>NW_027507764.1:501423388-501815888 GCF_037356315.1 Lithobates pipiens | reverse complement strand
CCTAAGGCCTCACAAAGCCTAGAGCCGCCTCTGGGCTTCTTCCTCTGCCTGTGAACTGTAAATACAGGTCAGAGGAAGGGATGTCATCTCTCCTCACTTCTTTTCATTCGGGAGCCATGGAGAGAGGACATGAAAAGTGAGTTGCACCAACAGACCACTAACACCAGTACACATAGGCACACAAAATACCCCTCAATCATCCCCTGCACTTCCAGTCACAGTGTCATCGATTGCAGTGTTCTTTTTTTTTTTTACTGATCACTGCATTTGGTGTCATTTGTGACTGTAAAAATTGTTAGGGTGGTTAGTGGAAGGCCTAGGGTACCCCCTAACCCCCTCAAATAAAGGTTTAACCCCTTGATTGCCCCCCAGTTAACCCTTTCATCCTGTCGCCAGTGTCACTAAGCGACCTGGTTTATGATCACCGTATTGGTGTCACGGGTGATGCTGGGGAAGCCAGTTGGTTATTTAGGTTCACCGTCAGCTTTTTACAGCGTCAGATACCCACATATACTACCTAATAAAGGTTTTAACACCCCGATTGCCCCCTAGTTAACGCTTTCACCCCCTGTCACCAGTGATCACCATATAAGTGTTACGGGTGACGCTGGTTAGTTTGCTTTTAATAGTGTCAGGGCACCCACCATTACCCAATAAAGGTTTAACCCCCCGATCAAAACAGTTGATTTAACATCGCTTGATTTTTATTCGCTGTTTTTCACGAAAGATCTCCATAGATCTATTGTGGACCAAAGTAATTTGTATGCTGGTCAATTTATCGCCGCTAATTCCCAGTTGTCCCTTGCCAGAGATTGGAAACCAATTACGGTTTCCGAATTTAAGACCTTGCTGGGCCTATCCCTCGACATGGGCATAGTTAAAATGAGTATGTTGCTGTCATATTGGTCCATTGACCCAGTTTATCATATGCCCCTGTTCTCTGCCTCCATGGCCAGGGCACGATTCCAGCAGATCTTGCGGTTCATGCCCTTCAATGACAGTGAACTCTGTTGTCCACATGGAGACCCTGGATATGATCGGCTCTACAAAATTCGGCCCCTCGTAAACGTTTTGCAGCCTTGTTTACTCCCGATCAAGTTGTCTACATTGAAGAGTCCCAGATTAAATTTTCTGGCCACTTGTCTTTCAAACAGTATCTTCCCAGCAAGCGTGCCAGATATGGGGTCAAGGTGTACAAGCTCTGTGACAGGGCCACATGCTATACATATAGTTTTAAGGTTTAAGAAAGAAGAGATAGTCATTTGTATGTGGACGTTATTACGTAAGCATGCCACTTTTTAGTCATTTGTTTGATCATCAGATTGGCGCATGTGGCACCGTGCAACCTACTAGAGGGGGCTTACCCCAGCGGCTTGTAGATTTCCATCTTAGGCTGCGGGAGAGAGCCTGCTTCAAGTGTAATAATGTGCTCGCTGTGAAGTGGAGGGATAATAAGAATGTTTTCGTTCTGTCCTCCCTTCACGCAGACACAATGGTCCAAATTGCTACAGTGACTGGTGTTGTGGAGAAACCCCTCTGCGTCCACGAATATAACCAAAATATGGGAGGGGTGGCCCTCAACAACCAGATTTTGGTGCCATACCCAATTGCCCATAAGGAAAGACACTGGTACGAAAAAAAGTGTCTGTATACTTATTTCAATTGGCTTTTGCTGAATGCTCATGTGCTATACATAGCTTCAGGACAGACTGGAACCTTCCTTAAATTCCAGGAAGAGATCAGAGCCCTTCTGTTTCCAGATGGTGCTTCACCTCATCATCCCAATCCAAATGCAGTAAGCTGGCTGCATGAGAGGCATTTTTCGCATGTCCTCCCTAGTACCCCTACCCAACGAGCCCCCCCAAAGAAAATGTTATGTTTGTAGAAAGCGTGGATATAGGCATGACAGACACTATTTTTGTCCCTCCTGTCCTGACAATCCTGGTCTTTGCATTGGTGATTGTTTTGAACACTATCATAGTAGAGTTTTAGCATAGGGTACAGCACTGCACAGACTAGGACACACTTTCACAGGGTCTCCCAAGATGCTATTGCATTTTGAGAGACCCGAACCTGGAACCAAACCGTTACAGTTACAAATAAAAGTGTAAAAAAAATAAAATAAAAAAAAATAAAATAAAAAAAATAAAGTAAAAAGAAAAAAATTATTAAATTAAAAAAAAACTATTCTCTCCATTGTTCTGCTCTATTTTACTGTATTCTATTATGCAATGTTTTATTGTTAACCTTTTTTTGTTTTCAGGTACGACATTCAGCTGCAGTGCGGATTTATCTATCTTAACAGCAACATTGTTTACTCTCTCAATACATAAAGCCGTGACTCCTGCACTGTAGGAGGTAATTTCACCACCACAGTTAAAAACAAAATGGTGCATGTATGCCCATCATTAGAAGTGGTGGATGAAGGGAGGTATTCTAGTGGTGGGCATACCCATTCATGCCCACAGGCTGCATGAAAAAAAAAAAGAACATTACAATATATGCCCAACAAGGACCAGCAACATACCGGTACGTTGCTGGACTTTGAGTGGTTATACCTGAATGATGCCTGCAGGTTTAGGCATCATCTTGGTATCATTCTTTTCAGCCAACAGTCGGCTTTCATGTAAAACAATCCTAGTGGCTAATTAGCTTCTAGACCGCTTTTACAAGCAGTGGGAGGGAATGTCCCCCTCCACTACCGTCTTCCATGTATTTTTCTGGCTCTCCTGTCCCAACAGGGAACCTGAGAATGCAGCCGGTGGTTCCGCCAGCTGTCCATAGAGCTGATCAAAGACCAGAATGGCTACTATCATCTCTATGGCCTAAGAAACCGGAAGCTACGAGCATTTAACGACTTAGATTTCGCCGGATATAAACAGAGCCATTGGAAACTGGGAAAGCATTGCATCTCACCGAACTTGGTGTGGTCAGATGCTTTGAGGGCAGAGGGTCTAATAGACCTGTACCTGTCACTACCTATTGCTATCATAGGGGATACTTGCATTCCCTGAGATAACAATAAAAAATGATAAAAAAAAAAAATGAAAGGAACAGTTTAAAAATAAAATAAAAAAGCAAAATAAATAATTAAAAATAAATTTTAAAAAACAACCCCTGTCCCTCCCTGCTCTCGTGCAAAGGTGAACCCAAGCATCGGTCTGGCATCATATGTAAACAGCAATTGCACCATGCATGACGTATCACCACAAAGGTAAGATCGAGGGCAATAATTTTAGCAGTAGACCTGCTCTGTAAATCTAAAATGGTAACCTGTAAAGGCTTTTAAAAATGTATATAGTTTGTCGTTGCTGCACGTTTTTGAGCAATTTTAAAGCATGTCGTGTTTGGTATCCATGTACTCGGCCTAAAATCATCTTTTTATTTCATCAAACATTTGGGCAATATACGGTGTTTTAGTGCATTAAAATTTAAAAAAGTGTGCGTTTTTTTTAAATAAGTGTTTGAAAAATCACTGCGCAAATACTGTGTGAAAAAAAAAATGAAACACCCACCACTTTAATCTGTAGGGCCTTTGCTTCAAAAAATGTTGTGCATAAAATGCCAGGACAGTTCAAACCCCCCCCCTCCCCAAAATGACCTTTTGGAAAGTAGACACCCCAAGCTATTTGCCGAGAGGCATGTCAAGTCCATGGAATATTTTAGATTTTGACACAAGGGAAAGGGACAATTTTTATTTTATTTTTTTGCACAAAGTTGTCACTAAATGATATATTGCTCAAACATGCCATGGGCATAAGTGAAATTACACCCCAAAATACATTGTTACTTCTCCTGAGTACAGGGATACCACGTGTGAGACTTTTTGGGAGCCTAGCCATGTATGGGACTCCGAAAACCAACCCCCGCAGGCCTTCATAAGGTTGTTATTTTTGATTTCACACCTCACTGCCTATTACAGTTTTGGAGGCCATGGAATGGCCAGATGGTTTTTGAAAATGAAAAAAGAGAATTTTTTTTTTTTTCAAAACTTTGTGACAAAAAAGCAAAATCTGCAAAATACTCACCATACCTCTCAGCAAATAGCTTGGGGTGTCTATTTTCCAAATAGGGTAATGGGGGGGGGGAGGGCGGCTGTAAACATTTAAGCCTTAGAAAGCCTGAAGGCGGTACTTGGATTTCGGGGCCCCGTACGCGGATAGGCTCCCAAAAACTCCCACACATGTGGTATCCCCGTACTCAGAAGAAGCAGCAAAATGTATTTTGGGGTGCAATTCCACATATAAACATGGCATGTGTGAGCAATATATCATTTAGTAACAACTTTTTGTAAAAATTGTTTTTTTGTCATTAATCACTTGGGACAAAAAATTAAATATTCAATCGGCTCAACATGCCTCTCAGCCATTTTCTTGGGTTGTCTACTTCCCAAAAAGGGGTCATTGGGGGGGGGGGGGGGGGGGTTTGTACTGCCCTGCCATTTTAGCACCTCAAAAAATAAGATAGACAGTCAAACTAAAAGCCGTGTAAATTCCAGAAAACGTACCCTAGTTTGTAGACGCTATAACTTTTGCGCAAACCAATAAATATATGCTTAGACATTTTTTTTTTTCACCAAAGACATGTGGCTTAATACATTTTGGCCTAAATGTATGACTAAAATTGAGTTGATTGTATTTTTCTTATAACACAATAGAAAATATTTTTTTCCATTTAGATCGCAAAAATGAAAATAGCAGAGGCAATCAAATACCATCAAAAGAAAGCTATTTGTGGGAAAAAAAAGGATGCAAATTTGGTTTGGGTACAACATTGCATGACCGGCCAATTACCAGTTAAAGCAGCGCAGTGCCAAATTGTAAAAAGTCCTCTGGTCTTTAGGCAGCCAAATGGTCTGGGGCTTAAGTGGTTAAGCTGGTGCCATGACCACTGTCCCAGGTTTTCTTTTTCATGGTGATTCCTTTCTCTTGTAGCATGCTATGAAGTCATCCTTGCATGCCAAGACTAGAGTTGTTTCTCCCTACACCGTATGCATCAATAAAAACACACAGCCCCTTATCCTAGAATGGCAAGGCACTATCCTGTTCTCCCTTCTCCAAGCTAACAGACTGACTGGAAATGTCACTGTCCACTTTTTTTATGAAGGTTGGACATTCAGGGAAGAAGTATTAAGAAAGCAGGGGCCAGCAGTTGTAATCTGTAAGTGCTAGGGTAATGGAAAAATGATTTGATTCATACACAATTCTTTGCGGTTCATTTGTTTTATCTTTCCATTTTATATATTGGGTGTACCACTTGCATATACAATTTATAAACTCATCAATATGGGGGTATATGTTGTGATTGAGATATATATATCAATGTTTCTGCCTTTGATTGTACATTGATTTATATGTCTCTTGCTGTATGCACATGTTGCATAGGCCTTCAGAGTTGGGGTTAACGGGGTTTTTCCCTTTTTTCTTCTCGAATCCACTTGTTTATCACATTTTAATTTCTTCTCTGAGGGTGGGGGGGGGGGGGGTGGGTGGGGGGTTCAGTGGGTTATTTGATTCATTTGCATGTGATCCTGGCAAGCATGGGCAGTTCTGGACAGAGGCTAGATCGAGTGAAATTTTCGCCAATCTACTTTCTCTGTCCACTCGGTATATCCCCTGTAGACTCCCATGTTCATTGGTGGGCATTCATCAACCCTATACAATTGGAGTTGATGATCCTTCTCCTCCTATCCATGTTCCACCCTCCACAGTCATGAGATCGCCAGTTCGGCTGCCAGTTTTCTGTGTAGGCGCCGTCTGCTATGCAGGAGATGAAATCTCATACTTTCATTCTCCTGTCCGTGTTCTGTGGCTCCCTGGGAGACCCCGCCTGCATGTCAGTGGGAGTGCGACACATGGCCTCACTCCTTCCGCATCGACCATCTTGGATGTGGGCAGGGGGTGGTGCCATGCACTGCGCACTCAGGGGGCCGCTCTGTCAGCACAATTGTACGTGTGGATGTTTACCATCACCCACACCTGCTAGGACGGTAAGGTTTTCGCTAATTAGCGCATATATATTAGTGAGCTTTAGCAAGGGTGCTTGATGAGGCAACATATCAGCGGTGCATATTGAATCAGGTAAATGTTATCTTTGATACATATCTTACTTTCGTAATATGTATAGCCGCTTAAACTCTGATTGGCTATATAGACACCAGTCCTATCCAATTAGCTTTTTTTGCTGTTTATAGACTGCATTGCTTTTACTAGTATCAATATATAAGCCTTTCGCTGACCCCTAGGCCAAACTTTTTCTGTGAGGATATTTGGCCATTTTGGGGTAGAAGACAAAAAAATGTTTTAATATAGTTGCAGGCTATTCTAGCTACTTCCCTTTTCACATTCCTAGCTTCCTGCTGATGAGGTCCCGGGTTGTGCTCAGGTTATCACTGCACCCACTTCCCTCATCAATCAGGAAGTTTTTCTTCTAATCCTTCTTGCTACACTTATCTGTAATTTTTTGGCTCATCTGGCCATCTCTCCATGACTTTTTTGGGCTCCGGTGGTCTGTTGAACATGTGAATATATGAGCAACACATGTATTTCTGTCTTTGCCTTGATCCATCTGTTGTCATCAGATGGACATGAAATAATGATTCAATGTATGTTGTTGAAAATATGTATCTTTTTATATTTCAGATTGTGACATTTAGAATAAATTGCATATCGGATTAGCCCTGAAGGAGGAGTTTTTACTCCGCAAACATTGAATGCATATGATCTATTGTTACATGTTCATATTCTGAGTGCATGCTTTTCTGTGATTTCTCAGGAATACTATGTACTCAAAAGCAATTTGTACAAATATTTTCTTATATAGATATAGTATAGTATTACGTCACTGTCTTTGATAAATTGTTAAATAAAATTACTTTATACTTTATTAAATTGTATGTCTCACAGTCTATGCCTATAAAGTCCCATCCCTAAGGGGAAACTTTGTACCATATTTAACATTGGGATGTTGGCTGGTTTATACAGATTATTCCACAACCACCATTTTTTTGATATCCAAGTACTAGGGTAAGGAAATATTTAACTGAGAATTATTTTTTATTGTGCTTATTGTGTTAAACTACACATTGTAAAAGGCGGAGGGTTCAATACTATTTTAAATGTGGATAGGTTGAAATATTATATTGCATTAAAATACACACAATTGTATAAAAGCTGAACTTCAGGCACCAGCTAAATACATGTAAAAATAAATGTATGCGAGTTATGGTATCATAATTCTGCCCAGCCATGTTTGTGGTTTATACACCCCTTCTAGAAAGCACAGCCGGGGGGGGGGGGGGGCTGGGCGGGGGCAACACCTCGTTCTTTGCACATACAGCCCTAGTAAATGCAAGTAATAGGAGTTCCCCATTCTTTTCAAACCATGCACATATCTTATACCAATTACAGTGGGTATAGAAAGAATTATCACAGAGTTGGAAAAAGGATCATCCCCTTCCTAGAAACAACTTGAACTCATTGAGGTGTAGCTAATCACCTTCTCAATGCCACACAAAGCCATTTGATCTGCAGCTGTGATCAGCTGTTGTCATTGATTAGCTAAGCATGAAAAGAGCTTTCCTGGAGCATTTCAGTCCCTGGTAGTGCAACTAACACAAACAATCATCTATGGGTGGCAAGGCACTGTCAAAAGATCTTTGGGATAAAGTTGTTGACAGGCATAAGTCAGGAGACGGATACAAAAAAAATTTCAAAGGCTTTATCAAAGCCTACAAGCAAAGTGAAGTCCATTATTAGGAAGTGGAAGGTATTTGGTACAACACAGACCCTCCCTGGATCAGGACTTTGCTCCAAACTGAATGAAAGAGCCAGGAGTAAACTGGTCAGAGAGGCTACCAATAGGCCTACAGCAACTCTGAAGCAGTGACAAGAATTTATGACAGAGAGTGGCCATTGTTTGCATTTGATAACAATATCACAAATACTCTACAAATGTGGCTTGTATGAGAGGGTTGCAAGAAAAAAGCCGCCACTCAAGAAAGATCACATGCAGTCACGACTGAGCTTTGCCAAAACGCACCTTGAAGATTCTGAGGCCACGTGGAAAAAGGTGTTATGGTCAGGTGAGACTAATTGAATTATTTGACCTCAACAACAAACCATATATCTGGCGGAAATCTAATACAGCTCACCATCCAAATGCATCCTGATATAGGGGTGCTTCTCTGCAGCAGGGACTAGAGCACTAGTCCGGATAGAAGGAAAAATGAATGGGGCAAAATAGCAAATTCTTGAGGAACATCAGCTGCCATCTGCCAGAAAGTTGTCCATGGGAAGAGGGCTTACCTTCCAACATGCCAATGACCCTAATTACTGCTTACAATCTAAAAGGGAGAATAGGAGATAGCCAGACAGTTTGGGGTAGAGAGTTCCATAGGATGGGAGATACTCATGAAAAGTCTTTCGAGGGGAGCATGAGAAGAGTCGACAAGGGAGCTAGAGAGCAGGAGGTCTTGGTAGGAATGAAGAGAACAATTTGGTTGGTATTTTGAGACTGGGTTAGGAGAGAGGTACCTTACATATTGTGCACCTTTTTTTTTTTTTTTAATAGGGGTGGGTGTGGGTTGCTTTATACAGAGCAAGTTCAGAGCAAACAGAGCAAGTTCAAGTTGGGATCAATGTATGTGCTAATCCAGTCAATTAGATACTATACACAAAAAAAGTCAAATTGAGTTGAAGGGCCTTTTGAGAATGCCCTTAAAATCTTCACATGAGTACATCTGATTGTTTGAACTTTTTATCATTGCTACACTGGAGTTGAAATAAAATTTAGACTGCATTGGCTTGCAAACGTTTAACTTCAAGTGTCAGACTTTCGCAAGAACTAAGTAAGCCTGCATGTTGTTGGTGAGAAACTGTTGGTATTTGACAGATAAAATGGTGTTTTCTGATACAAATTAGATCGGTTGCACATGAAGATCCAATCAGGAAAGAAACAACTTTGGTTGGCCAAGTGTTAGTAAACATTATCCAGAATAATTTGTCTGTCCATCAATAGTTGAAAATTGGAATTTTTTTTTTACAGAAAACAGAACACAATACCGTCTTGAGGGTGCAAAAATATGTGCTAAATTTACATAGCAAACATAAGCAAATATGCATTTTGGCACTTGCATACCCATTTTTGCTATTGAGTCAGCATGCTAGGCTTCCATAGAGAGCATTTTAAGGACTTTCAATCAAATCAAAGAGATACTTCTATACAAAAATTAGCATTATAAAAAAGTAAAGTCTCTCTGAAGCATTGAACAGGACATCTGTTTGCATTCAGTTACTTCTCAGCAGAGAACAACAAGTGGCACAGACTTGAATAAATGGGTTTTGGAATTTTTATAACATATGGCATGTTTTTTTAGTGCTTTTTAATGGCAAGATGAGGTTATTTTCTTGGTTATGAACACAATGGAATACATCCTCTGTGACCCAATCAGCTCCTTAATTACTATGCAACAGAAACCCTTTTTTCAGATTCCTTAGTAAGATTTTAAATTCCAGGAAACCCAGCCATAAGCTTAGTACGGGAATATTTTTTAACCATATTACAAACTATTTGTTTTTAGAATAGGCAGGGGAACATAAGGCATCAGTTACAATTTGTAGAAAGTTCTTTATATGCCGTTTCTCATTTATTACAGTTCATACTATAAAAGTTACTTGAATGAATATATTCTCACATTGAAGTATCTTTTACATATTTATGTAAAATAATATAATATTCTTTCAACCTTCCCAACCAGGACAGTCTTAAGCCCTGGACTGCTAAAGAGGTGAGAATTAGCAAAATGTGAATAGTTTTGACAAAGTACTGAGTGAACAGGAGTAAAATTAATTTTCTTTTTATACCTGGTAAAGACGGCCTTCTAGGGAATGGGGGCAAACATCCCTTGGGACACATGTAAAGTCTTGTTTAGGAGATTGGGCCAGTAGTGGGAGGTCAAGAGGGCTTCCTTCGGTGTATCTCACACACTAACACACTCAATGCATATTGAATTTGTAAGCAATTCGAAAGAATGTTTGCTGAATATTTTTCCATGCAATAGAAAGGATCCAGCATCGGGAATTTGAAAGAACTAATTAGAGAACAGAAATTACCTCATATGAACAGTCCCCTGAGTTCAAAACTGGCTAGTATGTTTGAAGCAGGTATGCAGTACTAAGCAACTGTCCAAAGATTTGATAGCTATAATTTAGCTGATCATTGTAAAGCAAACCGCTGGGAAAATGTGGATCCCCATACCAGAATTTGGGGTATGTGACAGGAGGACAATAGAAAATGAATACATACACAGACATACATATTATGCAGTGTACATATTGTACAGGACACCAGGGATGGGTTCTGGACAGGAGATATATTTCCCCACTATTTGGGTTGTGGTTGCTTTAAAGGAGAGCTCAAACACTGTTAGTATTCAGGGTTCTCACTCATGCAGGGTGAGGGCTCTGGGTAGTCTGATCAAAGAAGAAGACTGATTTTCAGTACTCTGAATTGGTAATTCCGTATTTTGGACCTAGAATTCAGAGAATCAGAGAGACATATGGGTGGGAAAGAGCCTCAAAACCCTGATTAGGGTCCTGAAGGAATTACCCAACCTGCAAGGGAGGATTGAAATGAATCATCACCCGTCAGTGAGGAGTGTGAGGCAGATTACAACTGTGGGAAATTGTGGCCTGTCTGGAAACTGAGGCAGTGTTTTGCCAAGCTTCTATAGCCTTGCAGTACCCCGAAACAGGCAGAAACCCTAAAACTCTGGTGTGGAATTGGTGTACTGATGGTGAACAAACCTTTATTATCATCAAATCTAAAATATGGACTGTTTTTTTTTTTTATTATATTTTTTGCTGAAAGAAGCTATTGTGCTTGTTTTTGAAGTACACATTAAAGAATGTGAATGTACAATGTATATGTAAAGCACTGCATAAATTGCACTATATAAGTACTAGAAATAAATAAGGCTGTTTACTTTTACAAATGGCTTGCAGAGGATCTTTTTTTTTTTTTTTTTTTTTTTTTTTTAAAGGTGACATTTTTATTTTTAAATATACAACAAACAAATACACAGGTATACATTTGGGACGAACATCGCTCAGTCCTTAATGGAATACATTCATCTGGTATCCAGTCAGTAAACACAGAGCAACATGAAAGTTATATTTATATTCTGCCTAGTTCAACCCATATGGAGTTCAGGGACATGCATACCTGTACATTCAACATAATTCAGAATTATAGCCTCATTCTGTATTATCAAGAAGCACGTGGTATGGTAGCTGACCCAAGAGTCCCAAATCTTAGAAAAAGATTTTGGGCATTTTCTGGCTTCATATTTCAACTTGTACAATGGTATGGCATGATTGACAATTGTGAGCCAAAAAGCTATAGTGGGTGGGGATTGAGATTTCCAGTGCATGGGTATTGATTTATTTGCATAAAACAGTACTATGTGTATAAAGGTTTGTACATTTTTAGATGGTCCATCATCAATGTAGCCTAACAGGCATCGCAGGGGATTACAGAAATTAGGTATCTGAGCTACGAAGCCAATAAAGGCTGTGACCTCTGACCAGAACTTTCTAATCGGTATACATTCCCACATTAAATGAAAAAACATACCATCAGCCATGCCAAGAGCACAGTGCAGTGGGTAATCTATGTAGCCTATATTAGTAAACAAGGTGTGAAGTAGGACCTATACAACGATTTGGTTTTGATCACCTTGTCATGGGAGGAAATGACAGAGGCAACCTGGAGGGGAAAAACTTCCTGCCAGACATCCTCCGTCAGCTCAGGTATGTCAGAACGCCTTTTATTTTCAGTGGTGCAAAGCATGTTGGTTGTGGAGTGCAGTAGAGATTTATAATATGTAGAAACCAGTTTGGTGTGAGAAGCATCAGTCAATAGACGTTCTATTGGAGAAAGTTGAATATCTATATTACGAAGACTGAACTGTGTTGCAGCAGTGTGATGTATTTGCAGGTATTGGAAGTAGGCTGTGTGGGGGAGATCAAAGTCATTTGAAATTCCACGAAGGAGCGAAACATGTTATCCGAAAATAGGTGTGAGACTGTTTTCACCCCCCATTAAAACCAGAATTCCCCATCCGTTCTATGGAAGAATTCTTGTAGACATGGGTTACCCCAGAGTGGGGCATTTGGTGAATATGTGGCTATGTGGCATGTGCGTTGGATGGAAGCAGCTTAGCAAGCCTAAAAATCTGTAGGGTCATCCCCAGGACATTCGTATCCTCTCTACCCCTAAGTGACATTCGATGTATTCAGTTCTGGAGGGACTCGTAGGAGGCAAGGATGGCTGCCTCCAGAGCAGTGGCCGCAATGTTGGCTTCAGGGTAAAACCACCAATGAGTATGTGAGGCAACATAATAGGTTTGAAGACAAGGATGTGCCAGACCCCCTTCCATAACAGGTAGTTGGTGTGTTTTGCGATCTGAATTGCCCCTCCCCTTTAGATAAAGTTAGTAAGAATTGAATCCATCTCCTTAAATTTGGTTTTGGTCATATATATCAGTGAGTTACTCACAATATATAGGAAGCGCGACAGAAAAATCATTTAAAAAATGTTTATCCTACCCAGTAGTGTCAGAGGAAGATTAGTCCAGGTCTTCAGTGTGTTTCTCAAACTACTGATAAGAGGGTCCAAATAAATTTTAATATAAGAGGATATGGGATGTTGTATTAAAACCCCCAGGTATTTAAAAGTGTGGACTATCTGTAGTGGGCATGAGGGAGACAATACTATCAACGCCGCCTGCTCCATCATATAAAAAAAAAAAAAAAAAAAAAAAAAAAAAAAGATTTATCCAGTTGATCTGGAACCCAGAAAAATTACCAAACTGACGGATAATATCCAGCAGGGTTTGGAGAGAGACGACTGTGGGTCTGCT
Organism: Lithobates pipiens; assembly: GCF_037356315.1. Taxonomy (NCBI): domain Eukaryota; kingdom Metazoa; phylum Chordata; class Amphibia; order Anura; family Ranidae; genus Lithobates; species Lithobates pipiens. The sequence continues at coordinate 501,802,966 of NW_027507764.1, read as the reverse complement.
AAATATATCAGCATGTCGTCAACATAAAGTGATACCTTTTCCTCCAGACCCCCAATCGTCAGTTACACAACCTCCACGCTGGATCGTATCAGTGCTGCAAGAGGTTCCATCACCAATGTGAACAGCAGCGGAGACAGAGGGCACCCCTCTCCTTATCAGAAAGGGGTCAGATATGGATGCAGCTACTCTTAATCTAGCAGTAGGTTTAAGATACAGCAGTTGTACCCATCTGATAAAGGTGTTGCCAAATCCAAATTTGGCCAAGACTTCTAGAAGATATGGCCATTCGACCGAGTCAAAGGCCTTATGAGCATCTAGGGCCAAAAAGGCCCAAGAACTGTCATGAACAGCCTGCATATTGATAAAAATCAGCATAAATGAATGGAGGTTGAGCATTCAGGGATGAATCCAGTCTGATCTGCTCCGATAACAGTAGTGATGACTGAATTCAATCGCCGGGCAAACACTTTGGCCAGAATATTTACATCCGAGTTAATGAGTGAGATCAGTCGATAAGATTCGCAGAGAAGATGGTCGTTATGGTGTTTAGGAATGAGGACAATCAGCCCCTCCCACATAGAAGGCAGTAACTGTCCCGTCTTCAGGGCAAAGTTATATACTTGAAGGTGTGAGATCAATAAAAGGGCCCTCAGCAATTTCCAATATTGTGTCCATCACTCGCTCAAAGAAATGTTTAGTAAAAGGTGGTGGAACGTACAGGCTAGTCACCGTCTAAAGTTTGTGATTAAAGTAAAATCGCGCAACCAAATACAAGGATATATAAAAATATTATTTTAAATACAATTTAAAACGTGTATACAAGTCCACACAGTGTTCCAATGAATAAACCATGATGTTTAACACTCAGATAAGGCTTGGTACTCCTGTTCAGATAACGTAATAAACAGCGCTCAGCCTCCGTTCCCAGGCGATGCCTTGTATGGGGAAATGTGTCAGTGGAAGCACCAGTTCTTGACGTTACCACGCACCAGCTGGTTGGCTTGAGCCGTGGCCATTTGAAAAATATAGTTTCATTGCTTTTGGATGTCAATCCCTATGAAGCTTTTAATAAATCTTTTAAACAGGAGTACTGCACCATGAAGTCTCTTCTTTCTGTCTTGTGATATGTCCCACTGTTGGAGATTACTGGAAAGAGTTATCACCGCATACATGAGGAATATTACATCAATATAAGAACCCGCCTGCACCAAAAGGATACCTACATTGGAGGAGTCCCTGGAGGAACATTCCCAAGCTGAGTGATTATTATATTATAAGCAATTTATATAGCGCCAACAGTTTACGCAGCGCTTTACAATGTATAGGGGGGGTGGATAACACAATTACAGTACAGTTCAATACAAAAGGTACAGGAGGACCCTGCTCATAGAGCTTACATTGATGCCTGGATGAGCAAATTTGATCTCTATAATTTGAGATCCACCCTATCTGGTAAGCAGTGCTGTTTATTACATTATCCGAAGAGAAGTACCAAGCCATATCTGAGTGTCGAACATCACGGTATATATATATATATATATATATATATATATATATATATATATATATATATATATATATATATATATATATATATATATATATATATATTCCACACAGTGCTCCAATGAATAAACCGTGATGTTCGACACTCAGATATGGCTTGGTACTTCTCTTCGGATAATGTAATAAACAGCACTGCTTACCAGATAGGGTGGATCTCAAATTATAGAGATCAAATTTGCTCATCCAGGGATCTTTAGAATGTAAGCTCTATGAGCAGGGTCCTTCTGTACCTTTTGTATTGAACTGTACTGTAATTGTGTTGCTCCCCCCCCCCATACATTGTAAAGCGCTACGTAAACTGTTGGCGCTATATAAATTGGTTATAATATAATAATCACTCAGCTTGGGAATGTTCCTCCAGGGACTCCTCCAATGTAGGTATCCTTTTGGTGCAGGCGGGCTCTTATATTGATGTAATATTCCTCATGTATGCGGTGATAACTCTTTCCAGTAATCTTCAACAGTGGGACATATCACAAGACATAAAGAAGAGACTTCATGGTGCAGTACTCCTGTTTAAAAGATTTATTAAAAGCTTCATAGGGATTGACATCCAAAAGCAATGAAACTATATTTTTCAAACAGCCACGGCTCAAGCCAACCAGCTGGTGCGTGGTAACGTCAAGAACTGGTGCTTCCACTGACGCATTTCCCCATACAAGGCATCGCCTGGGAACGGAGGCTGAGCGCTGTTTATTACGTTATCTGAACAGGAGTACCAAGCCTTATCTGAGTGTTAAACATCATGGTTTATTCATTGGAACACTGTGTGGACTTGTATACACATTTTAAATTGTATTTAAAATAATATTTTTATATATCATTGTATTTGTTTGCTCAATTTTACTTTACCCACAATTCTATGAGCTGAATATTAAGGCTATTTGAGTTGCAGCACCTGTTATATGGTTACAATTGATTCCGTAATTTTTTTATGTTGACCCATTTTTCACTTTTTTCCCCTTTTTTTTGTTTACATATATTTTTTTAAAAGGTTAGGGGAAGCAGATATTCCACCATACACTGTGTAAGGTTTACTAAAGAGTTCATGCATGAGAATTACAAAGCAGCCACCAGGATCAAGTTTGATGTGTTTGATAGTGATAATCACTGATTTGGCTATAAGGATAGACGCACCCTGGGGGCATATGTGGAGTATGTGGAGTGAAAAAGAAAAAATCCCAAAACATTCAAAATCACCCTAACCCTCCCAGCTCTCAAACTCAAACACGAGAGCTTTGTTCCCAAAACCCCAAAGCAGGCATGGCATAGTCCCGCAACCAACAAACCATGAGAAGTGGAGAGAAGTCTGTAGCATTGGGCTTTCATCGTGTCCACACAGAACAAAATGTGTGTAGTAACCCAGATTCTAGAGAAATCATTCCAAAATTAGCAAGAGAATAAGATCAAATAAAATCAGGGAGATAGTGGTAACAGTCATCCAGGATAAATGATGTCTAGGCGACCTACATCAAAGAGTTGGAAAGTGTCCCTAGCTTCTTGTGGGTAGGAAAATGAGAGGATTGTGAGGAATTTGCCGTCTTTTCTTTCTTCCACCCCTGTTGACATCAACTAAGTTGGGGGTTTCTCCAGTTCTGGTTTTGTGGATCCGGAGGCCCCAGGGTATCTACCCAGTGTGCCGCATCCTTCGGATCCGTGAAAAAGTAGACCTTGCCCTGATAAATGATCCGCAGCCACGTAGGATATAGCATGCTGTAAGGCAATTGTATCCTTCATCCGCCTTTTGATGGCCAAGAAAGTAGCCCTCTGTTTTTGTGTAGCTACTGAGAAATCCGGAAAAATTGTGATTCCATTACCATTAAAGGATACACAGCCTTTTTCTCAGGAAGCTCTGAGAACCGCTTTCCCTGTCCCTGAAGTGCATTTGATAAACATTACACGTGGCGGGGTACCAGAGGGCAGAGGGCGCAGAGGGACTCTATGTGCTCTCTCAATGGCAAAGAACGGTGAGAAGGTGGGGGCTCCAAAAGTGGATGTCAGCCATCGCTCCATGAAAGCCTCAGGAGCCCTGCCCTCTGGACCCTCCGGGAAACCCAGAGAGCCCAGATTATTGTGCCTCAGGCAATCCTCCATGTCTGTTAGCTTATCAGCAGTATAATCCTGGGCCTGACGCAGCTCCCTAACAGAGACCTGTAAGGGACGTGTCTCGTCCTCCAATGCTCCTATGTTTGTTCAGCATTTGTCACTCTGTGACAGAGGTTGTGCACATTGTGTTTTAGGAAGGATAGGTCAGTTTTCATGGAGTCAATTTGTGTGGTGAGGGAAGCATGGCTGTGCTGTATAGCCTCCATGATCTGTGACAGGGTGGGCTCTGCAGGGCCTGTATCAGCATGTACAGCATTAGGGGAATCAGGATCAGTGTCCTCAGGAGGGGAGAATAGGAGGCTAGAAGCAGAAAGGTTTTGTGACTCACTCCTTCCTGGAAGCTGCTGCACTGAGGAGGGAGAGGATGGCTGGCTGTGCTTTTGTGCATGACGTAAGAACTATTTTGCTGCTGCTGACATGGCGGTATCGGCGGCGTGAATCTCGGTGCATCCTCCATGGCAGGGCCATATTTGACCATTGCCTGGTGTGCACTGGGGTGCTCAGAGTCTGAGGAGGCAGAAGGGACCCCTAAAGATCGGTCGGGTTAGCAGGATCAAGCAAGGATGTGTGCGGCATTGACGGAGCCTAGGTGACCGGCGTCCTCACATCCCGGTCATTAGCCACACTGGTGATCCTTGATCTGGCACATTTAAAGAAGATTAAGAGCATATGAAACAATGTCACATGATCCTGGGGGGGTTGGGGGTACTTTGGAAGGTGAAGGAAAATGATAAATCAGGAGCATCAGTGACCCAAAGCAAACTATTGCTGATAGTATAAAACTCAGTGGTCAACATGGCATAGGGCACAGGTGATTTGGGCAACCAAATAGAGAGTTATTTATACTGGTCAATACTGATTCTGACTACAGAACTCTGACTAAAAACAAAATGTTAGAGCAGCAGAATCAAGGATTGACCCATCACCAATTTCAAAACACCATACAGCAGCTACTATTGGAGAAAAGGTCTTGGCGATCACATAGTGATAAACACAAACTTCAGTGGTTGTAGCCAGTAGCCCTGTGATAGTTGAACAATATAAAAAAGGGGAATCCTGCTGTCACCCCCCCCCCCCCCCCATGAACACAACTTGGCCAGAAAGATAATGCTTAAGTTTAATTTGGGTTACATGGTCACCAGACCCCCCTCATCCTTGCAACATGAAAGAAAGAGGAAGGAGGGAGGCACACCTAAGTGTAGTATTTAGAGACACAATTTATTGCACTTGTTGTTTGAGCATGTCTGTTGTCATAAAAGTTGTCTTTGAGGGTAGTCTGCTATCTGGTCTCCATTCCGGGGTCCAGATGACTATAGGAAGCAAGGCTAGGATGCTGGGGACATAAAGGAAGTCCCAGGAATTCAAGCTGCCTGGGATGGACAGCACAGGGGAAAATGTCACCGGGCCTCGATCGTAAAGAGGACTGAAAGTCTAGGCTATGCGCTCGGAGCACACAGCTCCTTCTACTGGCTTGCTGCATCAAAGGAGGCTACAACTTAAATACATGCTGAATACCTGCCCGTGGCCCTGGGGCTAGAATGGCCAGCAGACCCAAAATAAAGGCATTGATTATTACAATACATATGTTGTTAAATAAAACCTGGTATAAAATGTCATAAATGGCTAAAATACTTATCAAAAGAAAAAACAGTGTTTAAGTTAACATCCCTTGTGCAGTTGTTGCAAATTCTATGAAATTGACTTTTAGGAATGTTGTTAATCCATTTAGGGTGATGGCAACTTTGATAATGGAGGAAAGAGTTGCCAGCAGTGGGGTTTACACAGTTTTGGGCATGTATCATCTGGCCATCATGACAGAGTCCAAAAAGGCTAGTTTGTCTGGATCGGTGACATGGGTGAATGAAAGCCCCAATGAGTTATTACAGTGTAGTAAGAACTGGTCCACACGGTCTATAAAGCCATCCCATATGATTACTATATCATTGATATAGCGACCATAAAATAGGATTTAGGAAGCAAAGGGGTTGTTACCAGTAATGTAATGTAGCTCCCAAAGGCCCATCGCTAGATTGGCATAGCTGGGGGCAAAAGAATGGGTATATATCTCTGAATTTTGCACTAAAAAATGATGAAAGTATTCAATATACAAAGAGAAAATTTGACATATTTTTATGGAAAAAAAACACGTGAATTTTGTAAGATGATTTTGGGAGCCATTAAACAACTTCCCCTCACATGGTTTAGAACCTTAAAAAGAAACACCATTAAGAAAGAGGATGACCTCATTACCCTAAAACTGGGAAAACTCAGACTGAACACGGATAACTACAACACTTACAGATTATTCTACTGGAAGAAGCCCACCGCTCCTTTCCCTAACACCCCTGTACCATTAATGGAATGCCGGCCTAAGCCCCACTTACCCCCTCCCCTACGTTAGAACAAACTTTGCAGTTACCTCAACATATCAAAATCATCTGACACCACCAACTCTGCACATCATCCTCCCATACTCACTCCCAAACCTGCGAGAGCCAATTTTAGATTAAGAGCTTGACAAACTAATCCATCTGTGACCACTTCAATTAAGACCTCCCTATCTGGTGCTAGTGTACCATCTGTGGTACCTCCAGAATTGTCCTCCATTTTAAATATAGTAACACTTCTCCACCCATAACATAAGCCCCCATCAACATTATATGTGCGGATACATCTCCCACATACAACTGTCCTGTCCCAACTGCACCTTTGAGTGATCTTTGAGTGACACCCATGCTTTAGTCAGTGATTTTTTTTTTTTTTTTTTTTTAGAGTCGTGCCCCCCCATCCAGTATGTCCAAAAGAAAACACGCAGAAGAGGTGGGGGGGGGGGGGCAGAGGTAGAAACAAGATTAGGAAAAATATGGAAACTATAAAAATTATTCAATCTGTCCACTCATGTATTGTCTCCATATGAAATTACAATACTCCACAAAGGTCTGAAATTTTCACCCACCACCCACCCCAATCCCTTTATGCTTTTCAAAGATCTCAACAAATGTATTCGTGATCGCACTGTAAAAAGGTTTTATTATATAAAATCTTTACAAAATGGGCACCCCTCTTCTGAGGTACCCATTTGTCCCCCTCCATCAGAAGTATCCTTAGAGGATATTGATCTTCCAATTCTCACAAATCTGGAAGAATTTTATCTAGAAAGCCATTCTGATGATTTGGAATGGTGGTCCCAACATTGTCCCACCTCTCCACCTGTACAATATACCAATTTGAGGCCCAAGTCAATTTTTAACCCTGTCCATAAGAAGGGTCCTTATATACAATCTTTTTACCAAGTTGTGTATTCAGATTTTATCAAAATGTGCCAATCCCAGTCAAAAACATCTTTAAATCTTATCCCCTTTGAGCGAAAGGCATTGGATGACCTAGCCAACAATAAAAACATCATTATCAAATCTGTGGCTAAAGGAGGTGGAATAGTGATTCAGGACAAACATACATCCTAGAGGCCCATAGACTTTAATCTGATGTAAACACTTACATCAAACTTGCACAAGATCCATTATCCCCGTTTTCCCTGGAAGCTGCTTCTTTAACAAATACAGCATTCTCCAAGGGCATTATCTCCAAAATCAAATTATCCATTTTAAAGAAACGTTTTTACAAAACACCATATTTTTATCAATTGCCTAAAGTCCACAAGGCCTAACAAAAACCCACCAGGACGTCCCATAGGGGCCTCCATGGAAAGCGTCACGAGTGGGTTCTCCATGCAAGTCAATACATTTCTCCAACCCCTAGCTCAAAATGTACCAAGGTACATTAAAGATGGCACATATCTCAGTGAAATGCTCAGACCATACTTATGGGAACCCACATACAGGTGACTCTCTCTAGATGTCTCTTCCTGTATATGCCTATACCCCACAAAGTGGGCCTTAGGGCTGTAGATTATTTTTTAGCCAGGGACCCTCTGGTCAACCCCAGACAAGCTCAGTTTATTTTAGAGGCAACCACTTTCAGTCTTAAACACAATTCATTTTGAGTTTGATGGGGAATTTTATTTACAGTCCAATGGCACAGCTATGGGGGGCACATTTTGGCCCCAGCTATACCAATCTAGCTATGGGCCTTTGGGAGCTACATTAAATTATTGGTAACAACTCCTTTGCTTCCCAAATCATAATTTTATGGTTGCTATAGCGACAATATAGTAATCATATGGGATGGCTCCATAGACAGTGTGGACCAGTTCTTACTACATTGTAATAACTCATTGGGGCTTTCATTTACCCATGTCTCCGATCCAGAAAAACTAGTGTTTTTGGACCTAGAGTTCTGTCACGATGGCCAAACTATACATGCCAAAAACCCACTGCTGACAACTCTTTCCTCCCTTATCAAAGTTGCCATCATCCTAAATGGATTAACAACATTCCTAAAAGTCAATTTCATAGAATTCGCAACAACTGCACAAGGGATGTTGACTTCTTTAAACAGGGCGAGCTCCTTAGTAAAAAATTTCTTTAGAAAGGATATCCGTCACCCCTGGTGTCTAATGCCTTCGAACAAATCAAACCCCCCCCCCTCCCTGAAATCAGCCAGCAATAATGAACACCAGCCTATGCAATTTACCACCTAGTTTCATGGCAAATACAAAAATATGGAGAGCATTTTGTCCAAACACTGGTTCATATTACTAGAGGACCTTTTTTTACAGGATACCATTACTCAAAAACCTAAAGTATCTTACCGTAAGGCCATAAATATAAAAAGGGAAAGTTGCACCTAGTAAGATGAAACAGTACCCACCTATGTTCCAGTGCTTCAAAAAATTATGCCTGACCTGTCAGTTGTACAGTATGGCCAAAAGTGTTACACAGTAAAAAGGTAGTACATTTTTTGCAATACCATAGCTGATGTTAACAATGGTTTTAACTTTGTTCCCCCCTCCCCCACATTCTCTTCTTTCTATGTCTGCCCAATGCTACCCAATTCCGGTTTTGTCCTGGCTTTTGTTCCACCGTTTTAAAATTATTGTATCTTTTTTTAAGTATTTTAGCCATTTATATGACATTTTATACCAGGTTTTGAAAACAATTTATGTATTTTAACAATCAATGCCTTTACTTTGGGTCTGCTGGCCATTCTAGTCCCACGGCCATGGGCAGGTATTTTCAGCATGTATTTAAGCTGCAACCTCCTTTGGTAATTTCCCTCATGCGGTCCACACCAGGCAGCTTGGATTCCTGGGACTTCCTGGATGTCCCCAGCATACCGGACTTGCTTCCTACAGTCATCTGGACCCCGGAGTGAATACCAGACAGCAGGCACCCCTCAAGGACGACTTTTATGGCAACAGACATGCTCCAACAATCTTCTATTCTGTATGTGCAATAACTTGTGTCTCTAAATACTACACTAAGGTGCGCCTCCCTTCTTCCCCTTTTTTTCATTGTTTTACAGCGTTTCAGGATACACTCTGGGATGGCTGTCACCTGAACTATAACCTATTGATTCCCAGTTGTCATGGACAACATATGCCCACATAAAGGACTATAACAATCCCTGCCATCACTGCATATCTATCACTTGTTATGCACTGGTTTGCTTTCATTTTTTAATTTTTTACACCATTTTGCTTGAAATTCAGTAACTCAGTAATTAAAATTAAAAAATTATGCAACATTCAGCCCATGTGGAGATGGTCAACAGGCATTTGTGTCATACCTATACAAGATTCTTGATTGTAACAAATCTTTCAGTCAGTGAAGATATTTATTTTCAAGATTCATTAAACTCCCATATGTTTAACCACTTCCCGCCAGGCCTATAGCAGAATGGCCAGGAAGTGGTTCTGTTATCCTGACTGGGTGTCATATGACGTCCAGCAGGATAACATGCCGGCACGTGCCCGTGATCGCAGCGCAGCGATTGCAAGTGCAGCCTGTCAGTCTAACACGCCGCATCTCCGGTTGAGATAAGAAGCCTCTGTCAGATCAACTGTGACCAATCACAGCTGATCACAGCGTGAACCAGGAAGTGCCGGTAAATGGCATTCCTCGGTTCGCCCTGACAGGGAGAGCCGATCGGCGGCTCTCCCAGTCGGGGGGGGGGGGTCTGTGCTGATAATCAGCACAGCCCCCTCAGTGCAAAAATGGCTACCAATCAGTGCCCAGCATCCCCCCAATAACAGTGCCAGAGCCCACCACAGTGCCAATCAGTGCTCACCACAGTGCCAGTGCCCAGCAGTAACACCTGTCAGTAACACATCAGTACTGCCCATCAGTGCCACCTGTCAGTGCCAATCAGTAGCACCTATCAGCACTTGTGCTGCCTGCCAGTGCCCATCACACCCGCCTGTCAGTTCCGCTTATTGGTAGCCATCAGTGCCGCCTATCAGTGCCCATCAATTCTACATATCAGTGCCTCCTCATCAGTGCCCCTCTATCAGTGCCCCTCTATCAGTGTCAACACATCAGTGTCAACACATCAGTGCTGCCTCATCAGTGCCTGTCAGTGAAGGGGAAAACAAAATTTTATGACAAAAACTAAGAAAAACTTTTTTTTTTTTTCAAAAATGTTGGTCTTTTTAGTTTATCAAAAAATGAAAACCCCAGAGGTGATCAAATACCACCAAATACCACCAAGAAAGCTCTATTTGTGGGAAGAAAATTATAAAAATTTTGTTTAGGTACAGTGTTAAATGACTGCGCAATTGTCATTCAAAGTGTGACAGCACTGAAAACTGAAAATTGTCCTGGGTAGGAAGGGGCGAAAGACCCTGGTACTGAAGTGGTTAAATAAACAGTACTAAACCTATGATCCATCTAAGTACAGGTATGCAACAAAAGAATGGATTTTCATGAAGACACAATTTTCAGATTACTTTTATGGAAGAGGTACCCTTATGATATGTAGATAGATTTATTTTTTGTCATTTTTGTAACATCCCTTTCTCTGTGTTTATTGAAGGGCATACCTGTGATCTAGAAGATCTTGACCACTGGGTTATAGCATCTCCTGCAGAAGTATGATGCTAGGCACAGAAACAAAAGCACAGCATTGGAGCAGTCCCTGCTGGGGTCACCCTCCCCACCAGCAAGAGGCAGCTTAGTTAGTCACAAAAAAGTACATAGAGAACATCTGGTAACAGACATAACCTGAGGGTGGGTGTTGTGTCCTTCAATAATGGAGAGAAAAGGATTTTAGTACAAAAAAATTATATTTTTTCATCCGTTCGTTGAAAGATACAGCAGTAATCTAGAAAATCTTGACTGTTGGATATCCCAAAGGAGTGTCTATCAATGTGCTCGCTGGCTGAGCTGGGGAGTCTCCAAGCATCTGGATTATCCAGATTATCACTTAATTGGCAGCTGTTTAAAAGGTCCTGAAGACTGGAGGAACAAAAGTAAAGAGGAATAAAGAAGAAATTCCTGCAAAAAGAAAGGGAACTAATATTGCAAGCAGGGATCTTAAGCCCTTACTCTTTAACAACGGACAAAAAACTGAGCTGCCTTCAGCAAAAGGTAGGTTTGGCCACCAGCAGGGGCTACGGCTAGACAATGCGTTTGTGTATAGCATCTTACTTCTACAGGTGGCGCTATAACCCAGCAGTCAAGATCTTCTAGATCACTGCTGTGTCCTTCTTTATTAACTGGAAGAGGTATTCATATTTTTATTCATTTTTTGGGGGTTTCAAACATGTTTATATACTATTATTAGGAATAACAAAAGTTGATGTTTTATCATTACATTTCTGATGCAATTTTCTTGGCTCAAATCTCAACTGCATTGGATAACTGTTTATATCATAGAGTGAACATTTATTCTTGACACTATATACAACCATTTTACAAAGTTTGATGCAAATGTATAAACTTTTTATAGGTGCTGTATTTCCGATTTTTCCATTTCTCCTAATAAAAAAGATATGACAGCTTTTCTACACTTTTTTTGTACACGATTTATCTTAAGTCAACTAACACAGTGTTGGCTTATATCATAATTATAAAAGTCTAATTGCAAACTAAAAATGAATAATGACTCAGTCAAATAAATCTAGCCAAAAATAAATCTTCTAATTTTAATAACAGAAATGTGGCTCGGAATGCAAAGTTTGTGATATGAATATTGTTTTGCACATGAAAGAAAATGTGGCATTCAATAATAACATTCATATCATATATATATGGTGAGCTCCCTGTCACAAATTCCTTTGTGAATTGCTACCATCCCAAGCAATTAAATCCAAATGAATAAACCAAAATGTATAGGACTTTTAATTCCCGAATCCACAAAGTAAATTTTACAGCACACAAAGTATAAAAATACAAATGTTTTATCTCTACATCAATGTATTCTAATCACACCAGAGTTGCCCATAAATCACAGTGCTCTTTCAGAGCCCTTAAGCACAAGTAGGCATACAGTGGCAAGAAAAAAAAAAGTATGTAAACCCCTTGGAATGAACTGTTTTTTTTTGCAGTAAATTGCCATAAAATGTGAACTGGATTTTTTTGTTATTCTGCCTCTCACTGTTAAAATTAACCTACCATTAAAATTAGAGACTGATCATTTATTTGTCAAAAGAAATCAGCAGCAAAGACTTTTTCCCTCACTGTATGGTTTCATTTATATAATTTTGTGTTGGAGTCCTTCACATAAGTGTAATTTTATCTCCAAAAAATGGAACTTCCGCTTTAAGCACTCCTCGCCCCCTTTGGCATGTATTTTTTTTTGGGGGGGGGGGGGGGAGTGGGGGCTTTGTTAGGAGGGGGACTTGCTGTCTCTCTTCCTCCTCCCGCCCAGGGACCGCCAAGGTTAACTCCCCCTTTCGCCTTAGGTGGCCCCTCCCTCTAGGCGACCTCCTGGAACATGTGACAGGTCCCAGGAGATCGCCTATCCACTCAGGTAGTGCAGCACGACTTGTGCATGCACCGTGCGTGCCCGGCTGTGAAGCCAAAAGCTGTCATGGCTGGGTGCCCAGAGTGGCAATGGAGGCACCGGCAGAGAGGAGGGGGAGAGGAGCGACACCCCATTCGGCCGCATCGCTGGACCGTGGAACAGGCAAGTGTCTGTTTATTAAAAGTCAGCAACTACACTTTTTGTAGCTGCTGACTTTTAATAAGTCTGGAACTCCACTTTAAATTGTGGTGTAGTATTTACACCATTCAGTGGCAGCAGCTCCAGAAAAAAGTCATGTGCTCTTAAAAGGACAGTGAGTATCAGTTTGATTAGTGCAGGGATTTTTATTTTTTTTCCATTTTTTGTTATACTCTTGATTGTGTGTCCTTCAGAGAGTTCTTTTGCAACATGGTTCACATCACCTGAAGCTTGAACAGCAATCGCATGAGTGCTTAGAAAGAGGTTTATTTAAAACAGAATGGTATAGACTGAAAGTACCGTATATACTCGAGTATAGGCCGACCCGAATATAAGCCGAGGCCCCCAATTTACCCCCAAAAAACTGGAAAAAATTATTGACTCGTGTATAAGCCGAGGGTGAGACATGCCTGTCCATCCCTGTGTGTCCGTCCATCCCTGTGGGTCCATCCATCCCTGTGTGTGTGTCCATCCATCCGTGTGTGTGTGTGTGTGTGTGTGTGTGTGTGTGTGTGTGTCCATGCATCCGTGTGTGTGTGTGTGTGTGTGTGTGTGTCCATGCATCCGTGTGTGTGTGTGTGTGTGTGTGTGTCCATGCATTCGTGTGTGTGTGTGTGTGTGTGTGTGTGTCCATGCATCCGTGTGTGTGTGTGTGTGTGTGTGTGTCCATGCATCCGTGTGTGTGTGTGTGTGTGTGTGTGTGTGTGTCCATGCATCCGTGTGTGTGTGTGTGTGTGTGTGTGTGTGTGTGTCCGTGCAGCCTACCTGTGTCCAGCCTGCCTGTGTCCGTCCAGCCTGTGTCCGTCCAGCCTGCGTCCGTCCAGCCTGCGTCCCGTCCAGCCTGCGTCCCGTCCAGCCTGCGTCCCGTCCAGCCTGCGTCCCGTCCAGCCTGCGTCCCGTCCAGCCTGCGTCCCGTCCAGCCTGCGTCCCGTCCAGCCTGCGTCCCGTCCCGAGCCGAGCCTCCGTCCTTCAGCTCTTCGTCGGCGGCCATTCTAGGATTCAAAAGCCGCGCCTCCGTCGGTGATAGGCGGAACACTCAATTTCCCACTGACTGCTGTTCCGCCTATCGGATGTCCGTGATAGGCGGAACACTCAATTTCCCAGCAGCCTGTGTTCCGCCTATCACGGACATCGTCTCATCCTCGTCCGTAGTACGAGGATGAGACGATGTCCGTGATAGGCGGAACACAGGCTGCTGGGAAATTCAGTGTTCCGCCTATCACAGGCGAAGGCGGAGGCGGAGGCGCGGCGTTTGAATGTTAGAATGGCCGCTGTCTGTCTGCTCGATACGCTGATCGAGCAGGCAGACAGCGATGACTCGAGTATAAGCCGAGGGGGGCACTTTCAGCCTCAAAAAAGAGGCTGAAAATCTCGGCTTATACTCGAGTATATACGGTACTACGTATTCATAATTAAATATACACAGATTACAATAATCTCACTAGGTACACAATAAGAAACACGCAATAAAAAACACTGCCAATAACGGGGCTAAAAGTGAATGGTTAGCTGCCCATACAAGGGATAAATAATGGATAGTTGGCTAACATTTCGAGGAATTTCCTCTTCCTCAGAGTCTAAAAAGTATTATAAAACCAGGTCTGGTCTGCTTGTGAGAATCAGTGGGATGGTGCAGCACTTGATAAGTGTTTTTTTACCATAGGGGCGGATTCACCTTTATTGTAGGAATATTCCTAACACATCACAGCACTCATTAAACAGACAAAGCAGATATATATAGAAAGAGAATTGCAGACGCTTATGTGATTAAAAGCAAATATACTATATCAAAATCTAAAAGATATATGAATATATCAATAATGATAATAGTATATAGATGTATGCAGAGGCATATACACACATATATATGTGCACATGTATATAGATGCAAGGATGTGCCCATGTAATCAGCTATATTGAAGGTTGCCAGATTATTGGCTCGACATAATATGTGTATGGTAAAGTTGTTGTTGATGGTGATAGTCAAAAGTAGCCAGGTGTGATAATGGAGTATAGTGCATTTAAAAATGCAAGGCTATAAAGGGGCTGAGATGAAACCTGATGGTCACACGGAAGAGAAGTGAGAAGGCATTACCATCAGTGTTCACTAGGTAGGCTTTAAGCACTAACGTTTCATCTCAGCTCTTTTGTAGCTCAGCATTTTTAAATTCACTATACCGCATTATCATACCTGGCTACTTTTGACAAACCCCTCTACAGGGAGACTGTCTGTTCCCACTATTGAGACTAGTATCACACAGTCCTCTGTTTAGAGGTTGCACTCATTATAAATATGTTACCATCATAGGCTCCCAAGGCGGACAGATGACCCGACCTGTATACCATGCCATGGTGTTGAGGTAGGTTAGGTTTACATACACCACCCTCCCAGAGCTAGTCACGTCTAAAACTTCTACATGCCAGCTTCATTTTGGAACCAGCTTATTCAACATGCTAAAAGACATTCTGTCAGGAGTATCAATACCATAGCTTTTGCGCTATTATAGCGCTTTATATTCATACATCTTTCCACCTCATGGTTACTACTACTATGTTGTGCTTATTAAGGAAAGTTTTCCTGCACAGTATTTATGATTAAGTCATTTTTAACTATGATATTTATAAGATACAAATTCAATTACGACCACAGTCTAAAAACATGAAATTTATTCACCAGACATGTAATCATACAAAATAAATAGTATATATATATATATATATATATATATATATATATATATATATATATATATATATATATATATATATATAGTGGTTGACAAACAAATGTTACATAAAATATTAAATACTGATTGCGTTACATAAAATCTTGAATGTCAATTTAAACACCCGCTAAATTGGAGCGTAGTACCTTTGATGTGATACAACAGTGATAAACTTTCCCGTAGAATCAATAACCTTGTAAAATTACAATTAGACAGTCTATTTCACAAATTCAACCTTTACTATACTGCTGGTAAGTAAGTGGTTAACAGCGTGAAATAAAATTAGACATTTGTTATGTCATAAAATGGAAACTATTCAAAATGAAAAATATATATTGAAAATTGAATCTTTAGCGAAAAATCTACAAGGCAGGTATTGATTCGGGAGAAAATTATCAATTGTAAAATACTCAAATCAATATTTAAGAGAACACAAATTAATATAAGATAAAATCAACAACACAATTACCCATTCCAAAACGGCTACTGGTTTGAATTGCTGGTTACCAGAGTTTTTAGAATGGCTGCCGTGGCTTTCAAGATAGATACTTTTAAAGAGGAAGTACTTCTTGCGACCTCCGAGTTCCAAAGCATAAGGTGTTCAGGCAGGGGCGCAACTACAAATCACAGGGCCCCCTAGCAAAAATGTTGTATGGCCCCCCCCCCCCACCCTCACCCAGGGGCGGATCCAGAGGCTAGTCTCGGGAGGGGCACTGACCAAAAATACGATTTTGGGAGGCAATTTATCGGGGCAATGGCCGATGTTGGCGCTTCAACCATCACGGCACCATTTGTGTTATGGTGTCAGGATGACTGAAACACATTATTTCTATTATTAGATTGCTATAGAAAATTAAATAGTTCAATTCATCATAATGTAGAATCAGCGGGAGCCCCGAGTGTGTCACTTGCCACGTCACCTGCCACAAGTTGCGGATTATCACGTCACCTGTCACACATTGTCCACACGTTGCGGATTGTCACTTGCCATGTCACCTGCCACCCATTGTGGATTATCCACTTGCCACGTCACCTGCCACCCATTGCGGATTGTCCACTTGCCACATCACCTGCCACCCATTGCGGATTGTCCACTTGCCACGTCACCTGCCACCCATTGCAGATTGTCCACTTGCCACGTCACCTGCCACCCATTGCAGATTGTCCACTTGCCATATCACCTGCCATCCATTGTGGATTTTCACTTTCCATTGTCACCTGCCACACGTTGAAAATTGTCCACTATCACCTGCCACACATTGCGGATTGTCCACTTGCCACATCACCTGCCACACCTTGCAAATTGTACACTTGCCACATCACCTGCCACCCATTGCGGATTGTCCACTTGCCACATCTCCTGCCATCCATTGTGGATTTTCACTTGCCAGGTCACCTGCCACATGTTGCAAATTGTCCACTATCACCTGCCACAAGTTGCAGATTGTCACTTGCCACACGTTGCAAATTGTCCACTTGCCACGTCACCTGCCACCTATTGTGGATTGTCCACTTGCCACGTCACCTGCCACCCATTGCGGATTGTCCACTTGCCACGTCACCTGCCACCCATTGCGGATTGTCCACTTGCCACGTCACCTGCCACCCATTGCGGATTGTCCACTTTCCACATCACCTGCCATCCGTTGCGGACTGTCCACTTGCCATGTCACCTGCCACACACTGCGGATTGTCCACTTGCCACATCATCTGCCACACATTGCGGATTGTCTATTTGCCACGTCACCTGCCACAAGTTGCGGATTGTCACTTTCCTGCTAAGGTGGGGAATGGGGATTGTTCCGTCTGTTTCCCAGTCTGAGTCAGGCAGCAGAGATATGATGTAATCGCTCTGCTGCCTGCACAGTGATTGAGGGCGGAACTGCCAGTTTGCAGGACGGGCACCGGGCGGTGAAAGATGAGGTCATCTCTCTGCTCCTCCACCTGCTGATTGGACACCCACCCACCGAGCCTCCCAGCTGGCAGCTTCCCCACCCCCGCTGAGTCACACAACTGCATCTGCTTTTACAGTCAGTGTGACTGTACGAGCATCGCGCAAATGGGCAGCTCGGCGGCTCACCTGCCGCCTGCTCACCGGGCCCTCCTAGGCTGCGGGCCCCATAGTGACCACACGGGTCGCTATGGCGGTAATTCCTCCACTGTGTTCAGGAATCTTCATGAATGTACAAGTGTGGGTAGATGAATGGTGTATGCGTTTGCGTGTATGATTGATGGTAATCAGGTGTTTCTGTATGTTATTGAGTGTCCCTTCATGGCTTCTTTCTTCCTTCTTAATACCATCTCAGACAATAAAATCATGAAATTATAATAGGATCAGCCCAAAAGGTATGGTTTCTTTTCTATTGGTTAGGAAAAATGGAGTTACGTACCGGTAACATCCTTTTCCGGGAGTCTTTCAGGACAGCCACCTTTGAGAGACACTGGCTCCTCCCCTCTTAGGAAACACTGCCTTCAATTTCACAATTTAAGCCTCCTCCTCTCTCCGTCCCTCAGTTCCTCCAGAGTACCTCCGGCTAACTGGGGAGACACAAGAACACGTCAAAATAAACAATCAAACTTTTAATCTTACCTGACGGTCTCATGTGATGAGTTCCCGAAGATCTCCAAAAACCTGGGTGGGAACCGGTGCTGTCCTGAAAGACTCCCGGAAAAGGATGTTACCGGTACGTAACTCCATTTTTCCCAAGTTCGTCTTTCAGGACAGCCACCTTTGAGAGGATAAGCGAGTACCTTGTCTTAGGGTGGGACCACTGCTTGCAGCACTTTATGACCAAAGGCTTGGTCTTTGGCTGACAGAAGATCCAGTCTATAGTGCTTCACGAACGTAGAAAAACTGAACCACGTTGCGGCTCTACAGATCTGTTCAGGAGACGCACCAGCCCACTTTGCCTGTGAAGTTGCCACTGCCCTGGTTGAGTATGCTCTAATTCCAACTGGAGACTCTAACACCCCAACCACGTAAGTCTGCCCAATGGCTGACCTTAACCATCTGGCTATCGTACGTCTAAAGGCTTTGGAACCCTTCCTAGCCCCTGAAAATAACACTAAAAGTGAATCAGACTTCCTGAACTGACTTGTGCAATCTAAATAATGAAGGACACATCTTTTAAGGACCAATTTATTAAGATGTGTTCCTGTTCTCTCACTGGCTTTGAACGAAAAACAGGCAGCATAATCTCTTGGACTCTGAGGATTAGAGGCTACCTTAGGTAAAAAGGCCAGATCAGTCTTAAAACTGAATGGTCCGGAAAAGGAGTGTCCTAACAGACAGGACTTCGAGTTTACTCACTTTCCTTGCCGTCGTGATCGCCACAAAAAACAGTTTTGAGAGTGATCAACCAGAACGAGCAAGATTCCAATGGCTCAAAAGGTTCTTTTGTGAGAACCTGTAAAACTAATGAAAGATCCCGACTGGGAAGAGGGCGACCAAAAGGCTTGGTCTTTGCCTACTTAAGGCTCTAAGGAACCTTACTAACCCAAGGTCTGATATTAGATGCCTTTCCAGAAATACGCTTGAAGCGAAAACCTGACTCTTCAATGTTTCAGGGGCTAAACCTTTGTCTGCCCCTGACTGCAGGAACTCTAGAACGGCTACAAGGCTGTGCACATCGAAAGAGTTCTCTGAGCACCAGCTATTGAACCACCTTGGTGCCGTGACCCAGATACGAACCGGGGGTGCTGCGGACACCACGCAGAGTACTAACCCCCATACGATCACGGCCCCCTACCTCCAGGAAAATGGTCTGAGTTTATATTTACCTGCTATACAGAAGAGTGGCTACTAAACAGTCTGAGACCCCTTTGCCCTTCGGCAATTCCTCCTCAGTAGCCAAGCTGCAAGGATCCACCTTGGGACAGTAGATTGGGCCCTGGGAAAGGAGACACTCCTAGACCGGGAAAACCCGACAGGCCCTTCAGAATGGAGAACCACGGCCTCCTGGGCCAATGAGGTGCGTTTAGAAAAAGGAAGTAATCTCCACCTGAAACTTCCTTGACCCTGCAGGAATCAGAATGGGAGGGGGGAAAGCATAGCACCTAGAGAAACCCCAACTCTGTGCTTTAGTGCATCTGCTCCCGACCTCCCATCTCCCCTGTTCATGGAACAGGAGATGGCTTCTTTTGCGTTTTCCCTTGAGGCAAAAGAGGTCTAGCGAAGGAATCCCCCACCTCTGGGTGATCTCTTCGAAAAACCTCCTGCTTGAGAACCTGGTTGCTTTCTTCCCGTGTTCTCCTGCTGAGGAAACCTAATACCAGAATTTGCTCTCCTTTCAAACAGATCACTGGAAGACAGGAATTTAACATTCGGCCCATCTGAGGATGGCTTTCGCTAGGGCCCATAAGGATCTGCTCCAGGAGCCCCCGTCTTGTTGACGTAAGCCACTGCCACGGGATTGTCTCCATGACTCTTACATGAATTCTCCAGAGCACTCTCTGAAAGGTCCTGAGAACCAGATCTACTGCTCTCAACTCCCTCCAATTTGAGGATCTCTTAGACTTTCCTCTCCCAGGTACCCCATACCAAACAGGAGTCTAGGTGTGTACCCCAACCTAAGCCGTTCGTATCAGTTGTAACCACCCTGGATATCGGCAAAATCCATTCTAGGCCTTGTGACAAACGTGCTCCCTTTCCCAAAGGGATCTCTTTACCTGAGTTGGAACCGAAACCAAAGAGTCCCAAGACCCCTGACTGTGGTCCCAAACCTTCAAGATGACTAGTTTGCAGAGGACGGTAACGTGACCCCGTCCATTGAACTGCTGGGAGCGTGGATGTCAGTAAGCTCAACCTGCCCTTCCTCATTGAGTTCTGACGGTTGCCCTGGAGAAACAACAGTGCTTTGTCTACCTTCTGGATTTTCTCCAAGGAGGAAAGACCTTTTGTTCTGTTGAGCCCAGCACCTACCCCAGGAAGGTGACCCCTTGGGAAGGATTTTAAGTTGGGTTTCTCTAGGTTCAGAGGCCAACCCAGGCTCACTAACAGGTCTTTTGTTACCTGTGGAACCCAAATCAACTGCGCCAGAGAAGGGACAAACAGGAGAAGATCGTCAAGATACACGATCACCGAGACTCCCCTGAGACGCAGGAAAGCCAGAACCTCTACCATCACTTTGGTGAAGATACGAGGGGGAAGGGGATAGCCCAAAGGGAAGTGCTTTGAACTGAAAGTGTAGCACCCCTACAGAGGTTATCACTGCCAGCCTGAGGAAACGCTGGTGGCTCTCTGCGATGGGAACATGCAGGTATGCATCCTTACTATCGATGCCCTGAAACAGTTTTGGTGGAAGAGGTGCCCTCACCCAGTGACCAAAACCAACCGAAGCCTTCTGTAGGCGACTAAGACACACAGACGCTTCAGGTTCAGGATGAGTCTGAACTTTTCTGAAGGCCTGTGAACCACAAAAATGTGAGAATAGAAGCCTTGCCTGTCCATCCTGCTGGGACCTGTATTACCACCTCCTGTTCCTCTAACTCCTGGAGAGAAAAGAAGGGCACACTTTGGCAGCTCAGTGACAAGGAGTCTCAAAAAAGGGGGGAGCTCTGAAACCTCCAACCGGTAACCTCCCCTGATGATCCGCAACACAAACTGATTGGAGGTGATCATCTCCCACTGGGGGAGGAAGGCCCCCTTTTTTTTTTTTTTTTTTTTTTTTTTATTTCCTTTTAAGGAAAAAGGCCTTTTTCTTATCAGCCGTGCGATCTAGCACTGCTTCAAGACCTGGCCCAAACAGCAGGTCTCCTGTAAAAAGGATTCCACAGAGCTTTGCTTTGGAGGTCTTGTCCCCCTGCCATGTCTTCAGACTTAAGGCCCTCAAGGCTGAGTTGGTCAGAGCCGAAGACCTTGCATACATTCGCCTGGATTAAGCCGAAGCATCCGCAGTGTATGCTAACTCCTTAAGCAGCATGGGAAAGGAGGGTAAAAAAGTCTCCTCTGCCGTCATTGCTTCATGCATTAATCTGGATAAGCCAACACTTCATATTACGTGCCACCACTGTGGCTGCTATGGCAGGCTTAAAGATTTTCTTATGAGAAAATCCCATGTATCCTTCAGAAGTGAATCCATCCTTCAGACCAAAGGGTCTGAAAGCATCCCCATGTCCCCAAGGACAGGTCAGTATGCCTGGACATCCGAAGAAAGGCAGCATCTAACCTGGGAGATTTTATTCCAGACAAGAGCTTCCTCTTCCGCCCGAAGAAACCTTTGTTTTAATGCACCAGAAAAGAAAGGTTTTCTTTCGGGACCCTGCCATTCCTGATGGCATCGATTAAGATGTCATGAGCCGGGAACACCCGCTTCCCCCAGGCCCTAGTACATCTGATCGTGGGGTGACAATGCCTTCTTTTTCTCTTGTATACCTAAAGTGGTATGAATAGCTCCCAAGAGCTTATCCACTTCATCCAGGGGAAGTTTATACCGTGAGGTCCTTTTGGGTTCCCCATCCAAGCCCTCACCATCAGATTCCCCTTGGGAGTCTGAGACGGCACTGTCAACTTCTTCCTCAACTTCCTCTCTGACACCCTCTGGATTCTCCCTTAACCTGCAGGAGGAACATCCATCGGGTTAGGTGGAACACTCTGCTGTGCTGGTGAAAGAGTGCTCTGGAGCTGAGGCCACTGGAACCTTCACAGAAGCCGCTAGATCTGCACCCTGTTCTGCTGCCTGCTCCCTGATGGCGCCCAAATAGGGACCTGAACCCTGGACCCTCAGTTTAAAGGTCTGATGCTCCACCGACTGAGCTATCCGGGGCTTCAAAACACTCTTTACAAAGTGCCTTGAACCAGGAATTCCCCAAAAGAGGCTCTATATGAAGGACACTCCCTCCTAGAACCAAGGGGGGACTTGCTCATGTCTTTCTGAGACATAGAAATAAAAGAGAGAGCAGCATAAAATTTAAAAAGAAAAGAAACACCAGCACTACTTAAGAGGACCACCGGGAGTGCCCCCCCAGGATCAAATTCCACCTGGATCCCAGACGCACTGCCCTTCCCCCTGACCACCTAGGGGGAAAAAACACCAGTGGAGCTACTGGTTATAAAGTAAGGGAACCCCTCCCCAGGGTTTTCCTTACCTTTGAGTGGCTGGTGCCGTTAGCTCCAGGAGCTCCTGAAGCCACTGCTTCGGACATTCTCCTGTTGAGGAAGAGTGGTACGAACGTGCCTCCAACAGCTGCCTGTGCAACTTAGAAAGAGAGGCCGCACCAGCCGAACGCTTGGTCCTCCTTCCGACCGCGTCCGGAACCGGAAGACGCGGGTCCAACGAAGATGTCCGCCCCCACCAGAACTGACGTCGCCCGTCATCTGGTCCGGCCTCCAGCTCCAAGCCGACTGCAAACACAGGGGGACCTTGGACGTCTTCGTTGCAGCGCCCCACTGGGCGAAACGAAAGGATGGACCTCCCCAAAAACGTCCTGCTTTCCCCAAGCGAAGATTGGAGTGCGTGTAAAAAAGGTCAGTACAAGAGTTCAGCTCCCCAGCCGACCGGACTGCCTAACCCGTTGAAGCACCCTCCTGGGTGAACGAACGGATGGACCTCTCAAACTTCCTGCTTTCCCCAAGCGAAGTTTAGAGCACATGTAAAACGGTCAGTACGAAAAACCAGCTCCCTGGCCGACCCGACTGCCGACCCCGTTGTAACACCCGACTGGGCGAACAGATGGACCTCACAAACTTCCTGCTTTCCCCAAGCGAAGTTTAGAGCACATGTAAAGCGGTCAGTACGAAAATTCAGCTCCCCGGCTGACCGGACTGCCGAAAGTAGACCGATAGACGATCGGACTGCCGAGTGGGGCCGGAGCTCCGCTCGGATAGCTTCAGTCTCGCCAACTGATTTAGCTAAGGTTCCTTAGCGGTGTCTCCCCGCCGGAGGAAACACAATAACTGAGGGACGGAGAGAGGAGGAGGCTTAAATTGTGAAATTGAAGGCGGTGTTTCCTAAGAGGGGAGGAGCCCGTGTCTCTCAAAAGGTGGCTGTCCTGAAAGACGAACTTGGGAAAAATATAATGATTTACTTTGGTGAATTTCAGGTAATATCACCTTCAACCACTAGGCATGTCTGAGAGCAGAAACATGTGTTCTGAACTAGCTTTTAAATAAAATGTTCAATTTTCATAACGTGCATTTGTTTGTATCTTGGTGAGAAGAATATACATCTAAGTATTCTGGTAACCAGTCTAATATAAAATACGCTCAGTATAATTTTGATTAATCACTATTACATAAAATGCTTCTATATATTGTAAGGGATCTTCCCGGGGTAGGGTGTGTTTGGACACAGTTCACAGCAGACTTGGAATTTATAAAGCAGATCTTGGCGTTTATTCGTGGTACAAACAGTCCAGCAAACAAAATATACAGCAACACCGTGCTTTCTAAGTACAACAAAAATAAAAGTCCTAGCCCGGCTGGGTGCTTACTAACAGGTTCTGCTCACCTATCTGACACTTACAAACACAGCGTCTTTCGCCTGGATATCGCAGGGTGAGTTTTAGCTCCAGCAGTGGCTGTGCTTGCAGCTTCCTTCAACACACAGATTGTTCATTCCCTGGCTGAGAGCAACCACCTGCAGACCCTGCAGTGCCTTTAGCTTCCCAGGCTAATTAGGATCAAAGCTCACCTGATCCCAAACCCAGAACTGGATCGGGGGATGTGGAATGACAGGTCCCTCTACCAAACCTACCTGCCATTCCATATAAACCCAGGCCCGGCAAAAATTAAATAACAACTCAGCAGCATATCGCTGCTGAGAAACTGATCCATCCTGGATTTACCATCTCACACTGTGTAGCAACCTAGGTGAGATGTACACCCCCTCGATCACTTCTCCAGTGACATGTCTACATATCCCCCCCCTCTTTTTCAGACCGGAGGGCTGAGCCTTTTGTCCCCACAGACAACTTACCCTTGACAATGCGTCAGCATTTGCCTGTAATTTCCCTGGCCTGTGTTCCACCGTGAAATTAAAGTTTTGTAGGGAGAGAAACCATCTAGTCACTCTTGCATTTCTCTCCTTGTTTAACTTCATCCATGTTAGGGGGGCATGGTCTGTCACCAACTTAAATTTCCTGCCTAGCAAGTAATACTTTAAAGATTCTAGGGCCCACTTTACTGCCAAACATTCTCGCTCCACAATGGCATAATTTTTCTCGGCCGGGGTTAGTTTTCTACTCAAGTACGTCACTGGATGCTCCTCACCATTCACTACTTGTGAGAGTACTGCACCTAAGCCTGTGTTAGAGGCATCTGTCTGGACCAGAAATTCTCGCCTGAAATCGGGGGTAACTAACACAGGTGGTTGGCACAAGGCAGACTTAAGGCTTTGGAAAGCCTTCTCGGCCTCTGGGGTCCACGTGACCATTGCTGTCTTTCCGCCCTTTGTCAAGTCAGTTAGTGGAGCAGCAACTGAGGCAAAGTTCGGCACAAATCTACGGTAATACCCCGTAATACCCAGGAAAGCTCTAACCTGTTTCCTTGTCAGGGGTCTAGGCCAATTCTGTATTGCCTCAATTTTATTTAGCTGTGGCTTAATCAACCCTCTCCCAATAATGTAGCCCAGATATTTGGCCTCTTCTAGGGCTAGAGCACACTTCTCGGCATTTATGGTCAACCCCGCATCACTTATGGCATCCAACACGGCCTGTACCTTACAGAGGTGACTTTCCCAATCAGGGCTAAAAATGACCACATCATCGAGGTAGGCAGCTGAGTAATCACGATGTGGTCGCAGAATCAAGTCCATCAACCTCTGGAAAGTTGCAGGCGCTCCATGTAACCCGAATGGCATCACTACATACTGGAATAGCCCATCAGGGGTGGAGAATGCAGTTTTCTCTTTAGCCTCACCAGAAAGTGGAATCTGCCAGTAGCCCTTTGTGAGATCGAGAGTGGTTATGTACCTGGCGTTACCCAACTTCTCAATCAACTCATCTACCCTGGGCATAGGATACGCATCGAACTTGGAGATCTCATTCAACTTTCTGAAATCGTTACAGAACCTCCAAGTTCCATTGGGCTTTGGGATTAGCACAATTGGGCTGGACCATTCACTCTGTGACACCTCAATTACCCCCAGAGCAAGCATACGTTTTACCTCGGCAGATACGGCTTCCCTACGTGCCTCGGGTATCCTATAGGGCTTAAGGTTTACTCTGCTTCTAGGCTCAGTTTCAATGTGATGATGGATGAGGTGTGTACGCCCTGGGAGGTCAGAGAACTTGTTTTTGTTTTTCTGTAAAAATTCCTGAGCCTCCTGTTTCTGTGACACTGATAGAGTATCACCTACCTTGACTGGAGGGATTGGTTGTGACAAATCATTAACAGTATTTGTCGCCACCAAGGATTCCCTGTCTTTCCAGGGCTTGATCAAGTTTATGTGATAAACTTGGAAAGGCTTCCTTCTACCTGGTTGGTGCACCTTGTAGTTCACCTCACTGATCTTTTCAACAATTTCATAAGGACCTTGCCACTTCGCCAAGAATTTACTCTCAACAGTGGGGACTAGTATAAGGACCCTATCGCCTGGGTTGAATGTCCTGATTCTTGCGGACCGGTTGTAAATTCTACTTTGGGCCTCTTGAGCCCTCTGGAGGTGTTCCCTTACCAGGGGCATTACAGTGGCTATACGGTCCTGCATTTGTGCTACATGCTCAATAACACTCTTGTATGGGGTGGACTCATTCTCCCATGTCTCTTTTGCAATGTCCAGTAGACCCCTAGGGTGATGACCATAGACCAACTCGAATGGTGAGAACCCTGTGGATGCTTGGGGCACCTCCCTAATAGCAAACATGAGGTAGGGTAATAAATGATCCCAGTCACGACCATCTTTTGCCACCACTTTCTTCAACATATGTTTCAAAGTTTTATTAAATCTCTCCACCAATCCGTCCGTCTGGGGGTGGTACACAGAGGTACGGATGTGTGAGATTTTAAATAGTTTGCATAATTCCTTCATTACTTTCGACATAAATGGCGTACCTTGGTCAGTTAGGATTTCTTTGGGGATCCCAGTCCTAGAGAACATATAAAACAACTCACGTGCAATTGTTTTAGATGCAGTGTTTCTTAAGGGTACAGCCTCAGGATAGCGGGTCGCATAATCCAGGACTACCAAAATATACTGGTGTCCTCTAGCTGACTTTACAATGGGACCCACTAAATCCATGGCAATACGCTCAAAAGGCACCTCTATAATAGGGAGCGAAACCAAAGGACTGCGAAAATGTGACACTGGGGCACTAACCTGACATGTGGGGCACGACTCACAGTATTTTTTAATGTCATCATATATGGCCGGCCAAAAAAACCTCTGGAGAACCCTCTCTCGCGTTTTGTCAGTCCCCAAGTGTCCCCCAAGAACATGGTTATGTGCCATGTCAAGCACCTGACGCCGGTACGGCTTAGGTACCAGAAGCTGTTCCACAATCTCATCTTTAACCTTATTGACTCTATAGAAAAGATCATTAGTCACCGAAAAATGTGGAAATCTTTTTTCAGCATCTGGTTCCTGAGGTACCCCGTTCATAACAGCAACCTGCTCTCTCGCATTTTTGAGAGTGGGGTCCTGTAATTGTGCAGTCCCAAAATTATCGCTAGACACCTCTAAGTCTAGTATATTTTGCTCAGTGGGAGGAGCCTCCTCCTCCCCAGCCAGGACCTGCAAAGGAAAACAATCATTTTCATCCTGCACATTTTTATCATTCACAGTGGACAAGGCAACCCCCTTAGAGGTATCCTCACTCCTTTTGGGGATTTTTCTTTTTTCCCAAAGAGCCCAGAATAATGGAAAATCGCGCCCCAATATTACATTATGCATGAGGTTTTTAACCACACCCACTTCATATTGTACGGTGCCTTGTTCAGTCCCGACTTTAGCCAGCACTATAGGGTACACTTTTGTATCACCATGTATGCACACAACACTCATATGCTTTTTAGACTCTAAGTCCCCAGTCACCAGGCTAGCATGCACCAAGGTTACAAGGCTTCCTGAGTCCATTAACGCTTTAACAGGAAAGTCATTGATTGTGATGTTGCAGATTTGCGGTTCAGTCTCTAGTCCAGGAACTGCAGCACAAGATGGTTCCGCAAATAGCGACTGACGCCGGCTAGCGTCACATTCCATGGGTTCAGAGGTAAGAGGGCAATGGGCAGACACGTGTCCCGCCTCATGGCATCTCCAACACTGGATAGGGCCTGGTCCCCTTGGCAAGGAGTCCTTTTTAGAGCCCCTTAGCCACCCGGGACCATCACCAGTCTTTTGTCCCTGAGACACCACTTGAGCCCTTTTCCCCCCATCAGCAGCCCTCCACACTCCCCCAATAGATGGAAGTCTCTTACCCGCTGACGGTACCGATCTGGCGCTCCGGATAGGTGAAGATGCTGCAGGAACATCACGGAGGTAGTCCTCAGTCGCCTGGAACCTCTCCACAAGGTTGACAAGTTCGTTTGCATTCTTAGGATCACCTTGTCCCACCCAGCGTTGCAGGTCAGTAGGAAGCGCTCGGAGGTAGCGATCCATCACGACCTTCTCTAGGATTTGTGCAGGAGTAGAAGTGTCTGGCTCCAACCACTTTCTTGCCAAATGGATTAGGTCATACATCTGGGACCTCGCTGATTTGTCCAGACTGTAGCTCCAGTTGCGTACCCTCCGGGCACGGACTGCAGTAGTAACTCCTAGTCGGGCAAGTATCTCCTCTTTTAGCCGAGTATAGTCCTTAACCTCTTGCTCACTGAGGTCATAGTAGGCCTTTTGAGGTTCACCTGTTAAATAGGGCGCAATTACCTCTGCCCACTCAGCGGCTGGTAACTTCTCTCGCTCAGCCACGCGCTCAAATACTGTTAGATAGGCCTCAACATCGTCCTCAGCAGTCATCTTTTGCAGCGCTTTCTGCACAGTCCTTCTCCCAAAAAAAATCTCTGGAGCGGCTCCCTCCATTGTGGGTGGATTAGCAACCACAGGCGCCTCTCGATTTACTATCAGGTGCTCGATAAGTTGTTGTTGGCTTTGGCGCAAAGCTTGCAACTCTTCCTTATGCATCTGATGTTGTGCCGCCATGTACTGTTCATGTCGTCTATTGGCCTCTGTCTGAGCCTGCTGTTGTTGCAAACTCACTTGCATAAGCTGCTTCAGCATCTCCTCCATGTTGCTGGACTGTTCTTGGAGTGTAGTTGCAGCTTTCACCCAGGACATCAGCAGCTGTAGCCAAGTCTGTCCACACCGTTGCCCCTAGCAACCGTGTTGCCCGCTACCTCCACCAATTGTAAGGGATCTTCCCGGGGTAGGGTGTGTTTGGACACAGTTCACAGCAGACTTGGAATTTATAAAGCAGATCTTGGCGTTTATTCGTGGTACAAACAGTCCAGCAAACAAAATATACAGCAACACCGTGCTTTCTAAGTACAACAAAAATAAAAGTCCTAGCCCGGCTGGGTGCTTACTAACAGGTTCTGCTCACCTATCTGACACTTACAAACACAGCGTCTTTCGCCTGGATATCGCAGGGTGAGTTTTAGCTCCAGCAGTGGCTGTGCTTGCAGCTTCCTTCAACACACAGATTGTTCATTCCCTGGCTGAGAGCAACCACCTGCAGACCCTGCAGTGCCTTTAGCTTCCCAGGCTAATTAGGATCAAAGCTCACCTGATCCCAAACCCAGAACTGGATCGGGGGGATGTGGAATGACAGGTCCCTCTACCAAACCTACCTGCCATTCCATATAAACCCAGGCCCGGCAAAAATTAAATAACAACTCAGCAGCATATCGCTGCTGAGAAACTGATCCATCCTGGATTTACCATCTCACACTGTGTAGCAACCTAGGTGAGATGTACACCCCCTCGATCACTTCTCCAGTGACATGTCTACAATATACACACACACACACACACACTATAAATATAATAAATGTACAATTCTGGTATATCCAATGAATATTTGTTTATCTAAAGACACATGCTATGTGTACATTTTTATACAGTTATAATCACGATTTATAGGTCTTTCATAATACTGATTGGCATCTTATTATTTGTCCTTATATTTTTACCTTATAACAGATATGTATATATGTATGTGCACATACAGACCTCATACCCTATCAAAGAGGGTATCCGGCTCCGGCTCTTCAGGCTGCAACGCTGGCGGCTCCGGCTCTTCAGGCTGCAACGCTGGCGGCTCCGGCTCTTCAGGCTGCAACGCTGGCGGCTCCGGCTCTTCAGGCTGCAACGCTGGCACCGAAACTTCAAGCCGGGACAGATTGGTGGGTGTGGAGGCAGGTTGGGTTAATGGCAGGATTGTTTTGGTT
This sequence comes from Lithobates pipiens, assembly GCF_037356315.1. Lineage (NCBI taxonomy): Eukaryota > Metazoa > Chordata > Amphibia > Anura > Ranidae > Lithobates > Lithobates pipiens. Next base: position 501,773,188 of record NW_027507764.1, on the reverse strand, counting down.
GGGGAAAAACTTCAGTTTTTTCCTTGGCTTAGCCACTGAAGCTCTCTAGGCGAATGTTGCAGTAGACTGGAAAGGAGGATTGGGATATGGCAGAGAAGAAGTAACAGTAGCTGGGGGAAGTTCTTGTGGGTTTGTAGGCAGCTGAGAAGAGGCAGGTGGGTTGAATGCAGGAGAAGTGTATACTGGGCTGCAACTGTAGTTGACATAGGTGATTGGGAAACATACATTTGGGTAGGCTGGTGTCTGATGGCAGAGCTGGTTTGTTTGGCTGGGGCTGATTGCACCATGTCAGACCATGCTGAAAGTATAGGTTGTACAAACTGTAGTTTTAAATCTCGCTGTCTAACAAAAGAGAGAGCAGACACTCACTCAGCAATCACCTGTGGGGAACAGGCTGAGTAGTGCTCACAAAAATCGGCGGTATCATCTTCAAAAAGCCACACTAGGGATATAATCTGATTCATATTAAAAGGAGGAGTGAAATCATCATGGCTCTCTGGGATACAGGGCAGGGCCAGCTTAGTACAGATCTTGCTCAAAGGCTGCCCAGGTTATATACAATGCATATAAATGTGAACACACCACCAATGCAAACTGAGTGAACAAACCAAACAACCAAACAGTGATAATAAACCAAGCAGCATATGGAGCAAAAGTGAGTACCAGAATCTTAGTCAAGCCAGGCCAGGGTCATAAACAGGAGATCAGTAGATGGGGGCAAGGAGTAAACAGACAGGGAACATGATGGAGGGATCAGGCTGCACGGCAAGGATCCAGGGATACAGGAACAGATACAAACAGGCCCAGCTTACAGGAATCGGGGTTTAGGATCAGGCTAACAGATAAACAGGCTGCAGGTCAGGGCACAAGGACAATACCAGGGCAAGATGTGTGCACTTGCCGGGTATTTATACTATAGCTGCTATTAAAGTCAGGTGATGCCTAATTGCAGAAGGTAATACCTGCTCCACACTGCCAGGATCCTTCTGCTGGTGGACACCAGTACTGCGGCCCAAATATGACATACCAGCAAGGAAAAGCTCTTCTGACAGCTTCAAACTGCCAGGAGACACCTGCTGGTGGACCTCAGTACTGCACAACAAATAATTGATATTGCCAGCGGAGGGAACCTTTCCTGACAGTTGCATAAATACGTGACTAGACTGTTATCACATAGAAATCACTCGTGTCCAACAAAGCCTATTGTGTGAGATTTTAGGAGTTGTGTATACAGCTAAATCATCTATAAATATCCATTGAATCTGTCCAAAGTTCACTCCAAATGTGCAGTCAGTATTATGTTTTAAAATACATCTGTCCTCTGTCTGCTGCCCAGCCTGTCCGCTGCCCAGCCTGTGTTCCTGTCCGCTGCCCAGCCTGATGTGCCACTATCTGCTACCCATCTTGATGTACCCATGCCTGCTGCCCAGCTTGAAGTGCCTGTGCCCGCTGCTCAGCTTGAAGTGCCCGTGCCGGCTGCCCAGCTTGATATGCCTGCTATCCGACTTGATGTACTTATGTTATGGGTATTATGGATATTAGGTTATGTGCTCTCATTTGGGCTACTCAAAAGCGAAAGCATCTATTATCCCATGCATTTGATATATTCACTTGTGTTTGTATACATGTATAGTATTTTATGATATTGCACTTTTATGCACATAGAGTGTTTGTGCACGGGTATGCACATGTATGTATGCATATATGTATGTGCACATACAGACCTCATACCCTATCAAAGAGGGTATCCGGCTCCGGCTCTTCAGGCTGCAAAGCTGGCGGCTCCGGCTCTTCAGGCTGCAACGCTGGCGGCTCCAAGTCTTCAGGCTGCAACGCTGGCGGCTCCAAGTCTTCAGGCTGCAACGCTGGCGGCTCCGGCTCTTCAGGCTGCAACGCTGGCGGCTCCGGCTCTTCAGGCTGCAACGCTGGCGGCTCCGGCTCTTCAGGCTGCAACGCTGGCGGCTCCGGCTCTTCAGGCTGCAACGCTGGCGGCTCCGGCTCTTCAGGCTGCAACGCTGGCGGCTCCGGCTCTTCAGGCTGCAACGCTGGCGGCTCCGGCTCTTCAGGCTGCAACGCTGGCGGCTCCGGCTCTTCAGGCTGCAACGCTGGCGGCTCCGGCTCTTCAAGCCGGGACAGATTGGTGGGTGTGAAGGCAGGTTGGGTTAATGGCAGGATTGTTTTGGTTGGGGAAAAAACTTCAGTTTTTTCCTTGGCTTAGCCACTGAAGCTCTCTAGGCGAATGTTGCAGTAGACTGGAAAGGAGGATTGGGATATGGCAGAGAGGATTGGGATATGGCTTTAGCAGCTCATGCTCGCAAAGGCATATGACAAAAACCACCAACAACTTTACCATACACATTATATCGAGCCAATAATCTGGCAACCTTCAATATAGCTGATTACATGGGCACAGCCTTGCATCTATATACATATGCACATATGTGTGTGTATATGCCTCTGCATACTATGTTAGATTTTTACATAGTATATTTTCTTTTAATATTCACATAAGCGTCTGCAATTCTCTCCCTCTTTAATAAAAAAAAAAAAATGTATGTATGTATGTATGTATGTATGTATGTATGTATGTATGTATGTAATATATATTTATTAGTGTGTTAGGTATAGGTTAGGTATAGGCCTACAATAAGGCTACTTTCATACTGGGGCGTTGCGGGCGCTGGCGGTAAAGCAGCGCTATATTTAGTGGTCTAATATTTCTGGAGAGTGGGGCCATCGAAGGGGGAGTCACCTCACTTGTTTTGGAGCACCATTTGCACTTTTTACCGAAGCCCTAAGCACTTTACAGATTTTGTGCATATTCTGTTTTTTTGTGTTAGAGAAAATTGAGTACTGCCCATGATACTCTTTTTATTTGAACATATAATTTTTCATGGACAAGCTTTCGGGTGTGTCCCCTTCTTCAAGGTCCAAGCAGTACTGATTCACAAAAGTTTTAGCAGAAGGTAAAATGTTAAAAAAAAATAAAAAAATCTGAGGTAAAGTAAAAAGAAAAACAAACACATACAAATGAATAGTATGGCAATGGTAATAAAGCTATCAGCAAGTGAGATAAGAGAGGGAAAGCTATAGACTGGAGGGGGGGGGGGGGGGGGGGAGGGATGACAGTCATAAATCTGTAGTATAGTGGGTGAGGAAACCGAGAAGCATAATTTTTAGCTCAAACGTTTTCTTTTCCTGGATAGTTCTGAAATTCCCTTTAAGAACTAATGCCGCATACACACGATCGGAATTTCGGCCAACAAAAGACCGATGAGAGCTTTTCAACGGAAAATGCAACCGTGTGTATGCTCCATTGGAATTTAGCTGGGGGAATTCCAACCAGCAAAAATTTGAGAGCATGGCCTCAAGTTTCTCGACGGAAATTCCGATCGTGTGTATGCAATTCCGACACGCAAAAACTCACGTATGCGCAGATTCAATTACGAGATGGAAGCTACTGGGTTTTGAACTTTTTTTGTAGTCCTGTTGTACGTGTTCTATGCCACGTGTTCTTGACGGTCGGAATTTGGTGTGACCGTGTGTATGCAAGACAGCTTGAGTGAAATACCGTTGGAATTCCATCTGGAAAACCAGAGTTTTTTTTTCCGACTAAAATTCTGATCGTGTGTACGCTGCATTAAACATTGCAATCTTCTACAGTGTGGTCCGGTTGTGAGAAATTATGTGCCACAGGTGTGCAGAAACTGTCTTCCTTATGTTCCTTGTTGGCATATCTGTGCAAACTCATCCTCACTTGTAACTTCTGTCCTGTTTCACCAATATAAGATCCTTTGCTACACCTGTTGCAATGGATGAGGTATACAACATTACTGGAGGTACAGCTGTATGATCCCGTTTTTTGAAGGTCCCATTTGTGTGTGACACTTTTGGATAGATTGATCTGGTTGCACAGTGAAGTTTCCTGCTGATTAGTTTATGTCTGAGGTTGGGTGGTTGTCTGAAAGCCAATAATAGGTGTTGGAATATTTTTGCCCTGTACACACGATAGGATTTTCCAACAACAAAACCGTGGATTTTTTTCCAAAGGATGTTGGCTCAAACTCGTCTTGCATACAGTGTCGCACAAATGTTGTCGTAAATTCTGATCAAGAACGCGGTGACGTAAAACACGTACGACAAGCAAAGAAAAATTAGGTTTAATAGCCAATGCGGCTCTTCTGCTTGATTCCGAGCATGTGTGGACTTGTGCGTCGGCCTTATGTACACACGATCGCAATTTGTCGGAAAATTTGAGAACCTGCTCTCAAACATTTGTTGACAGAAATTCCGATAACAAATGTTCTATGGAGCATACACACAGACTTTCCGACAACAAGCTCACATCCAACATTTGTTGCCGGAAAATCCTATTGTGTGTACAGGGCATAAGCCTTAAATACGCTCCCTTCTCCTAATACAGGTGTTGGGTAATGCCATCAGTGTCCCAGGGACTTGACAAGCGAATGGTATGCACTCACATATACACGCACAAATATATGTGTAACCATGAAGGAAAAATTAAAATAAAAAAAATTATGAAAAATGAAGATTGAAAAAGGAAAAAAAATTGAAAATACGAAAAAAAATTAAAAAAAACATGGAGAAAAAAAAAAGTGGATGCTTAATAAAGCTTTAAATATTGCCAAAAATAAAAGCAGGGACGATTTATTGAATCCAGATAGGAGTAAGAAAATAGATTCCTGTAAAAACAAATTAACCTTATCCACTCTGTTTAGTATGGAATTTAGTGAGGTTAGAGCCATTATTAATAGATCCTTACCCATTCTTTATATGGATGAGACCTGTGCAAACTTTCTACAAAATGGGATAGATATAGTATCTAGAAGGGCATCAACATTAGGTCAAACTTTGTTACCCAGCTTTTATTATAACAAAATCAAAATCTCAATCATTCACATGGCTGTGATTTTAAAGGTAATTTTAAGTGTGCGTCACCGGGTTGTCCTTGTTGTAGCCGCATTCTGCTGGGTAATATGGTTTTCGAGCATCTAATCAAAGAGAATTTGAGATGCAGTCATTCTATAAATGCAATACTGATTATGTTATATATTTGGTTACTTGCAGTGCATGTTCTGTCCAGTATGTGGGCATAACCACAAGATGACTGAGGGACCGCTTCTATAAGCATGTCTACTGTGGGACCAAAAACAAAAGGTACTACCATAGCAGAACATTTCAGGGAGTTTCATGATGGTGACACCTCCGCTACGAAAGTACAAGTCATAGACAAGGTACGAGCACCCAAAAGAGGGGGTGATGTCTTTCGTATGTTGTGCCAGAGGGAGTTCTTCTACAGCCATTGGCTCCGGACCTTCCAGTCTCAACTTCGAATGGGACATCAGCTATTATGATTATAATTAAATTATTTAACATAATCGGATATTATATAATATATTTATAAGTTCTATACTGGTCAGTGTATTTTTTTTTTTTTAATATGTTTTTTCATATCCACTTACCATTTGTATAAAAAAAAACTAAATGTAAGTTTGAATCTACTAAGTACTTTTCATTGTTTGTAGTGAATATTGTTTTAGATGTCATTGGCTTGGTGGCCTTGAAGGATCTAGTAGGTAGAGATTTCTGAGAAGGAAGCTGTATCCTTCATTCTGTTGGTTCATTTCTCCGGTCACCATTTCTTGGATTTCATTTTTTTTTTCCAGATTTTTTCCATTTTCTTTGGTATTTTTTGCTACATATGCATATACTAAGATTTCCTTCTTTTCTTTTTATACACATTAACTTCTTCTAATATTTTACATTTTTTTTCTTATTAGTTTCAATATTTATTTTTATTTTTCATCGATCTTTATTTTCATTTTTCAAGGTTACACATATTATGATAAAAATAGATATTCTTTTAATTAGTCGTACCAGGTGAATATTTGTGCATTAGTCACATGGTGATATATACAGTATCTCACAAAAGTGTGTACACCCCTGACATTTGTGTAAATATTTTATTATATATTTTCATGTGAAAACATGATATGACACTTTGCTACAATGGAAAGGAGTATACAGTTTGCATAACAGTGTAAATTTTCTGTCCCCTCTAAATAACTCAACACACAGCCATTATTGTCTAAACTGCTGGCAACAAAAGGAAATGCATCCCTAAGTGAAAAATGTCCAAAATTGGGCCTAAAGTGTCAACATTATATGTGGCTACCATTATTTTGTAGCGCTGCCTTAACCTTCTTGGGCATGGAGTTCACCAGAGCTTCACAGGTTGCCACTGGAGTCCTCTTTCACTCCCCCCGTGATGACATCACAGAGCTGGTGAATGTTAGAGACCTTGCGCTCATCTGTCTGAGAATGCCCCACAGATGCTCAATAGGGTTTAGGTCTGGAGACATACTTGGCCAGCTTTTTTTTAGCAAGGCAGTGGTCATCTTGGAGGTGTGTTTGTGGTCGTTATGTTGGAATACTTCCCTGCAGCCCAGTCTCCGAAGGGAGGGGATCATACTCTGCTTCAGTATATCACAGTACATGCTGGCATTCATGGTTCCCTCAATGAACTGTAGCTCCCCAGTAACGGCAGCACTCATGCAGCCCCAGACCATGACACACCCACCACCATACTTGACTGTAGGCAAAACGCATTTGTCTAGGTACTCCTCACCTGGTTGCCACCACACACACTTGACACCATCTGAACCAAATAAGTTTATCTTGGTATTATCGGACCACAGGACATGGTTCCAGTAATCCCTATCCTTAGTCTGCTTGTCTTCAGCAAACGGTTTCTTGTGCATCATCTTTAGAAGAGGCTTCCTTCTGGGCTGGCAGCCATGAAGACCAATTTGATGCAGTGTGTGGCGTGTGATCGGAGCATTTACTAGCTGACCCCCCCCCCCCCCTCCCACCTCTGCAGCAGTGCTGGCAGCACTCCTATGTCTATTTCCCAAAGACAACCTCTGGATATGATGCTGAGCATGTGCACTCAATTTCTTTGGTCAACCATGTCGCATGAAAAGATAAAATATTTCCAAAAATTTAAGGGTGTAGTCACTTTTGTGAAATATTGTATGTGTGTATACCATTTGCTTGTCCAGTACCTGGGACACGGATGGCATTACCCAACACCTGTATAAGGAGGTGCAAGCCTATTTAAGGCTTAATGTTTCAGTTGTTGCTTAGGTTTTGAAGAAGCATTAGTCAAGTGTGAAATGCGTCACACTTTTCTTGGTGGCAGTCATTATGACTTTTATGTACCAATAAATTCATGTTGGATTGGTGGTGTGCAGCCAAATCTTTTTCTTCTATTGTGAAGCCATGCTGTTGTCATAAATGCAATATGCGGTGTAGCATTTTCCTGCTGTCATATGCAAGGCCTTGCCTGAAAAAGATCTATCATCAGGATGGGAGCATATGCTGCTTTAAACCCTGGATACATCTCAGCATGGATGGTGCCTTTCCAGATATGCAAGCTGCCCTTTCCATACTCGCCAATACATACCATCAGATAGCAGGATTTTGAACTTGAGTGCTGATAACAAGCCGGAGGGGCCCTCTCCTCTCAAGTCCGGAGGACATAGCCCCCATGGTTGCCAAAAAAAAAAAAAAGTCCAATTTCGATTCATCTGACTACAGAGCAATTTTCCACTTTGTAACAGACCATTTCAAAAGAGCTTTGGCCCAGAGAAGATGGCAACATTTCTGCATCATGTTCAGATACGGTTCCTCCTTGAAAGTATTCTTGAGCCTATGCAGTGCTGTTCATTACATAATCAGGTTTGTTTTTAATGAAATGCCATCTGAATGCTCAAAGATCACTGGACTCCAATATTGCATTTCGGCTTTGTCGCTTGCGCACAGGGATTTCTCCAGATTCTCAGAATCTTTTCATATTATGTACTGTAGATGATGATAGATTTCAAGTCTTTGCAATATTATGTTGAGGAACTCTTTTTATACCCAATCCTGTTTCTGCCGTCTTACCAAGAAACCCAACTAGTTGCAAAATGTTCGTATAGCTCTTCCTTGTTACTTTGCCAGCTTTGTGTTGCTCTGTTCAAACTTCTTTGTGATGTGCTGTTGCTGCCATTCATTTCAAAATTACCTTATTTTTTTCATATATATGTACATTTTCTCAGTTTAAACATTTGATATGTATTCCATTTTCTATTGGGAATAAAACATGGATTTAGGAGATTAAAAAAATCATTGCATTCTGTTTTTATGTAGATTTTACACAGCGTCCCAAGTTTTTTGGAATTGGGGTTGTAGAACAGCCAAAGCAAAAGACCAGACATGTTCAACCAGGCAGAAGTTATAATGCATTGCACAGCTGAACGTACAACACGTTAAAGGATAAGTTCACTTTTAGTAACATGTTATACCCATATTCAGGGTGATGGGGGAATGTGAAGAGGTCTTCGACCATCTAAAGTATCAGCCTTCACTTTTCCATTACAGGTAGAAAATGGCCCCCAATTGTTTCCAGTTTTTATATGCGACACCCATTATGGTTCTGCAGTTACTTCTGCACACTGTAGATGTTAACATGTTATAGCCGTATGTCTTCATATCATCAGTATGTTCCACAGTCAAGAGCAATGGACATTACTTCTTTTAGCAGAAAACACTAAGCAGTGTAAAAAGGTTAATTAAAATACTTTTTCACAAATAAAATTGTCTCTGAATGTTTTTGATTTCTTCAGCAAGCGCACACATAAAATAATTGCCAGAAGATCAATAACACCTGCTCTTTGGCCTATTCTCTAATGAAAACCAATTAAATATTTAACCATGCTGAAGACTTGTTAAGATTTAACTAAAAATGATCTGAAAATATTTGTACATCTGAAGGAATGCTAAAGTCAGATTTGGATTTGTGGTATACAAAGGAACACAGCCTCCCTCTTAACTTATGTTTTTTTTACTCCTGGGGAAAGGGTCACCAGACAACCTGAGATAAAAATGTGATGTTGCATAAACTGGCTCTTAAGGGCAATACACATGGGCCTAATATTGGGTGGCATCGGCCAGTTCAATAGAAACCGTCTGACATTGAAACTATGTGTACAGGAGCCGGTCCATCTTCTGTCGTAGGGGCATGACCGAAAAAGGTCATACTGGTCATGTTAATTGGCATCCGATCAACGTGACCAGTATGTTCTGGTGGGGGGCATCCCCCTGTCAGAACACAATAGCTCAGCGGTAAGATCTGTATACTAACATCGGCTTGATAGTACAGCGTCTCCTCTCAAGCTCTGCAGTTTTTTTTTCATTCAGCCCACTGAGTTGAACGGGAAAAAAATAAAAATATATAGTGTATAGTGTAATGTATAGTGTTCTAGGCTTTAGAAGTGAGCATTAGTCTATGCAGCAGAGAGCACTGCCCACCATAGACACTAAAGAGGACAAAGCAAGAACCTGACTCATCATGTGACATCTGGACTTTTTTTTTTATAATAAATGTTTTATTTATTTATTGTCAAACATATTCATTTCTACACAAATTCAATATATTCCATTTCCTATGTATAGCTTTTATCTATATACAGCCAGTATTTCACTCCCATTACTTTATACATTAACACACATCCACAAACAGAAAAAAAGAAAAAAAAGAAAAAGAAACCTGTCCCCAAATCCTTACCTCAGCATAGTCTATAGATTTAATTCATGAGATCCCATATAATAACAGACGGAGAAGAGAAATGTGGTGTGATGCTTCTTTTATATGGTTTGAGGATGGCATCCCATGGAACAAGAAGTGCATAACAGAAAATACTATGTGTCTTAAAGAGGGATTCCACCAAAAAAAAAAAAAATATTAAAAGCCAGCAGCTATAAATACTACAGCTCCTGACTTTTAATAAATGGACACTTACCTGTCCCGGGTTCCAGCGATGACGGCAGCCGAGGCCGATCGATCGCTCGGCTCTCGGCTGCTGCCGACACCATTCTAGGTGAGGGAATCAGGAAGTGAAGCGAATCTGCTTCACTTCCCGGTTCCCTACTGCGCATGCGCGAGCCGCGCCGCGCAATAGGAAATCTCTGCACTGTCACTGGGACCCGTGTGTGTCCCAGCAGACAGCGCGGCAGGACAGGAAATGGCGTAGACTCCCACGGGAGTCTATGCCCGGAAGTGGGTGTAAATACCTGTCTTTGACAGGTATCTCCACCCCCCTCCCCCCTGAAAGGTGCCAATTGTGACACCGGAGGGGGGGGAGGGATCCGATCAGCGGAGGTTCCACTTTAGGGTGGAACCCCGCTTTAAAGTCAGCCTCTTTATCCATGGGGCCACTACCTCCCAATTTTTTTTTACTTTAGGACACGTCCACTACATATGGAGAAAAGTGCCTCTATGAGCACATCCCCTAGCACATCCCCTCTAAACAACATGCATCCACTTTTGGAAACATTTGTGCTAAACGTGCTGGGGTACGATACCATCTAATCAAGAATTTCTATGACATCTCCTGAGTATATTTTTATTCTGTGGAAAGGAGAAGAAACAAGTTTGGTAGAATTTCTAGAGAATCTAAATGAGAATGACAGGAACATTACCCTAACATGGAATATTAGCAAACACAATGTAACTTTTTCTTGACTTAAAAATAATGCAGGAAAATCACTCACTCAGCATTAAAACAATTTTCAAGAATGTCGACAAAAACAGTTAAAGTGGAAGTAAACCCATCGATTTAAACAGTTAAAAAAAAAAAAGGCATGCCGGGAATGCTAACTGCACATTGGCTGTGCTCTCAGCCAAACTATCAACCCATCCAATGGCTGGTGTCATAATGAATCACATGTGCAGCACCGTAGCAGTTGAAGATTAAACAGAGGCAAAGATGGCAGCTTCCTTGGCTGAAAATGATAGGGGCGTTTACTTCCACTTTAATTGAGAGTTCTCATCATAACTGGCTCTGCAACATCCCTAAAGGACAACTCATGCAATTATGAAGGAATTGCACAAAGGATGATGATTTCCTTATTCAAGCAGAAAAAAATAAAAAAAATCGGACACAGATTTATCAACAAAGGCTACAACCATGATAATATCTGAGCAAAAATACAAGTAGAGAAGATGGACAGAACCATACTGATTAGGGACAATCAGAAGAAAGACCCCAGAACCAATGTAGCACCAATCACTCTGGACTATAAACGCCCAACATAGAAATGTAGAGAAAATAATTAAACGCCACTGGCATATTTTATTAACAGATATACATTTGAGACCACTCCTTCCACAAATATCGAAATGTATTTACAAGAGAGCTCCAACACTCCGACAAATTAGTAAAAAATATTCCAGATCCTCCTAAAACTAGCTATACATTCTTCACAGGTAAAGGGTTTTACCCATACAAACGGTGCTATGCTTGCACAAAAGCCAGAAGACCAGCAGAAAAAGTATTCACGTTCAAGTCTACAAGTACTGGTAATATGTACGAAGTTGATGATTTTATTTGTTGCAACACAGAAGGGGCCGTGTATGCCCTCAAATGCAGCTGTGGGTTACAGTATATTGGACGGACAAAGACCCTTGAAAGTGCGAATAAAAACACATACAAAAATATTATCAAAAGATTAGATAAACACGTAGTTTCTAAAAACTTCGCCTCAAACAAGACCCCAAACATTTGAAATTTTTGGACATCGAACCCTACAAACACTGGAGAGGGGGGACATAAAATTAGAACCCTCAGAACCCTCAGCCAGCTGGAGTCCAAGTGGATTTTTATTTTAGATACTTTTACGCCCCGAGGCCTTAACATAGAATTTGATCTCAATTGTTTTATCAGCGATTTTTAGGCTCTGATTATACCAATCATGTGCTTTTATATGAGTCATTTTAGCACAACCCTAGCTTTTTAACATTTTTTTATCTTTTTTAAATTTATGATCTTATTAATAATTCCATTGATTATATAACTTCTCGGTGCCTGACATTATTTCCGGAGTCATACGTCATGCTACTGTATTTAGGCAACACATAGCCTCGTCTTCTGCCATATATATCTCATGTATACATTTTTTAGACCATTCCTTTTTAAAGGCTAACCAATATATAATATGCCGCTCCTATATTATCAATGGACGGTCCTCAACAAAATGGGCGACCGGCATTTTAACATTAGCCTTTTAAAGACACTTCTGTTACCGACAACTTAGCCCTGATTAAGTCACGTGATGGTGACAACACGCGTCGGATAGATGGTACCCGAAGTGAAGTCTGGCCATGAGCCCTGCCCTAGTTTTTTACTTTGTGCATGTTTTAATCTGTTTAAATGTGAGTACCCCTATGTTTTTTTTATATAAAAATATATAGTTCAAACCTACTACACTATAGAGGTTCCTTCCTTTCTGAATTTTTCCACACATACCCAGTCTATTTTCCTGAGTGGACCCGCACTGACTGACCCAGCCCCAGGAGATGGGATGTTAGAGGAAGCAGACACCAGGCTATAAATACACCAGGAACCCTGTTTGGAAAGGAACATGTTTTGAAACTCTGACATGCTGATTACCTTACAACAGTGAGGCAAGAAGGTAGCACACCTATGGGTGTTTCTCACACTGAAGATTCCACTCACTGAAGTCATTGAAGATTTCAAAATTCCACTCAAGTCACTAGGGGTGCAACGGATCAAAAAACTCAAAGATCGGATCGTTCCTCGGATCAGAGTCACGGATCGAATCATTTTTCAGATCAGCAAATAATTGAATTTGCAAAAACCTGTGAAAATTCCACCACCATATAGTCCCCACTGTAATAGCCACAATCTCCCCCACTGTAATACCTAGGTCATCTCATCCAAAGTGTAATATTGGCTGTGCATGGATGGGTATGGCTGGGTATTATCGAGTATTGCAGGGTATGGCAGGGTATTGGCAGAGTATTGCAGAGTATTGGCAGGTAAAGTATTGGCACGGTATTGCAGAGTATATGCAGGGTATGGCAGAGTATTGAGGGATGGCTGTGACTGCACTTGTCACAGAGCAGCGCTGTGGGCTCTACAGATGCAGCCCACAGCGCTGCTGCCATCCGATTTCTCCCCTCCCCTGTACAGATCAGTACAGAGAGGGGAGAGAGGAACCGGCGTCATCGTGACGTGGGATTTTTACAGGTGATCGCTCCGAAATGATGGAGCGATCACATTGTATACGCCGACTGGTGCACCAAGATGGGCGTCACTCCGGAACTAGGCCGAAGCCGCTGCCTTTCCTAAGGCCGAGACCGCATAGCGCGACATGTGCCGATCCGAGCGAGGTGACCCGTTCGGATCATGGATCAGTGCCGATCCGTTGCACCCCTATAAGTCACCAATATCACTTATTTATGCTACATAGCACTTATCGCTACATTTGCACTGCATTTGTTTATTGCTCCATTGTTGCCACTATTTGCACTTTATCTTATTGACTTTTATGAACTCAATCATTTTATCTATTTACATATTCAATTTCAATTTATCATATTTACTTTTATTGCAACGATCACTTTCAAGTGCCTTGATTTAATATATATTGTAATTACTCTATCTTGGCACCTTATATATATTTGGTCTTGGAGCGCAACACCAATCTTTGATTACGACTATAGATTACTTGGTGGGTAGTGTTTGACCCATATGGTGGTTGCAGCACAAGAGGGATTGCTATACTCCTCAGTAGCGCGGGAATAACTACTTTACCACTCCCTGCTGATTAGCTGAGACACAGCAACGCCATTGGCTCCTGCTGCTGTCAATTAAAGTCAGCTAGCCAATCAGGGGAGAGAGGTGGCAGGGCTGGGTCAGGAGCTCAGTGTCTGAATGGACACAGGGAACTGTGACTCGGCTCAGGTGCCCCCATTGCAAACTGCTTGCTGTCGGGGCACTCAACAGGAGGGCGGGACCAGGATCACAGAAGACAGACCCGAGAAGAGGAGGATCTGGGCTGCTCTGTGCAAATCCACTGCAACAGAGAAGGTAGGTAGAACATGTCTTATTTTTATAGGGAAAAAAAGCGAGACTTTACACTCACTTTAAGCACTGCAATTTTTTTCCACTTCTATATTGGGATACTTTTTTACCTGAGTATTGTGCTAGCAGCTTTTTATCACTTGGCTTTTAGCACATTTTTTTTTCCCTTTGTCCAAACATGCACTTAAAACTTTTCAATTGCATAGTTTTGTTTTCAAAGAAATACCACTTTTTTCCAACCAAGCAACATCAATACTAGGTCTGTCTGCTGCTCTTTGGTGGAAGGGTCACAGCATTACTTCACATCACTTTGCCTCAGATTTTCTTTCAAAAGCACAATATGAAGTAACACATCTCTGGCATCCATTTCGACACACGTTTCTCCCTGTGTGCTCTGGATGCTGCAGACTTTAGCTTTGCATTCTGCTGATTTATTGGTTAGGCATACATGTCTAAAGGGATGCCAAGAATGAGTTCTCGAGGGGGCGGCACAGTGGTGTAGTGGTTAGCACTCTCACCCAACAGTAGAAAGGGTCGTTGGTTTGAATCCCAACCATGACACTACCTGCCTGGAGTTTGCATGTTCTCCCTGTGCCTGCGTGGGTTTGCTCCGGGGACTCCGGTTTCCTCCCACACTCCAAAGACATGCAGGTAGGTAGGTTAATTGGCTTCTGTCCAAAATTGGCCCTAGTATGTGAATGGGGAACTTAGATTGTGGGCTCCTTGAGGGTAGGGACAAATGTGAGTGTACAATGTACAGGGATAGGGACAATTGTAGACACTCACTTAGGTTGAACTGGATGGACTGGTGTCAACCTTCAATCATTCAACCTTACTAAGTAACTATGTAAATAATTCTCAGGAAAATAATTGAAGGCAGAGAAATACAGTATAAAAACAGAGCGCTGCTCCAAGTCAGCCCACTTTCAGGTCACCTCACACACAGCGGATGCCAGTCCAGTTTGCACACCTGTGCATATAATGAAAGAGAAAATGTCTGGATGGTCATACCCCAAGCACTGTAATTCAACTTCCACGAACAAAGCAACATAAAAACACCTAGATAATTACAGAGGGGTAGAGGGAGTTTAATGTGTTTTGAGATCCTCTTAGCTAGGAGCATGAAACAGGTTAACCTCTCTCTCCCCCACTGTATTTATCTAGGCGTTTTTATGCTGCTTTGTTCATGGACTGTTAATAAAGGTGGACAACAGTGCTTGGAGTGCAGCCGTCCAGACTTTTCTTCTTTCATTCAGAGCAAGCCAACAGCTGCGAGAGGGGGTCCATTGACAGCAAAGAACAAAAGAAGACGTAAATAGGAAATGATGGTCTTGAAAAATGAATCCTTAAATGGAGTCTTTCAGACAGTTAATGAAGGCATGCTCAAGATCGCTGCTGCAGGTTTTAAGGGTTACATTGCGAAGATGCAAGTTTTCAGGGAATTGAGGGTAATTAGCTTAAATACAGAAGTGGACTTGCTACAGGTGCGGGTAAAAAAGGCTTATGTTCCACAATAGGAAATGAGAGAGAAAGAGCAAGAGAACTCTCTAGTAGTCACAAAAACGAGTGTCCCCATTGGAACATTTCCTCTACTCCTTGTTCCGATGACCACTCAAAATTTGTGAATTTCTTTAACTTTCACTTTCAGTGATAATGGTCACCAGGACAAAGAGGGTGAATCTCCTTATAGGGGATACAGACAGCAATAAAAACTTACAGGTACTCTAATCCTTCCCACTCTATCCAAAAACTAATAAAAAAAATAAAGTTTTGCTTCTACTTATACTTTAACGCCTTCCCGCCCACCCAATAGCATACTGACGGGCAAGCGGTGGTTCAGTTATCCTGACTGGGCATCGTATGATGTCTTGTTAGGCTGTGGCGATCACAGAGCCGTGCAGCGGAGCTGTCACCGACCGTAGCCACAGGACATACCCAATGACAAAAAAATAAAATAAAATAAATAGTAAAAACAAATGTAATAAAAAGTAAAAAACTATTTTTTTTTAAAAAAGATATATAATTCAGTCAGCGTTCCTGATTATCGTCACACTCATATCAGGGGTTGACAAATTTGTTTGGAATCTAGGAGCCAGCTAAAAAAGTTAGGAGCCAGGTCCGTGACGGCGATCTGGACCTGTCCCTGGCCTGACATGGAGACGAGTGAGGGGAAGATAGCCCCAAGCCCCTCACCTGTCTCCAAGTCATTGCCCATAGCTCTTAGAGGGACATTTTATTTATTTTTATTTTTTTTTTCAAATGACAAATTTTTTTTAAATTGAATTTTAGTGTAAATATGAGATGTGGTCTCTCTGACCCCAGATCTCGTATATATAAAAAAAAAAAAAAAAAAAAAAAAAAAAAAAAGGAGGACCTGTCATGCTTTTTTCTATTACAAGGGATTTTTACATTCCTTGTAATAGGAATAAAAGTGACACAAATTGTTTATTTTTTTAAAAGAACAGTGAAAAAAATAAAAATTAAAATTAAAATAATAAAAAAAAAAATATTTTAAACGTGCCCTGTCCCGCCAAGCTTGCGTGCAGAAGCGAACACATATATGAAAACGGTGTTGAAACCACACATGTGAGGTATCGCTGCGATCGGTAGAGAGAGCAATAATTCTAGCCCCAGACCTCCTCTGTAACTTAAAAAGTGCAACCTGTAGAATTTTTTAAACGTCGCCTATGGAGATTTTAAAGGGTAAAAGTTTGTCGCCATTCCATAAGTGGGCGCAATTTTGAAGCATGACACGTTGGGTATCGATTTACTCGACGTAACATTATCTTTCACAATATAAAAAAAATTGGGCTAACTTTACTGATGTCTTATTTTTTTTTTATTAAATACATTTTCCCCAAAAAAGTGCGCTTGCAAGTCCGCTGTGCAAATATGGTGTGACAGACAGTATTGCAACGACCACCAATTTATTCTCTAGGGTGTTAGAATAATATATATATATATATATATATATATATAATTTTTAGGGGTTCTGAGTAAAGGGAAGGAAGATAGGCTGGCAGGCAGGGGAATTAGCATTGCATCCATTAGCATTGCTGGTTGTAATTCCAACAGCCACCACAAGAGGGCGCCAGATTCCAGAAGGAACCATAGGATCGTAGAAGGCCTCAAAGATAGGGGCTCAATTACCGGCCGCCAGCGGCACAGCCCGACACGATCGTGCCGGGGGGGGGGGCGCGGAGACAGCATACCCCCAGCTGTGCTGCCCCAGGTAGCTAATGCTAGTCGCAAATGCGACCTGGCGCCCGGGTTTTGTCGAGCCCTGCATTATATGATAACACAGTACTGCACTAGTGACAATATGTTTAAAAAAACGAAAGGAAGAAAATTACAATGTCAAAACAAATTGCCATGCCTCTTACCAAATACCTCGGACTGTCTACTTTCCAAAAAGGGTCATTTGGGGGGTATTTGTACTGTCCCAGCATTTTCGTGCCTCAAGACATGAGACTGGCCATCAGTACATCAGGACTGATCAATTTTCAGACATACTGTATATCATAGTTTTTGGACTCTAACTTTCCTACGGACTAAATAATATAAACTAATTTGGGTTATTTTCACCAAAAGAAATGTAGCAGAATACACTTTTACCTACATTTATCAAGAAAGATTTTCTCTTCAAAATTTTCAGTCTATCATTTATTTAGCAAAAAGTAGAAAACCCAGTGGTGATTAAATACCACCAAAAGACAGACAGCTCTATTCGTGTGAACAAAATTATAAAAATGTAGTTTGGGTACAGTGTTGCATAACTGCGTAATTGTCAAAGTGTGATAGCGCTAAAAGCTGAAAATTGGCCTGGGCAGGAAGGGGGTAAAAAGCGGTTAAAAGGATAGTTCACCTTTACAAAAAAAAAAAATGCCTATGCAGGTAAGGGGTGTTTGTAAATTAAAGCAAACTGTGCAGCTCTGACTAAAGATGAATAATACCCTTGCTATAGGTGTAGGCCATTTACATACCTCCAAAAGCCTGACTGCAATGCTCCCAGGACATTGCTAAGTGAAGCCTAGTCATCACTGCTCACCTCCACCATCACAGGAGTGAGCTTTTTCTCCGATTCGATTCTCCTCACATACGCTGTCTCTCCCCTCATGCAGTACCTCTGAGCTCAGCATTTGCGAGCTCACTCCTGTGATGGTGAAGGTGAGAAGTGATGACTAGGCCTCACTTAGCAACGTCTTGGGAGTACTTAGCACATCCTGGGAGCATTCCAGTAAGGTTCCAAAGGTATGGCCTACACCTATAGCAAGGGCTTTATTCAACTTTAAAAACAAACTGTGCAGCTTTGACTATCTACAGATGCCCCTTATCTGCATAGGCACTTCGATGGTAAAGGTGAACTATCCCTTTAAAGCATGTATTGAAAAATGTAAACAATGTATTGTGGAGAGGGGATCTGCTTTAACTGCTGTAGACCATTACATTGTCTGAGACACTGAAGCTTCTGCTGTTCAGCAAGTAGAAAATGTACTTTTCCTTTATTATGATATATTTGAATTATGCAACAAAAAGCCTATAAAACAAAAGGAAATCTGCTGTCAGCATAAATACTATCACCCAGCTGTTGACAGGAGAATGGATTTGCTCAGGGCGAGAACATTTTCTGGCAGATAGAAGACAGAGTGCAAGCCTTACCTGTTAATAGAAAGTGATGCTACAGATCTAATCAGAGAAGCTACAGCACCGACTTTAGCAGCTTCGGTTGCTCCCCTTGATCTATATTGTACGGTTTCTCCATAGCTGACATATGGCTGGTTGTAAACAACTATCTTCCCCTTGGCTTCTTGTGCTCTGCTCTGCAGCTCAGCAAAAGACGACACTACAATCACTTCTGCTGATATTCCTGAAAGTTAAAACAATAAACAGATAAGTCTTTTCCATGTTTCCCTGGAGTAGAACTGTAATACAAAACATTAGGCACTTTCCATAGATTATATAAGCAGAATCTGTAGCAGCCAAGTATATGTGACTCATAACATATTAGGATTACTGTTATAAAGGCATATTCTACAACAAATCATAAGATTTTTTTTACAAATTAGTTACATTTTTGATGAGGTGAGAGTGCACTGTGTTCACTGATGTGGTCACTATACAGCACATCTACAAGAAAACTGCACTTGTGCTGCAAGTTTGAAAATGACTTTCTAAGCTATTGCTGGACTTGCCAGGCTTCACAAGTTTGTTGTACAATTTCAGCAAGTCCGCATTGCATGACTCCAGATAAACTTTCTTTGCAAACATTCTGCAAGTCTACTGCAAGTTCTGGTTCAATTATGTTGTGCAATAGTCATCCCACCACTTGGGGTCACTGTGGCTGAATTTTCATGCTGTAGACTTGCAGAGCTCTTGCTGTAGACTCACCACTGGAACTTTGCTCTTGCTAGAGGCTTACCACGCAAATGTGCTACAAATTGTAAAAATGTCAACTAAAACTTGTGGTTCAAGTGCTCTGCAAGTGTACAACTTGCCGGTGAAAATGTGCAGCAAGTTAACAGTAGGGCTGAAACGATTTTCATTATCGATTCGTTGGTCTGCACGCACCTTCCTCCCTGCCTGCCAGGCCTGCCTTAGTCCAAGTGGTACACAATCCCCTGCGTAAATGTCGCTTTCTCAAAGCGGTGCTCATGTGACCGGGCACGTCCGCCTCTCTCATCGCTGACGTCAGCGGGGTATTCTCTGCCCTGCCCACTTTACTGCCTCGAGGGAACAGAGAGAAGCAGCGGTGAGCGACAAGCTGCGATAAGTTGGCGGCTTACTTTTAAAATACAGTGGCAAAACATTGATTTTGGTATTTCTGGGAGGACAAGTGCCCCCTCATTTGTGTTCTGGGGAGGGGGAGGGAATAGTGCCCCCTCATTGGTGTTCTGGGGAGGGTGAGGGTATAGTGCCCCCTCATTGGTGTTCTGGGGAGGGTGAGGGTATAGTGCCCCCTCATTGGTGTTCTGGGGTGGAATAGTGCCCCCTCATTGGTGTTCTGGGGAGGGTGAGGGTATAGTGCCCCCTCATTGGTGTTCGGGGGTGGAATAGTGCCCCCTCATTGGTGTTCGGGGGTGGAATAGTGCCCCCTCATTGGTGTTCGGGGGTGGAATAGTGCCCCCTCATTGGTGTTCGGGGGTGGAATAGTGCCCCCTCATTGGTGTTCGGGGGTGGAATAGTGCCCCCTCATTGGTGTTCGGGGGTGGAATAGTGCCCCCTCATTGGTGTTCGGGGGTGGAATAGTGCCCCCTCATTGGTGTTCGGGGGTGGAATAGTGCCCCCTCATTGGTGTTCGGGGGTGGAATAGTGCCCCATCATTGGTGTTCGGGGGTGGAATAGTGCCCCATCATTCATTTTCCTGGAAGGGGGAATAGTAGTGCCCCATCATTGGTGTTCCTGGAAGGGAATAGTGCCCCATCATTGATGTTCTGGGGGGGTTCTTTTACTATAAACCCCATCATGACCGGATACCTGTATATGACCTGTTGATATCTGTGTAACACTTTTTTTTTTATTATTATTTTAAATAAATGAAAAAAATGTCATATTCCGTTTCTTTTTTAATAATGTTTTCCAATTAATCGAAAAGAATCGGCCAACTAATCGATTATGAAAATAATAGTTAGTTGCAGCCCTAGTTAACAGACTTACAATTCAACAATGCCACAGATTTGTGGCAAGTTATCCTTGCTATCTGGGATACAGCTCTGCCTCATAGCTCTCCCCCCCCCCCAGTATATTGTTTCTATACAATTTTTTTCCTATATTCTCAGGCCTACTAGAAACTCCTCCTCCAGTACTACATTAAAATCATCAGACATCTTCAGCACTCCATTGTAAACATACACACCCTTCTATAAATGTCCCATCAGTCAGGTAAACCCACTTTTCGGGAGCCACGCAGGGTCCCTTCCTCAAAGTGATATAGTGGTGTGGTCTGACCTCCCCTGATTGGTGGGGTCCTACCCAAGCTTGATAGTGCATTCGATTCAGTAGAAACACATACAGTATGTATGTAGGACTTTGTTTCTCCAAATACTAACAAACAATCTGTACAACAGTTGAACCATGATGTATGCGAGTGTTGGTGTTTCTATTCAAAAAGATTATTGTCCAACTACTACGTATATGCATTCATGGAGAACCATAATTCTGTGCTGAGAGTTTGCCCACTGCATGTCCCAGTACAGTGACCAAGCCGTCATGGACCGCTCCCAGTCATGGTTTACAATTGAGAGCTCACAATCATGGGACCGTGCGAGAGTGAATCACAGTGGTCACATAATCAGGAAGCCTGCCTTCATCTCCCAGCATTTTTATTCTCTTGAAAGAATTATGTGGGTGGATTTACTAAAGGCAAACAGACTGTGCACTTTGGAAGTGCAGTTGCTCCAGAGTCTAGTAACCAGTAGTGGACCACCCCATTGCAAGAATACTATGACAGGGCAGCTGATCTGCACTGAATCACACTTATGTACGCACACAAGCACCCACCTCCACATTTGTGCTGCGATTTGGTACAGCAAAAGTCGGTCAGCCATGATTTTTGGTCAGGACCTTCTGATTGGCTTACGAATCACAGTACTGAGCCCTGTGTTTAGTAACACAGGACTCTGTACATAGATATGTTTTAAAGTGGTTGTAAACCCTTTAAAACCACTTTAAACTATAGGCAAGCCTATAATTAGGTTGGCCTGTAGCTACACTGGATATCTTCTAAACCTGCACGGTTTAGGAGATATCCCTGAATTTGCATGTGCCGATGTCATGCGGCACATGCGCACTAAAGCAAACTGAAGCAACGGCATGTACATGCCGTTGTTTCAGTTGTACTGTGGCGTTCCCGGCAGCTCCCGCACGCATGCGCAGGAGTGACGTCATCACGGCTCCAGCCAATCACACCCGGAAGTAACCCCTGGGAGAGATGTCACCAGCCAGAGGGGGAGACGAGGACGGCTTCAATCTCAGGTAATTCATAATGAGCTAGCATGCTATTCATATTAGCTCATTATGCCTTTATCTTGCAGATTTTTTTATTTTTTTGGGGCGGGGGGGGGATTGTTACAAAGGGTTTACAACCACTTTAAAAGCAGAAAGTAAGAAATTTTTTTTTTTTTTTTTTTTTTTTTGGTTTATAGCACAAAAAGAAAAAACCCAGGAGGTGATCTCATACCACCAAAAGAAAGCACTATTTGTGGGAAAAAAGGGCATCAATTTCATTTGTGTACAGCATTGTATGAATGCGCAATTGTCAGTTAAATTAACACAGTGCCCTATTGCAAAAAATGGCCTGGTTAGGAAGGGGGACAAATCTTCTGGGGGTCAAGTGGTTAATGCAATAAAGTGCGTTATTGTATGAAAAAGTTTGTTTCCATGCTTAGGTTCCAATACCTACATATATTCGTGGGAGCAACCTTTTTAATCTAGTTATTGCTTAGCTGATTGGTAGCCAAAGCCATGTGGTCCAAGCTGAAAGAACAATTTATTACTATTTATTAACAATTTATTACTAACAAGCAGTTTATTCTTCTTGCCAGAAAGGAAGTAAAAATATGATTTTGTAATGCTGACGTGCGCTCTACTGATTCATGTGATGTGTGACTTTTAGTCATGCATTAGGAAAGGATAAGAAAAGGGCAAACTGAACAGAGTGAGGTGATGCTTCATCGCCCAGTATGCAGGCTGGAGGGTGGTTCGGTGACCAAGTTGTAATGCTCAACTGCAACAAAGCAAAAATTAAATCACTGACATGGCAATACAGACTGGCGGGATTTAAAATGTAAAGTATAACTAAAAGGTAAAACTTTTTTTTTTTTTTTTTGGATGGAGTGGAGAGGGATTAGAACACCTGTCAGTTTTTATTGTGGTCTGTGTCCCCATTTACCATTATCATTGAAAATAGAAAAAACTCCCAAATTTATTTTTTTCCCCAGAAAAGTAATAGCAGAGGAAGCTTCCATTGGGGACATTAGTTCTGTTGACCTGGGGGTCCCCAAGAGATTCCCTTAATTTCTAGGAATTTCCTTGCACTTCCTGTTTGGCTATGGGACAGGAAGTGAAGGTAGATCTCCGCAATGGGACAGAGATGGCGAAAAAAAAAAAAAATCTGACAGAGCTTATAACCTCCCTTTGCTCTATTCAAAATTAAAACAACGTTTTGCCCATAGTTCTAATTTAAGCACGCTTTCCTAGTAATCCATGAGGAAAATCCAGCAAGCATGCAAATATATACCTTTTACTTTCTACTGCTTTTCCAGGTGAGATCTAATAGAAGTGTCAATAGCCTTGGTAAAATACCTGCAGAAATCTTCAAACACAAAAGTACTTACATTAAAGTGGTTGTAAACTCTCCCCCACAACTTTGTCCCATGTAAATCAGCATAAAAACCCCCTAATGAACACTGCTTGTAGATATCTCCTTACTTGCTTAGTATTGTTGCAATCCCGTTTGTTCACTGAGCATGCCCAGATCTCCCCCGATTTAGGCACACTGTGTATTTGTCTATCTATTATCAGGACTTCCTATGGCACACCACTGATATCCCAGGAGACTGCAGAATCATTCAGAGTTTCCACCTACACCCCATGTGACATCACATGCAGTGTAAACCAGGGCATCGGACAGCATTACTGCAGTCTTATCAGCTGAAGCTGATAAGACTGACAAAGGCAAACACTAGATAATTGGCACAAGTAAATACTATGAAATAAAACAAGTCCGCTATGAACAGGGAAGCAGGGTTGCTACAGAAACGTTGGATTGAGAAGGAGGCTTGGTTAACAGTACAGTAAGTGCTCAATGTAAGGGCGGAAATGCACTCCACTGTGGACTCAGAAAACAATACTTAAGATAGCGCTGAACTAACCCCTGTAAACAAGATTTTTTAAGTTTCTTTAATCAGTAATATGCGATTTGGGCTGGATTACAGTGGCTATAGTTTGATAATTACTTATTACAATGGACTAAATGAAAAGCAGCATCAGAGTGGGAGAGTTTACTACCTCTAAAGAAAGCAGAGAGATGTGAATGTTGTCCCCCTCCAAATCATCTGCAGGGCTGAGCAATTAGCAATCACATCAGAGTACATTTTGGTAATGCTCTCCTCTCTCCTTTCACAATTTCTTTCTCCATAAAGCAAACCTGTGTTTTGCCCATGCCTGCTCCCCGGCAGCATCTACTAGCCTACCTATCACCCCCCTGCCGCTGGGAGCAAGAAAGGATGGTGATGACATAGGGCTGATCCAGCTCTCTGTCCCCATGTGACATCTCTTGGCTAATCACTGTTCAACCAGTGCTGCCACATGGGGTGAGTCAAATTCTCCTTCATACCAAGAAGTAATGGGCATTTGCCATATGCAGCAGCAGTGCCAGTGCTTCCTGTTACTCTGTTGCAAACTTTCTAAACTGGAGATCCTGCCAGTAACAACTTTTTTCTTTTGCAGGCCGACAATGCTAAGCCACTGCCTCGTGAGATCCTTTAGTTGGCCATTGGACTTCCTAGCTGATAGACCTAATGGCCAACTAAAGGAGCAGGAATGCAGTTAAAGTGGATGTATCCCAATCGCAATTTCAAAATTGCAGTCATTATTAATTTAAGTAATACTTAGTAATCATGCTATGAAGAATGTTCTTTAGACACGCTCTCTCCTTTTCTCATAAATGCTCTTCTGTATTTATCACCCTTTCGCATGTGCTTCCAGTGGAGACTATAAGCGGTGTGGAATTGGTGTTCAATGCACAGGCATGATCCACTGTTTTCAGCACCAGAAAACCTACACTGAGCAATGATGTTCAATTGCCAATGGAGTACAGGCATGTAGACAGAAAGAGGCTAGACATTAGCAAGACTGCAATGCAAAAAAGATAAAACCAGAATTGCCCAAAAAAAAAAAAAACGACAATTGTTTAGGAAACATTATTCAGTTACAGTATGTAATTTAAACCTTTATGTAACAAAGTAGAATTCCTGGCTAAACCATGCTTTACTGTCACTTTAAATAGCTTGTTTGGGCCAGGTTGGCCCAAACAAAATATTTCCTACAATAACTGATGCACCCTCTGGGCTTGCTGTATAAAATGTATGTAGCCTCAGCTACATACAGTATACATCCCTGTGTTCAGGGTGTTGGATGCAAACATCCCGTTCCATAACTGAAAAAAAAAATTGTCACACCATCCGCTCGCGCCTCAGACAGAGGAAGACTTGTATTTGTTCAGAAAATATAAAGCTGCCTATGAATGGCCACTCAGCCCAACTCAATTTTGATTCTAGGTTCGGATAGGGATGTTAGCATCCCAGAGCTGGAACTGAAGACTGTATGCGGTTGTGTAACTGAGGCTACGTACAGTTCCTACACTGTATCCAGTGGGCACACTTGTTAGTGTGGAAAATGGTTCCTTTGGGCCAGCTTGGCCAAAACAAACTATTTAAAATGCCAGTAAAGCTGGATATCAGCTATAAAAATGCTTCCTCCCTCCTTATAACACCTATGCTGACTAGCTTGTACAAAAAAAAAAAAAAAGGACGTATATGCTTAGCTATTTTTAGCCCACTCCAGTCGGGTCAAGGGATTCAGCTCCTGTGTCCAGCTACAGTGGAGAGGATTGAGTGCTGACAATGGATGGGTCACACACTACAATAATTCCCCTGTGCTCAAGGATGGCGTAATGGTCCTGGATGCATCACATGATCTTGATGGTTCAACTGAATGCACAGGTTTTGCTGCCCTCTGAGGAACCCAATAAGGACACTGTAAAACAAAGAAGAGAGGGCGCACTAACCTTGCACATTACCCAAGTGGTATTTTTAATAATGTATAAAAAGAGATACTTACAAAATACATAAGTGATGAAAGTATTTCAAAGTCCATGGTAAAATCAAAAGGTGACTAGGTCACCGAGACTATTACCAGAAAGTCGGAGGACCTTCAAAATGGCTGACATGTTTGGAGGGGAGATCCCCTCTTCCTCAGAGCCAATCTGAATCTTTGTGTTTGTGAGTATCTCTCTTTTATACATTATTAAAGATACCACTTGGGTAACGTGCAAGTTGGTGTGTCCCTTCTTTGTTTTACAATGGATTTGCCATAGGAGCCTATGGGTAACATCACCACTCCAAGCTTTAATAGCCGTTGCCAAGCGTTCTCTCCTCTCCCCTGCAGCTGCCACTAACTGACACAGTATCACGTGATTGGACAGAAGCAGGCTTAAAATAGGTAAGTATATACATCTTTCTTACACAGATTAGTCAGCACATGGGTGCTCAACATGTGACCCTCCAGCTGTTACAGAACTAAAAGTCTCATGAGGCATTGCAAGGCTGACAGTTACAAGCATGGCTCCCAAAGGCAGAGGCATGATAGGACTTGTAGTTCCGCAACACCTAGAAGGCCCAGGTTGCACACCCATAGCATAGGCGTTAGTAGGAGATAGTGGGCATTTTTAGGACTAGTTAGGTTTAGCCTGAAATTTTACTAAGTAAACAGGTTTAGATCAACTTCTTCAAAACATTTAAAAAAATAAATAAATAAAAAATTCTTTCAAGCCATCTGCCTTGAATTTTCGGTACAATGGAGAATTCAGATTTACGTTAGATTTCTAAATTGAATTTATAATCTGTGAAGCAAATATAATGTAATAACATAACCATCAAAAACAATAAGGGCGATCATGGAAAGACATGGGAACCCATGAAAAGTTACACCTCCCAGGTGGGAAGTGCGGGGAGTATGCTCTTAAATTATGCACCAATTTTTCTTTCTGCATAATGGAGCTTCTTTATTCCTTCTCCCCATCCTGTTGAACAGCAGCTCTCCCTTAGAGAGATAACACAAGTGTCTCTCCGCTGATTATTTTCACCAGGCGGAGGGGGAAAACGTGTCTCTCTTTCAATTTCTCACCTGTTATACAAGCCGCACAGCCCTGCCGCTGGGTCTCCAGTGAGATTTACGCCTGCTAGTTTCTATTTACAGTTTGCAGTGATTTATGTTATAAGATCTGTCAGGCAGAGCTGTGGTGATTTGGCTGGTTTGTTACAGGGAAATATGGTTTCTAGAGGGACTCCGACTTCAATATGTTCATTTAATGCCTGAAAGTGCAAAGAATTTTTACATTTGTATAATATATGTGAGGCCGCCGAGTGCCTCTGAGCTTTGTGTCCATCTTTCACAATGGAATTAAGGTTGGCATTATTCTAAAAACAAGTTGGAGAATGACATTTGTTTCAGTTAAAGCTCAAGTTCACCTTTTCTGCATTTTTACCTGTGACTCATTTGCTGTGCATTGTTCATTTTCTCTGTTGCATTTAAAGTGTAAATGTAGGCAAAGATCCAAATACGCATATGAAATACAAATGTCTATTGTCTTAGCTGCCAAAAGAAAAACTGCTGTTCTCTTCAGCCAGTTTTCTTTTGAAGACACAATACTGGGGTCTGGCCATTTACACCATATGGCCAAAAGTTTAATGGCTAGAAGTAGGTGAATGCCACTCCAAATGATGGCGGTCGGGTGTTTTCAGTAACACATTTTGTTAATGTTGCAACATACAAAGATATTTTAGACAATGTTGTGGTTCCAATCATGTGGTAACAGTTTGAGGAAGATCCTTTCCTCCCTTGGGCACAAAGCCAGCTCCTTAATGCTGGCCATACACGAGTCACTTATTTTAATTCTACTGGGCTAAACAAAATGACTTGATACCCCCATCCGTACATGATGTGGATAAGGGAATCCTTCATGCTGCGATGCTGGGAGACTTTGCCATCGCCAAAAAAGAATGATCAGTACTGCCTGCTATAGCCGATGGTGCTGATCGAGAGAACATTTTACAACAGGTTGGTTGTACACAAGTCGATCTATAGATTGACTTGTGCACAGCTAGACTGCCCATACATGGATCAAAATGTGGCCAGTACCTGCTAAACTGGCCCAATTTCAATCTATGTATGGCTGGCGTAAGGCCGTTCACACTAGTGCGATTTCAGATGCGCCTTGAGTCACACAGAATCATATGACACTGGAAATTCCATCGTTTTCAAAGTTGCCCGTTCACATCAATACAACTCAGCACAGTATGATTTATGATTGTAGAGAAGTTGACTAGTCAGTTCCTTGGCACAACCTGGTCACAGAGTTACCATCATTTGTTTTGGACTCTTGACATTCTACGCAAAATGAAAGATCTAACTATTCTGGAGGACTGTGTCCTTGCAGGAGTGGATGTAGTCCCTCTACTCCTCCACCCCACATGAGACAGGGGTATGCCGAATCCCAAAGGCTTTTTTAACTGTTCCTCCAGTCTCGTAGTTTATCAAATACTGTGTCCTTGTGGCATGATGTACATAGGGAAGACGATCCGGGAATTTCATAAAAGAATGGGGGCACATGTAGCAAGTATGGGCAAAATAGGATATAAAGATGAGGAATCACCAGAAGCGTTGCATTTAGAGCGGTACATGGAGCCTCAGTGGAAGGATTTAAGTGTGCAATAATCTACAAACTAGAATTATCTGACAGACAAGGAGAATATATTGCTTCAAAAAGAGACCAAATGGATATTCCGGTTGGAATCCATGTCGCACAAAGGTTTGAACAATGATTTTTCATTACATAGTTTTTTATGAATATGCTATCCCGTCTTGGCATTCCGATTCACCCCAAAGGTGAAGTACATAGGGAAGACTAATCAAGATGAAGCAGGGTTTCTCATCCAATATCGGTACATAGAGGCTAACAAATGCTATTTTTGCTGAATGGGCACAAATTCCCAAGGATTTTTCTGCTGACGTACCCCCTTATCACCCCAATAAAGTTAAGTGAAAAAGGTTAAAAAAAAAAATTAAAAAAAAAAGTCCCTCTGCCCCCTCGCACATGCACACGTGTACATGAAAGACAATTGCACAACACACATTAAAAATATAAATTTGATAAAAAGTTCAAATACCGTGAGACATTTTAATTTCTGTTTTCAGAAAAACTTTAAAGTTCTGGGTGTTTTCTATCAATTTAGAAGGAATATCCCACACAGAAGCAAAAATAAAAACTTAAGGGAGGTTGCCTGCTCAATGATCAGCAGTGAAGTCTTCCCAATTCCCCCTCTACAACACTCCTTTGTGTAAGCCAGCATTTATATCTCCCCCTTCTGCCCATAAACTTATACAGCAAACGCTATCCATGCAAGCCTGATAAAAGCATTCACCTGGTATGTTGCAGCTCCATGTAAAACCAGATTTTAGGTATTTACGCCAAATGATTTACAAAACGATGTCTTAGATTTCTTGGAAGGAATACATAACTGGCCAAAAAGCCCCCCCCCCCCCCCCCCGGACAGTGGAGGTCGGTCTTTCTCACTTATGGCCACTTTCAAATTTAACAGAGATGTGAAAGACAGAACTACAAGTCCCATCTACCACTGCGGCAGGTGGACTTGTAGCTCTCAATGGAACATGTGTGCTGATTACATTGTCAAAAAAAAGTCCATACCTTAGTACAGACATAGAACTGGAGGAAGAGTCTGCAGGAGCCTGTGCATTGAGTCTGTTTTGGGGGCTCATTGCAAATTCAAACAAAAATTCATAATCATTTTTTTCTGCAAAGATGGGCACATTTATTATTTTTTGCAAAAAGGTGGGCATAGTATTTAAAATACATGCACTTCTCCTGTTTACAGTTTGGCCCATTTTCCTTCTGATCCCCCCCCTCTTTTTGATTTTATAACTCGGCATAGGTCATCATGGATCTCCACATACAGCAGTCCCTTCATGTAAAAATACTGATTGCAGCTTGCTCCTGGTTGGTTGCTATACGTGATGCCCAATTAGATTTTCTTGCCTGCAAAGTCAGAGAAGGATTCTACTATCCATCAATGCATAATTCCATAATTCTACATAGTATGGCTTGATAAACATTAAAAATTGAAAAGTCATTTCATTTTTAAATTGGAAATGGCAATCTGTTCTGTGAGAGGAAATTCAGCAAAGCTCTGTCTATATGTTTCAGATGACAGAAGTAGGACACTTGCAGATAAAAATACAGACGAAGCACTGTAATGACAAGGTCTCATTTCCTTAACCCGTACAATGGTAACACTAGTCCTGTCTAACTGCCAGTTCTGGGAAACGTGTGCAAATGGAGCAGCCAGCGATCAGGCACAAGTTGAGCAGGAAGGGTAAAGTTTGTGGCGTGTCTGCCTGAAGGCTTCACACCACACTGCCAGTTAAATTCAATGACATGCTGGAGAAAATAATTATTAAGGTGAATGATCCAAGGAGGTAATATCACTTCCCAGCATACAAAAAAAAAAAAAAAAAAAAAAAAAAAAAAAAAGAAGATGTCCACTAAGCAGCAGTACAGACCATTATTCCTTACCCTCTATGTACTGTAGCTGCATACACATGATGATTTATTCTTTCTAGTTTCAGATTCTCTCCTGTTTTTGTTTTGCAGATACTTGGAAATACATTTAAGGCTGGTGCTACCACTAGGCAAACTAAGCAGCCGCCACTGGTGTTCCGACTCTTCTCTCTGCAGCAAGCAACTAAGTCTCAGCATCAGCAGGCAGCCGCCGCTCCATTCGCACATAGTGTCCAAGGCACAGCGGCGGAGGAGGACTGTGTCCCAACTCCCAAAAGAATGGAAGCAAGCAAACATTCATTGATGTGCTGGTGTGGCTGCATTTGATGGACGCTTCATTATATGGTGGGGTATACATGGGCAGGGCAAAAGGGGGTGGAGTCAGAGCTAAAGGGGGGCTGCAAAATGAGGTTTCCCTAGGGTGTCAAAAATCCTTGCACCAGCCCTGAATATATTCACAATACACTGTCAACATGCTCTAAATTAAGAGCTTCTGTAAAGGGCATTAGCATTAGTGAACAATGGGCTTGATTTACTACATTTGGTAAAACAATCACCAGCATGATTGCCCTTCCACTCCCTTTGCCTTTATCATACGTCTCACTAGACTTCCAAATCCTCAGGGATAATGCACCCTCACTTCCCATTTCCTAAAGTGTACCTAAGCCCAAAAATAAAAAATTTAATATGTACAGCTCACAGAGCTGAACATTTCAGCAAGTACAGAATTTTCTACTGATCTAGACCAGAAATACCATGTTCCTGTTGGAAAAGAAATTGTAAATTCTGTATGAAATTGTATTCTATTTTGTAGGTTTGTCTATGCATTGCAAACTGCACTCATCCCCTACTTCAGTAGTTATTTAATTTGGAACCACTAATCAATATGAGGATAGCATTTGCCTAGCTTTAAAATTTACAGAACACTGTCACTTCCAGAAAAAAAATAGAGGTGAACTCCAAAGACATGCTGGTAGGTTAATGGCTTCTGTCTAAATTGGCCCTAGTATATGAAGGTAAGTTAGGGACCTTAGATTGTAAGCTCTTTGAGGGTAGGGATTGATGTGAATGTACAATGTATATGCAAAGTGCTGCCTAAATTGACGGCGCTATGCAAGTACCTTAAATAATAGTAATAACTAACACTCTACACCCTCCCCACCTCCCTGGTCGCTCCCATGGGTGATGCACCGTCAGTGCCCATGTAGCCAGTGTAGTAGTCCAGGATTTAAAATCCCTACTCTTCCCCCTCTTCACGCTCCAGGCACATTTTTTTTGCTAACCAATCAGAAGGGTTCTGATGTGTCCCGGAAGCCCTGCAGAGTACAGAGGGAGAAGAACAGAGATTTTAAATTCCTGGACTGCTACACTGGCTGCATGGGCACTGACAGTGCATCACCCATGGGAGCGACCGGGGGAGGTGGGGAGGGTGTAGGGTGTTCG
Source organism: Lithobates pipiens (assembly GCF_037356315.1). Classification (NCBI taxonomy): domain Eukaryota; kingdom Metazoa; phylum Chordata; class Amphibia; order Anura; family Ranidae; genus Lithobates; species Lithobates pipiens. Next base: position 501,741,439 of record NW_027507764.1, on the reverse strand, counting down.
TTATTTAAGGTACTTGTATAGCACCATCAATTTAGACAGCACTTTACATATAAATTGTACATTCGCATCAGTCCATAGCGAGGAGGGAAAGGGGGTTATAGATGGTGTTATTTCACCTTTTAATTTTTTCCGGAAAAGGGAAACACTTTAAGTGTGCCTTAGAGCCATGAGCTGTAGACCATCACTTTAACAGGTAATGCCTTGCACTCACACTTTGTTGTAAGGTGTCTCCTCTTAATTTCTGTCCCAATAACCACTGGTTTAAGACACAGGAATGAATAAAAACTTGACAGAGGTTCTAATCCTTTCCCAGGCTACCATTTATATTGTTGTTAATGCCCCAGTTAGAGAGATTTCTCCTAATTGCTTTGACTGGAAAAGGAAGGAAAACAGTAATACAAAAAAAAAAAAAAAAAGAAAAAAGTTCTAATCCTCCCTTATTCTAGCAAAAAAAGTTTAAGATTAACTTCCACTTTAAATATCAGGCCCATTCCAGCCAACCTAACTGCATATGAGATAAAAAAAATCCCAAGCGTTTAACCCCAAAAAAAAAAAAAAAAAAAAAAAAAAAAATGGATCCTGCTCTTTTAAAGCAAGTTATATGACACAGTGTTTGTCCTGTGTCATTTGGCCCCCTGTCACCTAAAAACCTGGCTGATCCTGCAAGCACCCCTCTGTAAACTGACCACAGTGTATAATGTCTGCTGAGGCCTGACACCTTGGTCAATTTATGTGCCTCTGTCATCAGCCACCTGCTATCTGCTCTCCACTCTACTCCTGTGTCCTCCTCCCCCCTCATTTCTCTGTCTGTGTGTGTGTGTGAGCACCCCCCCCCCCCCCCCCCCCCGCTGCTCTCATAACACTAACCTTTATATACCATCACCGCTGCCTCCTATTGCAGTGTCCCCCTCTGAATGATTTATAAATATAAATCCCAAATATCCAATTTAAGAGCCGAGATTGGGATCACATGACCAGTCAGCTCTCTCCTGCTCTCCTTTTCCTCCCCTCCAGATTGACATCTGCAGAGGAATCTCAGCCCCACCCACTGCATCTCTCAGAAGAGGAAAGGAGAAAGCTGGCCAGTCATGTGATTGTAATCTCGGCAGTGAAATTAGGTATTTGCAGCACAATAGGAGGCAGTGTATGCAGGTTAGAGTGGCTTAACAACCACTTTAAAAGGTGCAGGGACAGAGCAGAAGCCCAGCAAAGGAAAAAATGGCAGCTGAAGGCATCCGATGTGTATCAATTTCAGCATGCTAAACAAAACTGACAACCACCCCCAATGTATAACTAGCCTTAAAGTGAATGTAAACCCGATTCATGAAATTTGAGCTGGGCACTCTTCAAAGGACTATGCCTCATAGCGGTCTCCTGCTCCATTCCTCTGCTATCAGCCTGCTAACCGATGACAAGTCACATATGATAAAAGCAGCCCGAGTTGTGTTGGGGAGGATGCAATAGATTAGCAGAGGCCTAAAACTATTCAATGATCAGCACTGAAAGTTTCTATCTATGAGGAGAGGGTGTGTGTGTGTGCCTTTCCTCCAATCAGCTGTCTTCACTGCAGTGCTAACCAGGAAGAGAAAATATCCTAATACAATGTGCACTTTATAAACAGTATATAAAGTCGAAGACAGAAGATATACATGTAAACCGTATGTAGGGAGATTTGTTTTATTTCTGTGTATCATCTGAGGCTGTTCACTACACTGGTTATGTGCGAGCGTTTACATCCACTACAAAGCAAGTTGCCTTTAAGAGGGAATGGTCTGCCTCTAGGCATACCTGAGCTTAACCTCTTGGCACCAATCGCATGCACTGCAAAAAGAGCTGTGCCAAGAGCGCGCGCGCCCTGCACACTCCCGGCACAGTTACCGGTGACGAACAATCGGGAGCTTGCGATCAGAAGCTTTCTGATCATATCACTGCTGTGACAGCCAATCATGGCAGTCACATGATCATAAACCCCTCCCCGCCCCCAAAACCCCTTAAAGGGCAGGAGGCACAGGTGCCAAAGGGTTAATTTGAGTTAAAATTATGTCACCAGTCTGCAGCATGTCTGGGGGGAGCCCATTCCGCCTTAAAGGCACAGCAATGCATTAGAAGCTCAGCAAAAGCACAAATGTGCAGATTCCAGAAAGCTAAACAAAAATGGCAATCACTCCAATTCATAGCTAAACTTTAAAGCAAAAATGTACAGTGCCTTGCGAAAGTATTCGGCCCCCTTGAACTTTTCAACCTTTTGCCACATTTCAGGCTTCAAACAAAGATATAAAATCTAAATTTTTTGTGAAGAATCACCAACAAGTGGGACAATTGTGAAGTGGAACGAAATCTATTGGATATTTTAAACTTTTTTAGCAAATAAAAAACTGAAAAGTGGCGCGTGGAAAATTATTCGGCCCCCTTTACTTTCAGTGCAGCAAACTCACTCCAGAAGTTCAGCGAGGATCTCTGAATGATCCAATGTTGTCCTAAATGACTGATGGTGATAAATAGAATCCCCCTGTGTGTAATCAAGTCTCTGTATAAATGCACCTGCTCTGTGATAGTCTCAGGGTTCTGTTGAAAGCGCAGAGAGCATCATGAAGACCAAGGAACACACCAGGCAGGTCCGTAATACTGTTGTGGAGAAGTTTAAAGCCGGATTTGGATACAAAAAGATTTCCCAAGCTTTAAACATGCCAAGGAGCACTGTGCAGGCGATCATTTTGAAATGGAAGGAGTATCAGACCACTGCAAATCTACCAAGACCTGGCCGTCCCTCTAAACTTTCAGCTCAGACAAGGAGAAGACTGATCAGAGATGCAGCCAAGAGGCCCATGATCACTCTGGATGAACTGCAGAGAACTACAGCTGAGGTGGGAGAGTCTGTCCATAGGACAACAATCAGTCGTACACTGCACAAATCTGGCCTTTATGGAAGAGTGGCAAGAAGAAAGCCATTTCTCAAAGATATCCATAAAAAGTCTCGTCTAAAGTTTGCCACAAGCCACCTGGGAGACACACCAAACATGCGGAAGAAGGTGCTCTGGTCAGATGAAACCAAAATCCAACTTTTTGCCCACAATGCAAAATATGTTTGGCGTAAAAGCAACACAGCTCATCACCCTCAACACACCATCCCCACTGTCAAACATGGTGGTGGCAGCATCATGGTTTGGGCCTGCTTTTCTTCAGCAGGGACAGGGAAGATGGTTAAAATTGAGGGGAAGATGGATGCAGCCAAATACAGGACCATTCTGGATGAAAACCTGTTGGAGTCTGTAAAAGACCTGAAACTGGGACGGAGATTTATCTTCCAACAAGACAATGATCCCAAACATACAGCAAAATCTACAAAGGAATGGTTCACAAATAAACGTATCCAGGTGTTAGAATGGCCAAGTCAAAGTCCAGACCTGAATCCAATCGAGAATCTGTGGAAAGAGCTGAAAACTGCTGTTCACAAACTCTCTCCATCCAACCTCACTGAGCTCGACCTGTTTTGCAAGGAAGAATGGGCAAGAATTTCAGTCTCTCGATGTGCAAAACTGATAGAGACATACCCCAAGCGACTTGCAGCTGTAATCGCAGCAAAAGGTGGCTCTACAAAGTATTAATGCAAGGGGGCCGAATAATTTTGCACGCCCCACTTTTCATTTTTTTATTAAAGTTTCAAAAATCTAATGGTGAGAACATTGTGGGCTCCCTGGGCAGGCAAGTGTCCTTATTTTAAAAGTCAGCAGCTGTAGTATTTGTTTTCGGCGGAACTCCGCTTTAAATAATCTGAAACCATAAAAAATAGCCAATAACACAGGATGATTAAAATATCACATGTGTTACATTAGTCAATTGACCTTTTGCCAACTAAGAAAGCAAAAATAGTTTGATGGTCTCTAGCCCCACGTGCTCAACAACATGTTATATTCCTAATCTAAAAAGGTCAGATTACACTTTTATCATCATGGAAGTGTATCTTGCTAAAACAGAATTTTAGATCCCACAGGAAGAGAAAAAAAAAAAAAAGAATAAAAATGTATGAGCATTCATGTACCAAAATTCACTGGAAAGTTCTTGTACAGTGTGTCCTCCATGTATAGAGAAAGAACCCGCACAGACTGTCATGACACTGCCTGACTCAAACTGCAATTAAAATGCAGTCACATTCCATGATGGATCTGTGGTTTTTAGAAGTTAGATGTCCAAACTAAACAAATTGTCTTAATACAAGAACAAGATGTTTATTTAAATAAAAGTTAATGTGCTTTGAGGTTTTTTTTCCTATACGAGGCAATTTAACATAAAAACTCCTGTACTTTTCTTTTTTTTTTCCTTACTTGTGATGTTGCTGAAACTTGCCATCCCCTGTTGCAGAGTATTTCATCTGTCCAGTTACCTTCATTATACTGGTTGTCATATTTCCCCCCCCCCCATTTATGGTGTTGCAGTCCCATGCTGCACACCTTGCATCCCATGAGTGTCTACACTTTGTCTAAATATTGGTATGTGATTTATCTAGGTTTGACTGGGGCAGAACTGCAACAAGTAGGTGTATGTGTCTTGTGTATCTTTACTGCAGCGAGTATGTTTACTTTATTTTATGGCATTTTATTCCATTGCATACTGCCATCTAAGGATATGGCAGTCGTTATCAGTCCCATCCACTCCCTGCCCATTTGTCCCACTCCTTCCCCTTGCATTACTCTATTGGTTTGAAGAAGGAGTGACTGAGCATGCTCCAAAACATGTACTGCCTTCCCTTCCAGTTGCCTGGATTCCATGCTGGTCCTGACAGCACAACCCTCCATCTTGGATCAGAGAGACAGTATTTACCACCACTGGTCGGCTGGAAGCTACATCTGCAGCTGTCTTACTCCCAGGAGGCATCCCGCCGGACCTTAAGGATTCATTGATATGCCTGTTTTTTACTCTCATCTTTTAAGTGGTTTTAACCCTTCCTTGTCATTAAAGTGTTTTATTACTGCACTTAGAAGCGCCTTCTTCTCTGCTTTGTTTTTCCTATAGAGTGTGCTTCTCTCTTCTGAAGTGCTGCTGTGGTGCATTAAAGCGGGAGTCCGCCGGGACTCCGCGTTTTTTTTTTTAAAAGCCAGCAGCTACAAATACTGCAGCTGCTGACTTTTAAAATAGTGACACTTACCTGTCCAGCGCGCCCGCGATGTCGGCACCCAAAGCCGATCTCTAGATCGGTACTCGGGTGCTGCCGCCGCCATCTTGGGTATGGGAATCAGGAAATGGAGCCTTTCGGCTTCATTTCCCGGTTCCCTACTGCGCATGCGCGAGTAGCGCTGCGCAATAAGGACGGTCCCCGCTGCCTCTGGGATCTGTGCGTTTCCCAGCAGGCAGCGGGGTACTTGCGGAAGGGGGCAGGCACTTGCGGAAAGGGGCGTAATCTACGCCCCTTTCCGCAGAGAGCTATCCCGGAAGTGGGTGCAGTTACCTGGATTATCCAGGTAACTGCACCCCCCTCCCCCCTGAAAGGTGCCAATTGTGGCGCTGGAGGGGGGGAGGATTCCGATGAGCGGAAGGTCCATTTTAGGGTGGACCTCCGCTTTAACTACATCTCAAGAGCCAGTCATGTAGTTTGTTAAAGTCTCCTTTTTATCCAGGGCACCCTACTCTCCAAACTCCTGTACTTTGCCTCTGTGAAGGAGCTTCCTGTAATAAAGACCGGCCATTGCTGCTCTCTGTGTGCAGGATGACTGGTATAATCCCCTTCCTGTTTTCTCCAGGTGACCTGCAGTGGGTGGGGCCTGCTGAGGCCCTCCCACAGCTCTGCTCTGACACCACTCCTAAACTGACAGCATCTTGGCCATCCATTATACTACAAGAAGCATAGAGAGGAGTAATCCTATACAACATAAAGGCAACTTGAATGGACAGAAATATGGCAACTGATCCTCAATTTTGAAGGTAAAGACTCTGTTGCCACCCTCACTATCCTTACTTTACTGCTTTGTGTGTCACATTCATAGAGCAAGTATCTAGCAATGAAGTGTCAGGACATCTGATATACACAAGCTTGTTCCAGCCCAGTGACAGAAGTGCAAAAGCAATTCCACTCCAAAGCAAGTCACCAAAAGAAAGCTGCCATATTTGTGTTCTAAAGGGTTCCCTTTTTATGTGTAGATTTAGTTTTTTACCAATGATTTTTATAAATACCATATGGCATCTGAACGACCACAACATACAGGGATATACAATGTAATACCGATATATAATCACACACATACACACACAGGTTGGACTTAATGGACTTGTGTCTTTTTTCAACCTCACCTATGTAACTATGTAACCTAGGCGAGTGATTCTAAAACAAATTCCCCTAAAGGCCCTTTTCACACGGGAAGGATCCGTAATGATCCGCCCCGTGATGATCCACTTGCTCAGTGGGGATTGCTCCGTTTATCACCGCTGAGCCGGCGGGTGACAGGGCGGTCCCTGAACACTGTGCAGGGACCGTTCTGTCAGATCTTCGCTCTCCTCTATGGAGGATCGGATGAACATAGACCGTCTGTCCGTGTTTATCCGATCCGCTCTGCAGACATAAAGAAAAATAGGATTTTCCGCCATCTGCAGAATCAGACCATTGTGGAGACGGAAGATATTGGGTGTCTGCGGATGTCCCATAGGAATGCATGTATGTCCGTATTTCATCCGCAAATGGATGGATGAAATATGGACATACGTTCCGCATGTGTGAAAGGGGCCTAATGCACTACCCATTATTTTATATGGGCCACCTGTACATCAACTAATACAGGGGTATCAAACGTAATTTATTCATGGCCCGCATCAACATTATAGTTGCCCTTAAAGGGCCGATTGTATCTGTAAGACTATTATCTAATGTATCTACTCTATATAAAATAATTGCCTCTGCATTCAATCCTTACTGGTTTTAGTAATAACTTGAGACTTAAGCTGTTAAGGGCAGGTGAAGACCAGCATGGAGCCCACTCACACTCCTGTAGCTGAGGATGCAAGCTGAAAAGAAGGGTCGCACACAATGGGTATCATCCACAAGAAACTTTATTGGACAAAATGGTTCTGCCATGGAGCAGTTTCCAATAAAGTTTCTTGCGGATGATACCAGCAGTGTGGGCCCCTCCTTTGCAACTGGCATAGAATTGTATTATTCTCATAATTAAAAGCAGATGTCCAGAGCACACCACTAACCTTACATCAGATGTCAAAAGCCCCCACCCCCCAAATCAGCAGTCACGAGTCCCCTGCCCTCCATTACATCACAGTGCACCCCCTTACATTATGCTGCTCCCTGGAAGAAACTGGGGGTGGAGCTGGGATGCAGGGTATGGAGGAGGACCTCAGGAGGGCTGGTGTCAGTGGCCAGAGTCTACTGAATGTTGAGGCCATTGGAGGCTGAGATGAGGATGTGCCGCAGCTGCACAGAAAGGTACAGAATCTGTAGGAAGAGCTCTGTCCTCTCCATGCACTTGTAAACCCGTGCATGCTGCACACCACATGGTGGATACTGTCAATACCCATTTACACATTGACACCAAGTAATCCTTGATGGCTATGCTATGGTGGTTTGTGCACTTATCCAACTTATTTTACTTTTCTTACTATACTTTTGCTCATATGGGTATCAAAACATGAGGATTCTTGTTTTTCTCATCACCACTCCGCTTCCTTCACTCACATCTTTTGGCGCTTTTCACATCCTCACCTTTTTTTAATTATACACATACATACATACATACATACACACACACACACACACACACACACACACACACACACACACACACACACATATATATACATACACACACATTATACATATATATATATATATATATATATATATGCGTGTGTGTGTGTGATAGATTAGATAGATAGATATATCTATCTCACACACATATTTTATATATATATATATATACATACACACACATATATATATATATATATATATATATACACACACACATATATATATATATATATATATATATACACATATACATATACATACACACACACTCATTTTCCCAGGGTATAAGGTATCCATCTCCACTCTTATCAGCACCGCTTTATATGTGAGACCCTCACTATTTATACATTTTTTACAGATCCAGGGGTTATGCACCATCACCCACCAACTAGGGAGGTTTGACACATTCTCTCTGTGCCTCATTTAAAGTCCCACCCATTTTGTTTCCATGCACATTATTGTAATAGAAAACCTTAAAACCTGCAAATATTAGCCCTTGTACACACGGTCGGACATTCCGACGGAAAATGTCCAATCGGACCGTGTTGTCGGATAATCCGACCGTGTGTGGGCTCCATCGGACTGTTTCAATCGGAATATCCGACCGACAAAGTTTTAGAGCGGGGCTATAAAATTTTCCCACAACATGATCCGATCGTTTGTAGAGAATTCCGATCGGACAAAGTGCCACGCATGCTCAGATCAAATTCCTAGACCAAAGCTGTCATCACGTTACGAACGATCAGATTTTCCGACAACTTTGTCCGACCGTGTGTATGCAACAGTTTCGGACAAAATCCAATGGATTTTGTCATCGGAATGTCCGACCGTGTGTACAAGGGCTTAAAGATACATTTAAAGAGCACCTGTCATTTCAGATCCTTAATGGCAGCAGTGCCCGTTAGCGGTCATCCACTCACCTTCTGCCGCCACGTCCCTCACCTTGTTGTGTCACTGCCGCATCACCAGCCGTCCCGTTAAAGTGAATGGGATTGTCAGTTAGTCAACAGCGGGTCAGAGGACGACAGAGATGACAGTTCCTCTTAAGATTTAAATTGACTTGATCTAAATCACATCCACCCTGATAGTAATTAGTCCAGCTGCTCCTACCACAATGCAAAGACTAAATCCATGTACTGACCCCTATGACCATTACACAAGGAATCAGCTAAGAGGCCATAAATAGAGATGTAACAGTCCTCTAATTTTTATCTACAATACACAGAGATCTGACCTTACATTAACCACTTAAGGACCGAGCCTCTTTCTGAGATTTGTTGTTTATAAAAGTTAAAAACATTTTTTTTGCTAGAAAATTACTTAGAACCCCCAAACATACCATTTTTTTGAACACCCTAGAGAATAAAATGGCGGTCGTTGCAATACTTTCTGTATACCATATTTGCGTAGCGGTCTTACAAGTGCACTTTTTTTTTTAAAAAACTGCACTTTTTTTTAATTAAAAAATAACGCTTCAAAATTGCGCCCGCTCGTGGAATGGGAAGAAACTTACTCTTAAAAATCTCCATAGGTGACGTTTAAAAAAAAAAATTCTACATGTTGCATGTTTTGCGTTACAGAGGAGATCTAGGGTGAGATCTATTGATCTCAATCTACTGATCACGGTGATACCTCATTTGTGTGGTTTGAACACCGTTTTCATATGCGGGCGCTACTCGCGTATGTGCTCGCTTCTGCACACGAGCTTGTCGGGATGGGATGCATTTAAAAAAAATGTTTTTTTTTTTTCTTATTTAGTTTACCTTTTGTTTTTTTTATTGTTCCATGGTTTAAAAAAATAAATTAATACAATTGTGTCTGGATGTAAACATCCCTTGTAATAGAAAAAAAGCATGACAAAAGAACCTCAGATCTCATATTTACACTAAAATGCAATAATAAAATAATAAAAATAAATGGCCTTTTAAGAGCTATGGGCAGAAGCAACATTTTAAAGAGGAAGTAAACCCTTCCAAACAACTTGGACCTATAGGTAAGCCTAGATTAAGGCTTACCTGTAGGTCCAAGCAATATCTCCTAAACCTATATGGTTTAGGAGATATTTGCCCGAAAATGGGCACCGCTGTCTACGGCGCATGCGCCGTAGACAGCAGCGCGCAGGCGCACTAAATGCGGCAAATCCAAGAATGGATTTGCCAAATTTGTCGACTCCCGTGCGCATGCGCGGGAGTGACGTCATCGCGGCTTCGCCGTATGGCAGCGGCGGAGCTGCGAGACGCGACTCCCGTGCGCATGCGCGGGAGTGACGTCATCGCGGTTGCGCCGCTGTGATTCGGAGCTGCGAGACGCCACAAGCAACATGGATGCGGCGGACTACAGGGGACAGCGGCGACTTCGCTGGCTCCTGTGTCAGGTAAGTGACACATAATGAGCTACTATGCGATGCATAGTAGTCCATTATGCTTTACCTTTGCAGGGAAAAAAAGAGGAAGTAAACCCATCAGGGTTTACTTCCTCTTTAACATCGCTTCCAACTTGCAATGATATGGAGACAGGTGGGGCCTATCTTCCCCTCACTCTTCTCCATGTCAGACTAGAGAAAATATCCGATCACCAGTAAGCGGCGGATGGGCACCTGAGTGCAGCGGGGGGCCTCTCCTGCCGCCGATAAAAGTGATCTTGCGGCGAATCCGCTGCAGAGGCCACTTTGATCTGAAAGCAGACCGCCCGCTGAAGAGGAAGATACTGGGATTATGGCAGCTAGCTGCTGCCATAACAATGATATTCCTCTACCAAGTACCGACGTATCACGACGGTGGGCGTTCCAGAAGTGGTTAAAGCAGAATGAGTGGTAAACGTAAAGAATCTTTGGGAAAACGCTCCTCCATAAAATTTACTTTTTAAAATGGCTAGACTTGTGCGTCTGAAACAAAGGCCCTTCTACATTACTACACATAGGGATCCCAAACAAGAAGTTTCGGCCATTCTAACTAGCTATGGCTCCACGTTATAATAACCAAAGAATGCTTACTACACATTTACTGTACATAATTATTACGTTGTCAGAGCAATAAAAGTGCGCCGATGAGCGTGGACAGCGAAGCAAAGTTATTCTTGGCATGCAGGTGAAATGTACTGATAGGTTGCAGCTGTCTCGAATGAACAACAAGTTCAATATTCTTCCTAAGGAATGTCCCAATGACAGGATAATGCGGGAGCTTGGAAGACAGCCACTGGAAATACCGCCAGATAGCTCGAAATTTCATATTCCATTAGAAACCCAATGTCCCAGCAGGCTGGCACTGCAATCTACATTTCATATCACTTCTCCTAACAGATGAAAGAGGAATTACGGCAGTGTCTCATTTAGCCCAATACTCAGCTCAGGCACCATACGAAGAGATGTAATGACTTGCAATATGTTAGTGATTGCTCATCAATGGAAGAAAATAACTTTTTGGCATCACTTCCCTGCATAATTGATCAGAAGAAAAACAAAATTATACATAAAATATCTAAATGGTACAGTCATCTACAAAGAGTGACAGGGATTTGTATAGAATTAACATATGCTTACAGCCCAATAAAGAGACATTCTCCAATTCAAATAACAGCAGGACTATGTAATACGTCGCCAAATTTCCACGCCAAATAGCATTCTTTGATGGTACACTGCATTCCCACTTGCATATTAAAGTAGAACTCCAGGAATTCTCTTTGGAAAGGACAGCAAGAGGTAAATGTAAAGTGTTAATTACCACGCTAATTACACTTATCTTATTACTGTTCTTTCCAAGATTCAGCTCTTCTAAAACTGTGACCACACAACAGCAATACTGTTATAGCTCAATGCACCCAGCCCTTGCTTGTTCTACTTCCACTCTCTAATCATTTTTTGAAAGAAATAAGTCGCTGCAATCAGAACCCCCCCCCCCCATTAGGACACTTCAGTATGTAAGACCCATCACAGAGACTTCAACATGGGAGATCAAGTTTGTAAGGCGATACGGTTTGTAGTATGCAAAAAAAGAAAAAAAATGTATGTCCCATGTTAGCCAGAAATAAATACAGAAGTAGAGAGGGTAAAGAGTGTTGTAAAAACAATATCTTTATCAGAGAAAAGGCTTTTTTTTCACACTGCTGCAATCGGATTTTGATCCAACTTTCACAACGATATGTAGTGCAACTTGAATGCGGTTTGCATATTCTATGGGCCCAAAATCTGCAATCGCACCAAACTAATAAGGAACCTTTTCCAAATTGCACTGTGCTTAGTTGCATTGATGTGAATAGGCACCATTGAAAACAATGTGATTTCCATTGTCATGCAATTCTGTGTGACTTAAGTTACATCTGACATGGCACAGGTTTGAACGGAGCCAAAAGGGTATAATTTTGACAAATCTGAAGCATAAGTACACAATGAAGACCGCATTTTAGGGCCCCGCTGCAGTCCCTTACAAACCTCTTTCTACGTAAGGTACCTTACCGAAGCTGGTGCCAAGTACATCTATAAAGTATATTGCTGTGCTTTATAATTGTGTATCTTTTAATTATTAATTGTGTATTTTCTTTCTTAATGCAGAGGTATGGCGGTGGTAATGCCATACCTCTGCATTATAAATTGCCACATAAAAAGCAACTGAATTGTTTAAGGGCGCAAGGCTTAAAGTGATTGTAAAGTCTTTTTTCTCTCTTACCTGCTCTGTGTAGTGATTTTGCACAGAGCATCCCATATCCTCCTCTTTTTGGGGCATCTTAGACTCTCCTGGCCCCTCCCTCCTTTCCGAGTGCCAGCTTGCTATGGGGGCATCCGAGCGGAGTCACATCTCCCTGTGTCCATTCAAACACAGAGCCATGGTTCAGCCCCGCCCCCTCTCCCCCAATTGGCTAACTGACTGATTGACAGCAGCGGAGCCAATGATGCCGTTGCTGTGTCTCAGCCAATCAGGAGAAGCGTCTTGGATGGCTGAGGAACTCGTGGACATTGCTGGACAGAGATGGGGCTCAAGTATGTATTAGGCAGGACTGCTGCATCTTTGTATCTTAATACATTAAAAACTGAAAAAAAATAAAAAATAAAATAAAAAAAAACGGACTTTACAACCCATTTAACCCCTTGGCGGCGACCGTACACAAATTTGTGTTTGTGGCTTGAAGGGGTTATATCCGGGTGATGCCTGCAGTACAGTTTTTTTTTTGTTTTGTTTTTTAGAGCCAGCAGTTGGCTTTTTATGATAACGGCGTGTGACATGTGGGGTGAGAGGTAACACGCACACGCGCAGCAGAGACATCCCACACTAGGTGAGGCGATCATAACTCGCATGTGCGTGACATCATCCACCAATCCAGCGGAAATCATAGAACGCCGCCGACACGGGAAAACAAACTCCTGTCAGTGTGAGATGTTGAACCTGCAGGGGCTCCAAATGGGAGACATGTATTAAACATGCCCCCCCCCCTTTTAAGTCTAAAACAAAAAAAATAAAAAAAATTTAAAGCGCCCCTGTCCCCGTGAGCTCGCACACAGAAGCGAACGCATACGTAAGTCGCGCCCACATATGAAAATGGTGTTCAAACCACACATGAGGTATCGCCGCGAATGTTAGAGCGAGAGCAATAATTCTAGCCCTAGACCTCCTCTGTAACCCAAAATATGTAACCAGTAAAAAAAATTTTAAGCGTCACCTATGGGGATTTTTAAATACCAAAGTTTGGCGTCATTCCACGAGCGCATGCAATTTTGAAGCGTGACATGTTGGGTATCTATTTACTCGGCGTATCCTCCTCTTTCACATTATGCAAAAAAAAAAAAATGGGCTAACTTTACTGTTTTTTTTTTTTCCCAAGCATGAAACTTTTTTTTTCTGAAAAAACGTGTTCGAAAAATTGCTGCGCAAATACCGTGCAAGATAAAAAGTTGCAACGAGCGCCATTGTATTCTCTAGGGTCTTTGCTAAAAAAAAAAAATATAATGTTTGGGGGTTCTATGTAATTTTCTAGCAAAAAAATTAGGAATTTTACATGTAGGAGAGAAATGTCAGAATTGGCCTGGATGCAAAGTGGTTAATTTGTAAGCAACAAATGTCAGAAATAGGCTTAGGCATGAAAGAGTTAAAGTGGAATTAAATTCCACAAATACTTCCATTCCAATGATCTGATATCTGCAGGGTCCCTCCCTGGTGTTGACATCTTTCCTTCTTCTAAGTTCCAGGTCTTCAGCCTTCTTTATTGGCCAGATGCGGACTGACGGATCTCCCATACATCTGCACTGCAGTTCATCCATTTCGGTGACGAGGCGTGCAGAGAATGTACACAGTGTACAGTTCTATGTGTGCATTTCCCCTTTAAAGGTATGATAGTTAAAGAAGAAATCTATTTCCTTTGTGGGGGCAGTCATGTAGCTCATAGAAAAACAAACAGGGCATATCGCGTTTCAATTGGCTTCAAACATTAAAAACACTCACATTTAAATGTGCACTATATTTGGGCATTTTATTTATGTCTTTTGATATGCTATATGGTGATAAGCACATATTTATTTTTGGCTAAATCATGCTTTTTATTTATCGATCATCGAATGTAAATTGTGATCGAATGCACCTTATGTAATTTTACATTTATTAATTAGTGATTGAGCTTGCACATACATTAACCACTTGACGCCCGCCCTATAGGCAATTGACGGTGGCAAAGTGGTTTCAACATCCTGATCGGATGTCATATGACGTGATCAGGATTATGAGCCGCTGCGCGCCCCCGGGGACGCGCATCGCGGCAAACGTTGTTGCGGGGTGTCAGTCTGACACCCGGCAACTACGATCTCGGTAAAGAGTCTCCGACGGAGACTCTTTACCACGTGATAAGCCGTGTCCAATCACGGCTGATCACAGTGTAAACAGGAAGAGCCGGTGATCGGCTTTTCCTCACTCGCGTCTGTCAGACGCGAGTAGAGGAGAGCCGATTGGCTGCTCCTCTGACAGGGGGGGGGGGGTCTGTGCTGATCGATTATCAGCACAGCCCCCCCGAGGATGCCCACACTGGACCACCAGGGACACCACCAGACCACCAGATATGGCCAGCAAAAGGTAATCCTCCCTAGACCACCAGGGATGCCAGTCAGTGCCACAATGGATGCCAATCAGTGCCCATAATGGATGCCAATCAGTGCCCACAATGAGCATCACTGATTGGCATCCATTTGTACAGTATAACAATACAATGCCACCTATGAGTGCCCACCTGTGCCGCCTATCAGTGCCCACCTGTGCCGCCCATCCGTGCCACCTATCAGTGCCACCTATCAGTGCCCACCCATGCCCATATGTGCCGCCCATCCGTGCCAGCTATCAGTGCCAATTTGTGCCACCTATCAGTGCCCATCCGTGTCGCCCATCAGTGCCGCCCATCCGTGTCGCCCATCAGTGCCGCCCATCAGTGCCACCTCATCAGTGGCACTTCATCAGTGCCACATCAGTGCCGCCTTATCAGTGCCCATCAGTGTAGCCCCATCAGTGCCCATCAGTGAAGGAGAAAACTTATTTACAAAGTTTTGAAACTGAAACAAAAAAAAACATTTTTTTTTCAAAATTTTTGGCATTTTTTTATTTGTAGCGCAAAAAATAAAAACCATAGAGGTGATCAAATACCACCAAAAGAAAGCTCTATTTGTGGGGAAAAAATGTTAAAAATGTCATTTGGGTACAGTGTAGCATGACCGCAAAATTGTCAAAGTGCCACAGCGATGAAAGCTCAAAATTGGTCTGGGCAGGAAGGTGTTTAAGTGCCTGGTATTGAAGTGGTTAAGCACTTTATGAATTCCATGTTTATTGATGAGAGAAGGAATTTGCAAATACTGTATATAAGGTTTATCCATAGCATGGCTTCCTTTTCTAATCTATGGGACACAAAGGTTGAGAAAGGCTGTCCTAGACACATTCACCCCTTAGCTTGCCCACAATAAGCCAACTTGTTGATTTGCAACATTGGCCCCCACTATTATTATCACTGGTCTAGACCCACTTGTATCCTAACCACCTAAGCCATGAAAGGATTTAGCCAGTTCATAACCAGGGAAGATTTATCAATTTGGAAACTGTGCTACTTTAACCGGCAAATGCGCAGTCATGCAACAAACCCAAATAAAATGTTTATTTTTTATACAAATAGAGCTTTCTTTTGGTGGTATTTGATCACCACTGTTTTTTTGTTGTTTATTAAATAAACCGATAAATGTAAAGAAAAAAAAAATTATTATATTATAATATATATATATATATATATATATATATATATATATATATATATATATAACTTTCTGCTATAAAACATAAAAAAAATTTGAATTACTACATAAATTTAGGCCAAAATGTATTCTGCTACATGTCCTTGGTAAAAAAAAAAGCAAAAAAAAGAAGTGTATATGAACTGGTTTGTGTAAAAATTATAGCATCTACAAACTATTGGATATATTGCGGATTTTTTTTTTTTTATATACTAGTAATGACGGCAATTAGCAACTTCTAGTGGGTCTGTGATAGTGCGGTGGTCAATCTGACACTTTGTGGGAACTGGCACTAACATCACCAGTGACACTGATGCAACCGGACTTTCTGGCAGAAAAGGTCCGACGGTCTTTCGAATGAACGGGCTTGCCCACACATGAACGGACTAAAGTCCATTCAAAAGTCCATTCATTTTGAACGTGATGACGTACGACAGGACTAGAAAAGGAAGTTCAAAAGCCGGTAGCCAATAGCTGCCCTTTGGTCCGTCGGACCTGCATAGAAACGTTTTTTCCGATAGGAATTGAGTCCATCGGACAGATTTGAAACATGTTCTATTTCTAGGTACGTCAGAATTTTTCAAAGAAAAAAGGATCGGACTATCCCAGACACGATCAGACTATCCGACGGAATGCTTGTCCAATCGTGTGTATGCGGCATAACAGTCACTGTACTACACAGGCTGGGAAAGGGTTAAAACCTAGGGGCAATCAAACTTAAAATGCTACTAAACCCAGGACCCTGCATTACTATATCTGGTCTCCCACAGTACACAGAACATGGAAATGCAATTATTTTAGTAAATATAAACGGCTTAATACCTTTTCTCATCCACTGTATATAGCAGTGTCCGGCCAAGCACTGGTTAAAGCTTGTAGGAGGAGTCTTGATTCTCCTGACTGCCGCCCTATGAGGCTTCATGACCCCTGACATTGTTTGGACAGTGCTGATTCGCTCTGTGCCGATCACATGCACCCTCCAAAAGAAAAAAAAAAACGCTCTAGCAATACATACCAAACTGAGCATGTGTACAGTGCCCCCAAGGCTCTGTACTATCAGTAGATGGATTGGGGACAGTAAAATATGGGGCAGATCAGAGAAGACATGATCAAACAGCCTTTTTACACAATGCAGAGAATTAACCCTTTAGATCCCACAGTGAGTATAAAGCACGCTTTACTGCATATACAGACCAATTTTACTGTTGTGGGTTTAGCAACACTTTAACTGTGTACTAAACAATGTGTAATGTGTGCCGATTTTCCTAAACAATGTGATTTTTTTTATTCCTCTGCTTTGCAGGGAGAAAAAAAAAAAAAACAGCTACATCGCTAATATCTGTACTGAGCCCTGTGTTCTTTGTAAACACCGAATTCATAAATCATTGGCCAGGACCTGCTGATTGACTTGTGCTGTAGCAATTGACAGCTCAGACCCAGTGGCGGGCGCACACGCCCCCTACCCAGAAATGCTGGATCACATACATGTGTGTGATCCAGCACAGCAGGGCTGCTCTGCCACAGTAAATCTGCCGTAGGTGGTCCCTAAGTGGCTAAAGTACCCCAGGATGTGAGGTACAATAATGAGATTTTTATTGTTCGAGCACTAAGAATGTGGAACTTCTCCACCAGGAAGTGGTACAAGCTGAGAGTGTGGACAACTTTAAAAACCTTTTTAGATGTCTTCCTAAGGAAGCAGAATATACCTGGCATGGGATTTGATAACTGCTTCCCGACCACCTCGCGCAGATATACTGCGGCAGAAGAGCATGTACAGGCAGATTAACGTACCTGTACGTGGCCCTTTAAGAGGCGACTTGCGGGCATGATTCCAGGTCCCGTGGACTCGATGTACGTGGGGATACCCGCAACCGTCTCACGGAGAGGAAGAACAGGGAAATGCTGTTGTAAACAAGCATCTCCCCAATCTGCCTAGTGACAGGACACTGATCACAGCTCCCTGTAATCAAGAGAGGTGATCAGTGTTGTGTCACACACACACACACACACACACACACACACCAGTTAGAATCACTCCCTAGGACACACTTAACCCCTACAGTGCCACCTAGTGATTAACCCCTTCACTGTCAGTCACATTTACACAGTAATCTATGCATTTTTAATTGCACTGATCGCTGTATAAATGTGAGTGGTCCCAAAATCGCACCAAAAAAGTGTCAGATCTGTCCGCCATAATGTTGCAGTCACGATAAAAATCGCCGATCGCTGCCATTACTAATAATAAAAAAATATTAATAAAAATGCCATAAAATGATCCCCCATTTTGTAAACGCTATAACTTTTGTGCAAGCCAAACGCTTATTTCTAGTTTCTTTTTATCAAAAATATGAAGAATACGTATCGGCCTAAAAAAACATCAATATATTTTTGGGGATATTTATTATAGCAAAAAGTAAATAATAATGAGGTTTTTTTTTCAAAATTGATGCTATTTTTTGTTTATAGCGCAATAAAAAACACTGCAGAGGTGATCAAATACCACCAAAATAAAGCTCTATTTGTGGGGGGGGGAAAAAAGGCCAATTTTGTTTGGAAGCCACATCGCACGACCACGCAATTGCCAGTTAAAGCGACGCAGTGCCGAATCGCAAAAAACGCTCTGGTCTTTGGCCAGCCAAATGGTCCGGGGCTTAAGTGGTTAAAGTGGTTGTACAGCATTTTTTTTATATATATTAAAACAAGCATGAAAATATTAAAAACTTAGCAGCCCCAATCTTCTTCTTCTGGGATTCCCCCGCAGGTGATCCAGGCACCTCCTCCTCATCGGGTGCCCCCTATAGGAAGCCACTTTCCATGGGGGCACCCATGTGGGCTCTCTCCCAAGTCCCGCTGCTGCGTCCATAGACACAGACCACAGGACTCTGTCCCACCCCCAGATCCCATGTCACTGGATATGATGGACAGCAGCAGGAGCCAATGGCTGCTGCTATCAATCTGTCCAATGAGGAGAGAAACAGCAGCTGGAGCCGCTGCACTTGTGCACATTGCTGGATCAGGCTCAGGTAAGAAATAGGGGGGCTGGGGAGCACTGCAGCACAAAAGTTTTTTTTTTAACCTTAATGCATAGAATGCAATAAGGTGAAATACAAGGAGGCTTTATGACAATTTTATAGAATAAAAATCACACACACAGCTTGAACTGGATGGACTTGTGTCTTTTTTCAACTGTGTAAACTATGCAACTATGATATAGAACGTCAACTCCACCACCATTCATGTGAATATAAATGCCAGTCTGTTGAATTACATCGGAATTCCTTAAATAATGTATCATAAGCATCATTAGGGAACATGAAGAATACAATTCGCCTCGTTTCAACAGTGCAACAATAGTCTGCTCGCATTTAATGTCATCCGTAATGTAGCGGATTGCCTGAGAGGCAAGATATAAACATTATCCGTGAAATGTAAGAAAAGCCGCTTAAAGATGCTCGTAATGTGTCACAAACTCGGGGCTTTTACCATATTATCATAATAATGTCGTGTGTTGCCATATAGCAGATTGCACAAGAAATGGAAGCCACGTTTCTGTGTCATTATAATTTGTAAATGTGAGGAATGTCAGCTAAAGCTTCTCTAACTTTCCTCCACTATAGAAATAGAGCGGGATAAAGTCATAAAAAACTCACCTCGTAGGGAATACATTACTCTTTTCATATACCTTTGGAATATTTAGCATTGAAAGCCCCACTGAAGTCGGAACTTTACCATATAAGTGGCAGAACTTTTTTTTATTTTTGGATAGAACGTGGAAGAGTTAGATCCTTTGCCAGGGTTTAACCACTTGCCTACCGGGCACTTTCACCCCCTTCCTGCCCAGGTCAATTTTCCACTTTCAGCACCATCACACTTTTGAATGACAATTCCGTGGTCCCGCAACACTGTACCCATATGAAAATGTTATCAGTTTGTTTTTTTCACACAAATAGAGCTTTCTTTTGATGGTATTTAATCACCAGTGTTTTTTTTTTTTTTTGCTAAACAAAAAAAAAAAAAAAAAGGAGCGAAAAAACAAAAAACAAAAAGTTTGTTATAAAATTTAGCAAGCAGTAATTTTTCTCCTTCACTGATGTGCAACGAAGAGGCTGCACCCGTGGGCACTGAAGAGGCTGCACCCGTGGGCACTGAAGAGGCTGCACCCGTGGGCACTGAAGAGGCTGCACCCGTGGGCACTGAAGAGGCTGCACCAGTGGGCACTGAAGAGGCAACACCAGTGGGCACTGAAGAGGCAACACCAGTGGGCACTGAAGAGGCAACACCAGTGGGCACTGAAGAGGCAACACCAGTGGGCACTGAAGAGGCAACACCAGTGGGCACTGAAGAGGCAGGACTCATGGGCAGCACTGATGGGCACTGGTATGCAGCACTAATGGGTGACACTGATGAGGCACTGAAGGGCACCGATTGGCAGCATTGGCAGGTACTGTTGGGACTCCAATGATAATAAGGACACCGATAATCAGTGCCCTGATTATCAGTGTACATGTTCCTTTTACACAAGCTGGTTATTGGCTCTCCTCACGCTGTCAGCATGCGGAAAGGAATAGTCGATAACCGGCATCTGTTTACATCATGATCAGCTGTGATTAGACTCTTTACCTCAATCTGATCAGCGGTGTCCAGAGGACACAGCGATCATAGAATTGGTGCGATCACAGGAGGACGTCGCATAACACTCTCCCAGAACTGGCCGGCCGCAATGTAGCCGTCATTTGGCTATAGCGCAGACGCAAAGTGGTTAATGTGGTTTGTGATTCCATGGGGAGACAATATAGTAACCTTCTTCCACCTTCTTGCAGCAAATGTGACACTTGTAAAAACGGTAAGCAATATTTTTCATATTAAGACAGTTGTGCATTCCTATCCAGTGTGATCTCCTTTACGGCTGTTCATATTAAGAAATGATAGCCCTTAAAAAAAGAAACTTGCCAAGCTGCGGATATCATGCTCCTAAATTCTTTTAAATTCCAATGAAACTTTCAGTTTAAATCAGCTAGATACATTCCAGGTGCAATAATCATCAGGCAGTTACAGCCTGAGTAGGAAAGACTGCCCCCTGTCAGGCTCAGCATGCTGCAGAGAAGGAGTGTTGCCCTCTGTGGGAAGCAGTGGCCTCTCTGCAAAGGTCTGCTACACACCTGTGAGCCAGAATGCCTGATTGGAGAGTTGTAGCTGTGACTCCGCAGGGATCATCAGACCTCTTCAAAGAGACCGCTGCTTCCACACAGAGCATGGCTTCATCTCTACAGCATGCTGGCAGAGGACAGGTTTTTATACTCAGGCTGTGACTACTTTCTAAAAAAAATGAATTGAAAAGATGTTGCACACCTTTCATTCAAATGTACCTGGACTGTATCTAATTTAAACTGAAAATGTAGTTAAAGATCACGAGCCTGAGAATGGTATGACCCACCTTAGGGTGGTCATACCTTTCCCATGAGTTACAAACACAGGGACCAATGGGTGGCAAGACAGCTGTTTAAAAGGAAAAAGACAGCAAAGACAGCAATAAAAAAATGTACAGATTGAAACAAAAGCATCCAGACACAAACAAGAAACCATGGTGTATGAAAACATGATAAACCAAAAGTCTTTACTTTTAGCTAAATGTATATTTATAGTACAGCAAAATCACTCTTCTCCAATCTGGATGGGTTAAGCCTTGTAAAGAAAAAAAAATGGATGAATCAATTTTTTATGTTAAGGTGCTTTGATTGTCATCTTTTACCAAAGCTGTATAATACGGTAAATCACTGGTAATTGTTCCCACATCCGAGGCATCACTTCTCAAGACATAGCAACCAAGCACTCTGTTGGAGAAACTGTCACCCCCAACCTCTAGTGGGCACTACAGCAGTAGTTTAGGCCATGTGGGCAGGTCTCAAACACATTGTACATCAGCTTGGGAGCATGCAGCATAGGGGCACAGCACTCTCCTGTATTGATAGAGCGTGATAGAATTGATGTCAGCACATGCTGTTGCAAATGGAATATCCCTTTTAAAGTAAAATATTTTGATTGGCTGACCAGGCTTACACTTCCAATAACCTGAAAAGCGTGAGAAAGACAACTTACCCTACCCAACGCTCACGCTCCCTAAGCAGAGCTGTTGATTGGAGCCCTGGGTAGGGGGCATGTCAGACCATTAGAAACCTGGACCGCTGTGCTCTGTGTTGAGCAGCAATTTCTCTAGTATGGTATTTTAACCCTCGATGCAGCAAATAGGACTGTTAAAAATTACTAAAAAGTAGGGCTGTGGAAATGAGATTAATTCCTTGATTAATCGTAAAAAAAATTTGATCTTCAGGGAGTTCCGTCGGAGATCCAGCGACGTTGTGGACCTAGACGTCACCGGACTCCAGTGACGTTGAAGTTCTGATTGAATGTAACGCGTATGGGGGAGGAGCTACGCATGACGTCACCTGCTGCTCTCCTATTGAACTAACACGATTGTTGGCTTTACATGCTGTGTTTTTAGTAGTTTGTAGTTTGTGTTTGAACACAAAAATTAAATCTTATTCTTAAGCCGTGAGCACTTTCTTTTCCTTCTACCCATGACCTGGCGTCCTTGCTGAGAGACGTGAGAGAAGTTTACGGTCCGTGTTAACCCTTTTGATACCCACTTGCATGACCACCTGTGTGCACAGGGGTCCATGCCATAAGGTGAGAGTGATTAGTTAGACCGGAGATGGAGGGATTGTCACGCTAATGTGGAAAAAAAAAAAAATACTTCAGTGCTACAGTTTGAGTTTAAAACATATATGTGTGGACTGTGAAGTTAAGTCAAGTCATGGATTATATATGGAATATATATATATATATATATATATATATATATATATATATATATATATATATATATATATATATATATATACACACACACACACACACAAACTATATATATATATATATATATATATATATATATATATATATATATATATATATATATATATATATATATATATATATATATATATATATATTGTACAGTCTAGAGATGGTGTATGCCACATTTACCACTGACTAATGCAGAATTGCAATGCAAAGAGATCAGATAAAACTAGTTGGATCTGTATGCGAGTTATAATTCATCGAAATTAGTTGATTAAAAAATAATGAATCGAACACAAAATTTTTAATCAGTAAAAGCACTACTAAAAATGCATAAATTATTACCGTTTATGCAGCCTGGCTGCAATACAGTATTAATTGATGAGGATTACATTGGGCTATAAATATTCCACAAACAAACAAAGACCTTTAAAACAAGCTCCTGATGGCTTATGTAGCAGCAGACACTGTGGAGCAATTCATTGTTAAAATTCACAGCTGAACTGTACTGTACTTTGACTCCTAGCAGCTCATTTTGTTCCCACCTCCCATCAGTGAGCTGACAGGCTGCTAGCCTTCTAAGAATATTTACAAGAATAAGGAATGTGGTGTACGCTGTGTACTTGACACTTATGCCCTGTACACACTGTCGGACATTCCGACCACAAAATCCGACAGATTTTCCAATACATTTTGGTCGAAACTTGTGTTGCATACACACACGGTCGCACAAAGTTGTTGGAAAATCCAATCGTTCTGAACGAGGTGACATCAAACACGTACGTCAGGACTATAAACGGCCAGTAGCCAATAGCTTTTGTCTCTTAGTTTATTCTGAGCATGCATGGCACTTATTCCGTCAGAATTGTCTGCACATGATCAGAATTTGTGTGATTGGATCTTGTTGTCGGAAAATTTTAGATCCTGCTCTCAAACTTTGTGCGTCAGAAAATCCGATGGAAAAAGTCTGATGCAGCCCACACACGGTTGGATTTTCCAACATGATCCGATCGCAGATTTTCCGTTGGAAAATCTAACCGTGTGTACAGGGCATTAGAGCTGCTCTGTATAACAAAGTTATCCATGTCTTTATGGACCTGGTTTGTGTACTGGTGCACAGTCATGTTGGAACAGGAAGGGGCCATCCCCAAACTGTTCCCACAAAGTTGGGAGCATGAAATTGTCCAAAATGTGGTATGCTGACGCCTTACAAGTTCCTTTCACTGGAACTAAGGGGCCAAGACCAACCCCTGAAAAACAGCTCCACACCATAGTTCCCCCTCCAGCAAATGATTTGGACCAGTGCACAAAGCAAGGTCCATAAAGACATGGATGTGTGGAAGAAAAAAAAAAAAAATTTACTTTCTGCTATAAAACATATCTAATAAAAAGTATGTAAAAATTCTATTTTCTTTATCAATTTAGACCAAAATTTGTATTCTGCTAAATACGTTTGGTAAAAAAAAAAAAAAAATTCCAATCAGTTTATATTGATTGGTTTGCTGAAAAGTTATAGCGTCTATAATCTATGGGATAGATTTATGGACTTTTTTTTTTACTAGTAATGGCAGCAATCAGAGATTTTTAGCGGAACTGCGACATTGCGGTGGACAAATCTGACACCAAGTGACACTTTTTGGGAACCAGTGACACCAATACAGTGATCAGTGCTAAAAAAAAAAAAAATGCAGTTCCTATACTAATGACACTGACAGGGAAGGGGTTAACATCACAGGCGATCAAAGGGTTAAATGTGTTCCCTGGGAGTGTTTTCTAACTGTGTGGGGGATGGCTGCACTGTAGGAAGACAGATCAGTGTTCCTGCTTAGCAGAAACACAAGAACTCTATCTTCCTTACTAGTAGAACAGTGATTGGCCTGGTTTACATAGACAGATCGCCATTCTGCCTCCTTCCGAATGATCGCAGTGCCTGGGTCACCAGGGGCGCGTGCGTGCGCCCCGGACCCGATAGAAGAAATTATGTACAGGTATTGGAAGGTAAGGGCCACCCTGCTGCAGTATATGTACGTGGGGGGTGGGGGGGGTCCTTAAGCGGTTAAATTTGTTATAAAACTTAAAATGGCTGTGAATAATATACAGGATATAAAAAGCAGGGCAGCCGTACTATACAGAAATATAAAATCTGACTATGATTCTAACCTTGCCCCACTCTTCTTTACATAAACTTTAATTTTACTTTAACAGAAGTGGCCACATATGAGATGGTCAAATCTGAACAGCCCAGCAGCTATTCATCACCTATGCTGAGCTTCCAGGTCATGAACATGACAATAGAGCCTGGCAAACGATAGCCACATTCACAACAGTCACTACGTGGCCACATCAACCACATGGCCATTTGGTATCTGATGGTATATCACCGATCCTCGGGAGACAACCTAAACCGGCCAGTTACTGTGTTCTAGGCCTCATTAAAGCGGTAGTAAACTGGCGTTTTTTTTTTTCTTTTTTGCAAGGCTATACTGTGTTAGTATGCATTTCATACTAGCACATTATGTTAAATTTACCTTAAAACAGAGCCCTCCAGTGGCACACTGTAACCGTTGACAGGGCTTCCATCTTCGCCCGGTCTTTTTTCCGGGTTAGCGGGCTCAAGCCTCCGATTGGATGAGCCGCGATTACATCACTCCCGCGCCTAGGGACAGGAGCTGCAGTTCACGGCACAGGGCTCTGAAGGAGTGGCACAACATGCCGTTACTTTCGAGCGCATGCACTGGAAATTTCACTGGCGGCTTCACAAGTAAATATCTCCTAAACGGTGCACGTAGGAGATATTTACTGTACCTATAGGCAAGCCTTACTATAGGCAAAAATCATCCATAGGAGTTTATTTTAATGTACTGCCCCCTATTCTCCAGTGCTCTAGAAGTGAACAGCCACAATGAAAATATGTTTGCGTGGTTTCTGAAGCAACTCTCTGTGTAAAATAATTGTTCAATAACAAAATAAATTGGACTGATTGAAAAAAGCAGCATCATTTAGATCTTATATTGAACTCACTGAAGCATTTGTTCATCTCATAAAAGATCTGCTAGTCAAAAGTGCCAGTAAACAAAGTTTGCCAGCGCTGAATCATGCCAGAAACAGATGGGACTCTCGTGGAGCCAGTAGGGAATATTGTAGAACCAACTGACAAGCCTGACAGCTGACTGGGAACCTTCTACGCATACGGCAGGTATGTACCTGAGTATTATCCGGGCAGAGACAATTATGTCTTGTGTTACAGACAAAGATGCTGGTACTTTCACAGAGGAATACACTGGCAATCTTCCATTTTCAAAACGGCAGATTCTAATTAAATTGCTTATTCTTTGCTCTCCTCTAGCTGGCTATGTCTGGAAATGTTGTGTATTTGCTCCATCTGTATCTTATTTACAAAGATGTAGAAATTCAAACTAATTATTCCCACTATACCTGTCCAAGATATTTGGAAAAAAATTGTCAAACTTCTCCATAAAAATTTTCTCATTTCGTTTGAAGTGGATTGGGTTGGGTTCTCACCCTCTCTGGTATTCTGCTCACTGGGAAAGCTTACCCACCCTTCATGCTTGGATTGGCCCACCATCTGAAGTGCTTTATTAACACATTCCACAGCACAATTCGTTAGAAAGCAAATGGAACAGCATCTGTAAATGCTATTTTGGGCAGAAATTAAAAGTTAAATTACACCTAAGGCTGGGTTCACACTATAACCCGCTGCAGATCGCACAGGAGCGCTGTGCGTCCCTGTTCCCCGCTTCAGGGATGAATCAGGGCCGATTCTATGACCGAATTCGGCCCTGAAACTGAGCCAAAGATGCACAGCATTTTTGTGCAGTGCGCTCCACAGCCGCAACAGAGACTGCTATGTGAATTGGATGCAAGGAAATCCGCATCTAATTCACATAGGTTTGAACTCGGCCTTAAAGTGGAAGTAAACCCAATGATTTAAACAGTAAAAAAAAAAAAAAAAAAAAAGCATGCCGGGAATGCTAACTGCACATTGGCTGTGCTCTCAGCCAAACTATCAAACCATCCAATGGCTGGTGTCATAACGAATCACATGTGCAGCACCATAGCAGTTGAAGATTAAACAGAGGCAAAGATGGCAGCTTCCTTGGCTGAAAACGATAGGGGAGTTTACTTCCACTTTAAAGGAGACATATGGTCAAAGTTTTTTTGGCTGCACTTCTCCTATGGATTACAAGAGTGCATTTGGTTCTGCACTCCTGTGACCCAATTTTAGCCGACAGCAGGCTAATGTCCACTATTGGCTGACCTCACTCAGCCAATCCAGGCTCTGGATGGATCCAGACTTTACAGTCGGGATCCACCCAGATGTCTGGACCAGCAGCTGACTCAGCCTCTCAGTAAGCTGTTGGCAGACTGATCCAGCCACTCCCCCCCCCCCCCCACCCTGCACAGCCCAGTGCTCCAGTGAGCACTGGAAGGGAAGAACAGAGTGGCTGACTGACAGTCATCACTTTCTGCTCAGAGCGGAGGGGAGAAATGAGTGATTAGTGGCATCACTAGCCTATTCTCAAAATGCCAACCTAATCGCCCTCTTCGTTCCTCCCAAGACTTCCTGCTCTCTAGCGCCCTCATCACCTCCTCCCATATCCGCCTCCTGGACTTCTCCAGAGCCTCGCCCATCTTCTGGAATTCACTACCCCAATCTGTCAGAATGTCTCCAATGGCGATCCCTGAAAACTTTGCTCTTTAGAGAAGCCTATCTTGCCTCCATCTAACAACTCCACTATTTTCTCCATTAGCTCATCCCCCACAGCCATTACCCTTTTGTATAACTTGACCCTCCCTCCTAGATTGTAAGCACTAATGAGCAGGGCCCTCCCATTCCCCCTATCTTGAATTGTATTGTAATGTCTGCCCTAATGTTGTAAAGCACTACGTAAACTTGGCGCTATATAATTCCTGTATAATAATAATAATAATAATAATAATAATAATAAATAGTAGTTTATTTATTTTTTATAAACCCATACTTCTCTTTGAAATTTTTAAATTTTTTTGCCTTTGGCAAGTGGAATCACTGACAACCTTTTTGTAGCTCTTGGTCTTAAAGCGAAACCCTCTTCTTATTTCTATACCCCGTTTTCTTACTTCTCTGTAAAAAATGGGCAGCTTTGTACATTATAGAGATCACCCGGAAGTTACCCCATTTCGTGATTATCTCCGGAATGGTATCCTTAGGGGATGTTTCCCCGTGTTCTCGCTATCAGTATCGGTTTACATTATGGTTGATATTTGTCAGAACTTATGTATTTTGGTGGTCAGCATAAGTCCTATCTATTGACTGATCTAATGCTAATGCATTGTATTTGTAACTCGCTGTGTATTGGATTCTTTGTATGCTTTCTATTTTGTATATGTACATTTATTTGGAAGCGGCTTTTCTTGATTATTTTCCCAAATAAAAAAATAATTTTTGTGTGTAAATCAAGCTCATAATCCCACATGGACTTGACGGTAGGTCTCCTTTCACAGCTCATCTGGATCCACACTAGCCCACCAGCAGCAGAGGGAAAGATAGATGCCAGAAGCAAGATAGCCAACTGACTTCCAGGAAGGACCAGCTCGAAACACATGCACTGGAAGTGTTGTCAGAAGGGGGCTGTTACGTGATGTGGAGCATGTGCAGACGCTCCTTTGTCAAATCTCTGTTGGTTTGACAAAGGAGCGTTGGCACATGCTTTGAAGTTGGTCAGCCATCTTGCTCCAGGCATCTGTCTTTTCCCTGCTGCTGGTCAGCTAGTGAGGATCCAGGAGATGTGTGACAGGAGACCTACCGCCACGTCTGTGTGGGACGAGGAGTTCATTTTACACTACCTTTCTGTACTGGTGTTATTGCACTTACTTTTAATAAAGTCAGCAGCTACAGTGCCTTGCAAAAGTATTCGGCCCCCTTGAACTTTTCAACCTTTTGCCACATTTCAGGCTTCAAACAAAGATATAAAATGTTTCTTTTTTGTGAAGAATCACCAACAAGTGGGACACAATTGTGAAGTGGAACGAAATCTATTGGATAATTTAAACTTTTTTAGCAAATAAAAAACTGAAAAGTGGTGCGTGCAAAATTATTCGGCCCCATTACTTTCAGTGCAGCAAACTCACTCCAGAAGTTCAGCGAGGATCTCTGAATGATCCAATATTGTCCTAAATGACTGATGGTGATAAATAGAATCCACCTGTGTGTAATCAAGTCTCTGTATAAATGCACCTGCTCTGTGATAATCTCAGGGTTCTGTTGAAAGTACAGAGAGCATCATGAAGACCAAGGAACACACCAGGCAGGTCCGTAATACTGTTGTGGAGAAGTTTAAAGCCGGATTTGGATACAAAAAGATTAAAATTAAAATTTTAGATCTATGTTTGAAGCCTGAAATGTGGCAAAAGGTTCTCCCGTAAGCTTTCGGAAGCTGAAAGGAACTATGATGTGGGAGATCGGGAACTGTTGGCCATCAAGTCGGCACTCGAGGAATGGAGGTACCTTCTGGAGGGAGCAGCACACCCCATCCTCATTTTTACTGATCACAAGAATCTCGAGTATCTGAAGGTCGCTAAGAGGCTAAAACCACATCAGGCCAGGTGGGCACTCTTTTTTACTCGATTTTCTTTTCACATAACCTACAGACCTGGGTCAAAGAACACCAAGCCAGATGCCCTCTCGAGGATGTTTTGCGGATCTGAGGCCTCTTCTCCCCCAGATACCATCCTATCTTCCGGGAACTTCCTTTTACTTCAGGAAAACCTGCTGGATCAAATCAAACGGGCCTCACTCCATGTCTCTCCTCCTGGTGTCACTCTGCAGGCAAGAGACAATCTTTTGTGGCATCTGGACAAGATCTTTGTACCCCAGGGGGTACGGGTAGCTGTTCTCAGTGCCTGCCATGACCATAAGTTGGCCGGTCATTTCGGGGTGCTCAAATCACTTGAACTCCTTCAGCGGACCTTTTGGTGGCCACAACTGGTGAAGGACTGCAAGAACTATGTGGCATCCTGCACGGTCTGCTCGAGGAACAAGGGCAACAGATCCAAGGTCTGGGGTCTGCTGAAACCTCTGCCTGTCCCTGAAAGACCATGGAGGATGATTTTCATGGATTTTATTGTTGAGCTGCCTCTTTCTGAAGACCATTCTACCATCTTCGTGGTTGTGGACAGGCTCTCAAAGATGGCGCACTTCCTTCCCATGAAAGGTACCCCCTCCGCTGCTGAGACTGCTAAGGTGTTTGTTAGAGAAATTGTGAAGCTTCATGGGATTCCTGTGGACATTGTCTCTGATCGGGGGGTACAGTTTACTTCAAGGTTCTGGAGGGCGTTATGTGGTTCCCTGGAGATCAACCTTTCCTTTTCCTCTGCTCATCATCCGCAGACTAATGGCCAGACGGAAAGAACGAATCAAACTCTGGAACAGTACTTACGTTGCTTCTCCTCTTTCTCTCAAGATGATTGGGTCTCCCTCTTACCTCTAGCCGAGTTTGCCTACAACAATTCTGTCCACTCTGCCACCAAGCAAACCCCTTTCTTTGCGAATTACGGATTTCGCCCCCTGTTTCTAACAAATAATCTTCCGGAATGCTCGGTACCTGCCGCTCAGGAAACTGACCTTCTTCAGCAACAACAACAAGCTTCTTCAGGAAACAATGTCCAGAGCTCAGAAGTATTATAAACGGATCTTTGATAGAAAAAAGGAGAGGGGAACTTAGTCTGGAGATCAAGTTTGGCTGTCAACCCTGAATTTAAAACTGGCATGTCCCTCCAGGAAACTGGGTCCTAAGTTCATTGGTCCTTTTCCGGTTAAGAGGAAGATCAACAGTGTGGCGTACGAGTTGCAACTACCAGAGTCTTTCCGTATCCACCCGGTCTTCCATGTGGCTCTTCTCAAACCCGCTGTCCCAGATCCCTTCGTTGGCAGAGATGTTGGTCCACCTGAACCTGTCCTGATCGACAGAGAAGTCGAATTTGAAGTAGAATCGATTCTGGACTGCAGGAGGAGACGGGGACAGGTTCAGTACCTGGTGAAATGGAAAGGATACGGTCCTGAAGATAATTCTTGGGAGCCGGAAAGTAACATTCATGCTGAAAAGCGGATTCTGGCCTTCAAGAGAGTGCACCCAGCTAAGCTGGCCCAGTTGGGCATCCGGGGGCTGCCCCTTGGGGGGGGGCAATGTCAAGAAGGTCAGCCCAGTCATCCTACTGCCTCTGAAGGTTCGGGCCGCAAAGCCCCTGTTGAGAGTGTCTGTCGGTGCGCGCTAACGCAGGTGGGCGCACGCGGGTGCGCGGATGTCCTGATGGCCGCACGCGGGTGCGCGCTGGTGTTGAGCGCACGCGGAGAGATTGGTGTGCGCGCGCGGGAGCGCGTGCTCGCGCCGTGACGGCTCTTGGCGCCAAAGGGGTTACTTAAAGGGACCTGTTGCCTTGCCTCCTTGCTGTCCGGTCTACAGCGTTCCTGCCGTGATCCCTTTGCGCCTGCTTGATACTTGTTACTCCTGTGACCCGGCTTACCCTGACGACCACTTGTTTGCTGCCTGCCCACGACCCCGGCTTGTCTGACGATTCTTCTGCCTGCTGATTCGGTACCTATCTGCCTGCCTGTTCCTGACCCGGCTTGTCCACGACTTCGTCCAGTCTGCTGTCCCTCTACGGTGCCAGCCTTCCAGTATCCTGCCCTACCTGCTTGTGGGTCTGCTGTGAGAAACCGTACTACAGGACACCTTTCCTGCTGCTTCAGCGTGTGCATCTTCCACTGCTCTCACCTCCTGCTGGTCGCTGTTCCTGCTGCATCTGCTCCCCTCCAGTACCCAGAGCCGGATCAGTCCTGACACCTGTGTCCTGCTTGGCACTTGTGCCCCTTCCGCACTCTTGAACCTCTGTCTCCTCTACCAGGAGTTCCTGAGCCGGAGGTATACGAGTAGCTGCTCCCAGCATCCGTGGGCTCAACCACCATGTACGTGACAGGAGCCCAGAGAACCAGGATATCCAGGAGGTTCCATCCATACAGAAGCACCCAATATATCTCCTCCTTTCCAGTTACCGATCTCCATAGCAGCCCCCCTCCAACCACCACCACTGCTCCTGCACTTATCTCAACCTACGCAAAATACATGATGCTTCTAAATATGGGGGGGAAGCATAGCACCTCCTCCCATGTCACAGTTCTGGAGTCTAGTGGGCAAAAGCTAGGCCTGATGATTGTCACATGGCAAAGGGGGGGGGGAAGGGGCACAACAACTTCCTCTTGGCTCTGACACCGACCAATATTGGGTGTTATGGTGCTAGAGGTAACGTGGGGGGAAAAGCAGCAAGTTCTATTGCTGGAAAGTTGATTATAATGCTTTTCATATGCATGTTTCTTCTTTTAGGATCACACTTTGTACAGTTGCCTTGATGTAGAATTGTGGCGTTCAGTGCATTTCAAAAATGTGCACAACAAAAACCTCTATTATACTTCCGGTAAATATTGAACATGTTTAGTTTTTTTTTTGGTGGACTAAATTGTATTAAGCATAGGGTAATTTTTGTTTTATGTGGTATATTTCTGTGCTTGTGTTCAGCTTTCCTGTGCTTGCTATAAAACTGATGTGAGCTAATGTCTGTTTTGTTGCTTTAGGAAATGGGCACATTAGTAGCCCCCACTGCTTCATAAACAGATAAAATGTGTTAATACAGTAGGTTACATTTAGAGGTCTAAACCATTCGGCTATGAGAAACAATAGAAACATTTATGTTGAACACTTTCAGTGCAGAACAAATGAAGTGTATCTGGTGTGCATGTAGCTTGAGCTAACATGAAGCTCAGGGTGCTGACACACACTACATTATTACATTATTTTAACCAGAAAAGAAACGTAAAAACAACTAAACAAAACATTGTAGCAAAGCAGAAGTTTGGCAGTGTGGCTTTATAGCTGCTCAACACCATTTATGTGAGAGCGGTTAATTGTCCTTTCCACAATTTACATCATTCTCCATCAGGTCTGGGGCCATAATTACCAGTATTCTCTGACGCACTGCCATCCAGTAACCCTAGCTGTGACCGCTCCATCTCTGCATTTTCCATTATGATCCTTTTTTTAAATGCCAACACTTAAGTAATCCATTTCCTCTAAATAAAAGTGAGCATTTTAACAGACACGGCAATGGAGAAATAATTACACAGAAGAGAAACATGTAATTAGACCAGACTTAAGGGGGAAAACTATATTAAATTATATTTTACATGCCGTTCGAATTATATATTGTCTTTGCAGAAAGAAAATGCACAGACATCTAAAAAGGATGCGAGTCGCACACTGCATTTTTAGAACAAAAAGTTCAGATTATAATTACAGGCTAGAAGGAGTCAGTATTCCACACGCTTAAACAGGAGCTGCTGAATGCAAGTGAACAAAACGTTTGCCTGGCACAGATGTGAGGTAAACATTTCCGGCTGTGGATTCTGCCTTCAGCACCAAGTTTAGGCTGGCCATGGGCCAGACATGGACTTGATATTTGGCAGTTCTGGCACTTGCCAGAAAGGCGAATCTAGCATAATGTGTGCAATAAATTTCACGGTTGTGCAGGATGCCAGAGTTGGGTCCTAAATGGAAGGTATATTTCCCCACTATCTGGGTTGGGATACCTTTAAGAGGGATGATTTGAAAATAATGTTGAGTACTCAGGGGTTCTGTCCTATGCAGGATGAATGGTTCCAGGGTAATCTGGCTACAGAGGAGAGGACTGAATTTCAGCACTCCCTGGGTTGCCAAATCCTTACTAGGGACCCGGAATTTCAGACTTTCGAAGAGTTTTGTGTGGGAAGAACCTCCAAACCCAGATCACGGGGACTTTTGTTCCTGAAGGAGTTAATTTAGATGCTTCATAGTAAAGAAAAAGAAGGGGTAACAGTCGGTATCTGGCAGTGAGAGAGAGATGAACTCATCTAATTGAGCAGGCTGAACTAGCTTGGGATTGAGCCATGGTTGCTGAACTGCGAGAGCCTTCTCTTTGGGACCCCTAAAGCAGATGGGATACCCCCCCAAAACCCAGAGTGGGACCAGTATGGTGGCTTCCTTGTTTCATGCCATTGAACCAGAGTTATGGACTGTCTTGTGTTTTGCTAAAGTAAGCCGTTGTTTTTGGACTGTTTGTCTATTCCAATAAAAACTTGCACCTTACTAACAGGCTGCTGGTGATCTTGGGGCCCATGTGGCACTGTATACTCTTCATTGTCATGGTATAATATTGATCCCCTGCAATAACAGTAGTTTGCATAGGATTCCAGAGAACCAAAAGGCTAAAAAGTTCTGGGTCTTTACCAAAAACCCTACAATGTTGTTGTCATGCCCCTTGGTTAACCCTAAACAAAATGAGATGAAATGAAAGAATGTAGTTCATAAAGAGGCAGAGGTTTTGGCTTGTAGTCTTCAGATAAAATAAAAGGTCAAATTAGGCATCAGGAGGTAAAGTTGTAAAATAGGCTTTATCAGCTACCACAGTAAGGATTCTTGAATTAGAATGCTGGCACTTACAAATAAACATTTGTGTTGGCCCTGTAGTTTTCCATGTAAGCTCGTTTGGCTGTACTTCTGCGCTGTGGATCACAGGTGTGCAGTTCATTCTGCACTCCTGTTACTCATTGTTAGACAGTGGGCTGAAGTTACACAGCCATTCCTGGCTGGGGAAAGATCGGGACCATATGGTCAGGAGCCACACAGGAGCCTGGACCAGCACCTGGCTCAGCCTTTCAGCTGCTCCCACCCCCTCTACAGCCCAGCGCTTCAATGAGCGTGGGGGGGGGGGGGGGAGGCATAGCAGAGAGCCGGTGACTGCTCACTAGCAGTCACCAGCTCTCCGCTCACTAACAACTGAGTGATCAGTGGTGTTTGATCGCTCAGTTCTCAGTCTTAGAGCCAGTGGGAGGCAGATGCAGTAAAGGACCGATGCTGCATCCACCTAGATAAGTGAGGTTATTTTATTTTATATAAATCTTAAACTTCTCTTTTAATAACAGCATATCCATGCCAAAAAGAGAAACACCCAAAAAGAAAGCCATCCCCAGCACAGAGGTCTGGTAGTTACTCCTGGGAGGGAAACAGGAACTGCTTGTTTCTTACATTTTACATCTGTGCTCCAATAGTAGCGAGTCAGCAGTGGAACGTTAAGTGGTATTAAACCCAAAAGCAGACAATTGTTATATTGCAGCTTACCAGTTCTTAGATGGGATGGCTACATTAGTTTTCTTTAGACGTTCTTTTTAATTTTCACTTGGTGATCTGGCCAGGTGAAATAAAACTGTTTAAAAAGGTGTTAGCTGGAGTCTTGCTTCAATTTGTCAGTTTATCCAACTCTGCTAGTACATCTGACATTACCCTCTCCCCAGATCGATGTAGGCGGTCTCCAAAGGTGTCACTACTGTTCCTTCATCCAGAGCAGTTATTCTCAACCAGGGTTCCTCCAGAGGTTGCTAGGGGTTCCTTTAGCATTGGGCAATTTCTGCCTCTCATCCAAGTTCCCACTGTTCCCAAGACCCTAATGATCTTTTTAGCCATCTGTAAGGAGGTAATTCTTCCCAATGACCACAAGTGTAAGGACCATTCTTCCCACTGACCATCACATTAATGTATCATGAATTGTAGATTTCTAATTTTTAGCAGGAGT
This sequence comes from Lithobates pipiens, assembly GCF_037356315.1. Taxonomy (NCBI): domain Eukaryota; kingdom Metazoa; phylum Chordata; class Amphibia; order Anura; family Ranidae; genus Lithobates; species Lithobates pipiens. The sequence continues at coordinate 501,705,932 of NW_027507764.1, read as the reverse complement.
TCTGAGACCTGAGAACTATTTCAAGGGATCCTCTGTGTTGAAAAGGTTGAGAAAGGTTGATCCAGAGTGTAGGCACTACAGATGATGTGCTACTGGTCAGATCACCAGATGGAAAAAAAAGAAAAAAGTAAATAATGCAGCCAATATTAAATTTAAGGTTTATAACCCATTTCAAAGAGTACATGTAATATATTTGCTAAAAATCTATATTTTTTTTTGCATAGTTTCCCCTTACAGGTATGCTTGAGGTATCTGCATTACATATACAGTACTGTATATGTGGTACATCCTGCTTGTTAGTGCAGAACATTGGGGTTTATTTACTAAAGATAAATCCACTTTGCACTACAAGTGCACTTGTAAGTGCAGTCACTGATCTGAGGGGAAGATCTGAAATGAGGGGACGTTCTGCTGATTTTATCATCCAATCATGTGCAAGCAAAAATGTGTTTTTTTATTTTCCTTGCATGTCCCCCTAAGATCTACAGTGACTGAACTTCCAAATGCACTTGCAGTGAACTTGTAGTGCAACGTGGATTTGCCTTTAGTAAATCAACCCCATTGTCTTTGCTTTAGTACTCCTCTCACCCAATGTAAGTTTATCAGTGTGCTCAGACTAATATAAAACTATAGACTCCATGGATGGCTAAACACCAGTTGTATACTCAGAGTATTAAGACTCCCTTTAAGTTGAAAGTAGGGTCTGGTACAGACTCCCAAATTCAGATTTGGATTCCAGTATTATTGCAGGAAAGACAGATGTAAAACCAATGCAGTTTCAGAATGCAAGTGCTGACAAAATAGTCATGTTAAAAAGTGGAAATTGTTGGACCTTTTCAACATATTTGAACAAGCAAACATTGGATCTTCATTCTACGGTGTCATTTGGCATTTTGCACAGTAGAGTAGGGACTAGGCAGAGTCACGTCACCTTGAAGCAGTTCGCTAGCTTTAAAATTTATTGCAATATATGTAAACCAAGAATCCCAATTTTAGGCAAAAGCTTGGCTAAAATGTATAAAGCTGTATAACATTGTGCATGGGGTTAATTCAGAATCTTTAGTGTTAACGTAGTCACACTCCTGTAGCACCTCATGAGTTATGTATATGTATGAATTCTTCATTTAAAGTGGAACTTTAGTCAGAAAATTAAGTCCCCCTTTGAGGGTATAGCTATATAAGAGATGGACACACCGGAATGAGCAGGCCGAATTATCTTGGGATTGACCCGTGGTTACTGAGAGCCGGATCACATTGGTGCAATGTGCACTTCAACATTTAGAGCACATGACGCATGACATAAAAATCAACGTTTCCCTATGAGAGCCGTCTTAACTGATTCAGCTTGTGTTGCTCAGACTTTTGAAAAGGTTCCTGCACTAGTACTTTGGTCCAACTTGGGTGCGATTTCAGGCCATAGAATATAATGGAAGTCGCATCCAAGTCGTATCACCATCTTAACTGACCCAACATGCAACGTGTTCAGAGGCAATCCATACCAGACCCGTTATCCGAGCATGCAGCCTAGCAGGCCAAGAAAGGGGAGTGAACAAGGGAGCATCCCCCTCCTGAACCATACCAGGCCATGTGCCCGCAACATGGTTTGAGGCGGGGGGGGCTCTGCCATATTGATGGGGGGGGGGGGGGGGAGGGACTTTTTCCCACAATCCCTGGCTGTGGTTGTGGGGGTCTGCAGGCACAGGTCTTAACGGAATTTGAAAAAAAAAAGAAAAAAAAAAAAAAAAAAAGTGTAATGTAAGAAAAACAGTTTTTGAAAAGTCTTTTATTAAAAATAATGCCCCCCTTGATTTACTATAAGCACATATACAGTGCACTTAAAGTACACTGAAAGTGCAGTTGCTCCAAAGCTTAGTAAATGAGGCAAAGCGCTTTGCAAAGACTACCCAATCACATGCAAATAAAATAAAAAAAACACAGCATTTTTTGCTTGCACATGATTGGATGAAAGAAATCAGTAGCGCTTCACCTCATTTACTAAGATCTAGAGCAACTGCACTTCAGTTTATTTACCTTTAGTAAATCAACCCCTATACAGGTCCTTCTCAAAAAATTAGCATATTGTGATAAAGTTCATTATTTTCTGTAATGTACTGATAAACAGACTTTCACATATTTTTGATTCATTACACACAACTGAAGTAGTTCAAGCCTTTTCTTGTTTAAATATTGATGATTTTGGCATACAGCTCCTGAAAACCCCAAAAATTAGCATATTTCATCCGACCAATAAAAGAAAAGTGTTTTTAATACAAAAAAAAAAGTCAACCTTCAAATAATTATGTTCAGTTATGCACTCAATACTTGGTCGGGAATCCTTTTGCAGAAATGACTGCTTCAATGCGGCGTGGCATGGAGGCAACCAGCCTGTGGCACTGCTGAGGTGTTATAGAGGCCCAGGATGCTTCGATAGCGGCCTTAAGCTCATCCAGAGTGTTGGGTCTTGCGTCTCTCAACTTTCTCTTCCCAATATCCCACAGATTCTCTATGGGGTTCAGGTCAGGAGAGTTGGCAGGCCAATTGAGCACAGTAATACCATGGTCAGTAAACCATTTACCAGTGGTTTTGGCACTGTGAGCAGGTGCCAGGTCGTGCTGAAAAATGAAATCTTCATCTCCATAAAGCTTTTCAGCAGATGGAAGCATGAAGCGCTCCAAAATCTCCTGATAGCTAGCTGCATTGACTCTGCCCTTGATAAAACACAGAGGACCAACACCAGCAGCTGACATGGCACCCCAGACCATCACTGACTGTGGGTACTTGACACTGGACCTCAGGCATTTTGGCATTTCCCTCTCCCCAGTCTTCCTCCAGACTCTGGCACCTTGATTTCCAAATGACATGCAAAATTTGCTTTCATCCGAAAAAAGTACTTTGGACCACTGAGCAACAGTCCAGTGCTGCTTCTCTGTAGCCCAGGTCAGGCGCTTCTGCCGCTGTTTCTGGTTCAAAAGTGGCTTAACCTGGGGAATGCGGCACCTGTAGCCCATTTCCTGCACACGCCTGTTCACGGTGGCTCTGGATGTTTCTACTCCAGACTCAGTCCACTGCTTCCGCAGGTCCTCCAAGGTCTGGAATCGGTCCTTCTCCACAATCTTCTTCAGGGTCCGGTCACCTCTTCTCGTTGTGCAGTGTTTTCTGCCACACTTTTTCCTTCCCACAGACTTCCCACTGAGGTGCCTTGATACAGCACTCTGGGAACAGCCTATTCGTTCAGAAATTTCTTTCTGTGTCTTACCCTCTTGCTTGAGGGTGTCAATGATGGCCTTCTGGACAGCAGTCAGGTCGGCAGTCTTACCCATGATTGCGGTTTTGAGTAATGAACCAGGCTGGGAGTTTTTAAAAGCCTCAGGAATCTTTTGCAGGTGTTTAGAGTTAATTAGTTGATTCAGATGATTAGGTTAATAGCTTGTTTAGTGAACCTTTTCATGATATGCTCATTTTTTGAGATAGGAATTTGGGGTTTTCATGAGCTGTATGCCAAAATCATCAATATTAAAACAAGAAAAGGCTTGAACTACTTCAGTTGTGTGTAATGAATCTAAAATATATGAAAGTCTAATCAGTACATTACAGAAAATAATGAACTTTATCACAATATGCTAATTATTTGAGAAGGACCTGTATGTACTCACACATTTAAGTTACAAACTGAACTTCAACCATCAATGATTTTTACAAACTATAAATTTTTTTCTGTTCCAATAACTTAGTGACAAAAAACAGGCATATCATCATTTGGCAAATGGAGAAGCAAGTGAGAGCCCCAATGCAGGTGGACTATATTGCCAACAAATATGTAGAAGCATCAACGGTAATACACAATCACAAGCTTACATGTGTCAAAACATAGTTAGTTAAAGAATAGCATCTACATTGCATATAGGAGAGGGAACTGACAAATTGTGGGCTATACAATGAAGGAGCACGAATCACAAGCATAAAGTAACCAAGTGCCCATTAAGGCACAAAGAATAATTAACCAAAAAATAAAAAATACCAGTATAGTAAATGTTTGGCACCACATAAAGGCATATGGAAACATCAATAGGGAGAAGGAAAAAAGCATGAGAAAGGAAAGACTGAAGGAAAAAGTAGGGAGAAAGAAGAAGGGAGGAAAAAAAACGGTAGCCGTCACAAAGGTGATTGAAGATATTTGTATCCATGGATTCCAGTTCTCTCAAAACAGGGAGAGGAATTTCGCAGTATGCTGACCAGCTTTTAATTAGTCCAAATAATCCAACCAGTGGCTTTTTCCAAGTGGTCCCAATGGCTATTTTGGTTGCTAAGAACATAAAGTAAATTAGACTCTGGGTGTGTCTAGGCGCCCCCTCCACAGATTTGTTGAGTAAGGCTATTCTGGAGTTCTTACTATTTACCATGGTGACGGAGCATATCAGGGCATGAACTCATGTCCAGAAACGTTTGACTTTACAACAAGACCACAATGAATGGAACATTGAAACCACTTGTCCTCAGCTCCGTAACACAGGGCTGATGAATCTGGGTACATTCTGGAGAGGTGTTCAGGTTTCATGTACCAACAAGATACAACCTTAAAACTCTCCTCTTTTTGAATGCAGTCCGAGTTGAAATTTCAGTTGAGACATTTTTACAGATCTGAGATAATGTAATTTTTGCTGTAAGTGGCAAGTCTCAGGGGCCGGCATGTCACGCTGCTGAGTGAAATAGAAGGCGGGGCACAACCTAGTATGGTTGAGAACGTGTCCAAATGCAATAAGGACCATTGAAATTCTTGGGGCAAAGGCTGGATGGAAACCACGGATTGTTAAAGAAGCACATTTGCATATGTCCCACAGCTGCAACAAATGAAACATTGTAGGACAGAGGATCAGCCTTCGCCGTTTGGAGTGGATCCAAATCGATGGACTGGGGAGAACAGGCATTAGCCTTCAGTGCTCTCCAATCTGGACTAAAAGATTGGGAGTATATTTGAGACAATTTTGCAAGTTGAGCAGCATGATCGTATTTCTTAAGATCTGGGACATCCAGCCCACCGGCTTCTCATGTCCTGTAAAGCGTGCAACGTGATATAGGCTATGACCTTGGGAATGCCAAAACAACATTTCAGAATCTGGTTTTGGAATCTCTGTAGATCCCCAGTTGCCACAGGTAAAATGCAAAACATAAAATTCTAGGCAATAGGTCCAACTTAAGTGAAGCGACTCTACCTACCCAAGATAGCTGGCCTGAGGACAACCACAACTCCATCTCCTTCAACAGTTTTGGAAGCAAGGTTGAATAATTGGAGGGACACTATAGAAGTCAGCTTAATTTCCAGGTACGGAAGAGATTTTGGTTGCCAGGAAAAAAACTATAGGTGTTGTGTTAGGCTCTGTAGGGCATGCTCATCCATATTAATATTGAGAGCTTCTGTTTTTTGCCCAATTGATCTCTAGACGCAAAATATTCAGGAAGTGAGCTAATGAATACATGAGCAAAGGAAGGGGTGTATGTGGGAAGTGAGAAAAAGAAGCAAATCAGAAAAACACATTTGTTGTTTCCCCCTGCTCTCCACTCCAAGGATATCTTGGTGTGACCAAATAGCAATGGACAGTGTTTCCATTGCAATTATAAAACGAAGTGGGGAAAGGGTACAAACTTTTCATTAACCTGAAGCAAGGGGGAGGGGAGGGGTTTAGAAGTGAAGCTCCTCACCCTGATTTGGGCCAAGGGGTCGCTGTACAAAGACTGTAAAAAAGGAAAGGAACTTAGGCCTGAATTGCCACTTGGACAAGATTCTGAACAGATACATCCTCCAAAATGAGGTTGATGGGCCAGTGAATTTAGTCAGCTGCCAGTCTATGCGGTACGAACCCAACTTGGTTGGTATGAATACAACAGGCGATAAAGTAATTTAGCCGGGTAGAGTCAATTTTAGCTAGTAATTTCAAGTCCGTGTTTTTCACAGAAATCGTCTTATAATTAGCCACATCGCTAGGGTCACTACTGGGCTTAAGTATAAGACTAATAAAAGCTCTATTTCAATCGGCATCTATGGAACCTCCCTCCCTAAGAGCGTTAAAAAAATGTTAAACGTGGAAGTAAGATTGGGGAAAATTTCTTGTAATACACACCTATAAAACCATTAGGCCCAGGAGCTTTAGCCAGTTTGGAATGCTTAATGGCTTGAAGAATTTCCATTGCAGTTATCTTTTTCTAAGATTTCTCTGTGGGCCGCCGATAGGGAAAGCAGGAGTAGGCACGACACAAATACGTCAAGGTCCCCTTGGGAGGTGGGGCAGGAGTCAGTATACAAAATTTTTATAGTAGGTGTAAAGCTCCTCAAGGACACAGAGGATTCTAATGCCGCATACACAGGATCGGAAAGTCGGCCAGCAAAAGACCGATGAGAGCTTTTGGTTAGAAAATACGATTGTATGTATGCACCATTGGACTTTTGCTGGCTGAATTCCTGCCAGAAAGACAGAGCAGGTTCTCAATTTTTCTGTTGGAAAAAGTTTAGATCGGAAATTCCCATCTGTAGCAATTCCGATGTGCAAAATTCCTACACATGCTCGGCAACAAGTCAGCTCGTCGTAGTGTTGTACATGACCGCGTTTGACGGTCGAAAGTTTAGCGAACTTGTGTGACCGTGTGTATGTAAGCCAAGCTTGAGCGGAATTCCGTTGGAAAAACAATCCAAGATTTTTCCGAAGGAAAATCTGCTCGTGTGTACATGGCATAAGTGCATCGTCTGCCCTCCTTAATGTAGGAACCGATGTCATGAGAGGTCTAGGAGCAATTGCCTGGCTAATAACTTCCCAGGACAATCAGCTGGTTGGTCCACCAAGGCGATGTCTTATCCTTGGTCATCAGAGGTTAAGGTTCAGTGCAAAGGGAGTCACAATAGTTTTTTTTTTTGTTTTTGTTTTTTTATCCAATATAATCTTACTTGCAAACCGATCTCTTTCCACAACTTCCTGGACTATCTGCATGCTTTCGCAGCTTCTCTGCTATTTACTTTCAATTTATAATAACTACATATTCCCATGGTACCTTGCAAGCAGTGATTCATGTAATCAGCCTCCTGAAAATCCTCCTCTCAGCACCTCTGTAGTTCAGATGTGAAATGTGTGACACAGCTGTTCCTACTCACAGGACACACACAGTGTCACAAAATTCAAGGTAGTAAATAAGTGGGACACTTCACAAAGTAAGTTGACAAATTTCAAGATGGTTCAGATTAAAATATATGATTTTAAAAAGGTGACCATAGATACTCTTTAAATATTAGGTAGTTCTTTTGCCTATACAGAGGGAACGGCGTTTCTTTCCTAGAAGACTGCAAAAATAGCAAACCAGAATAGAACTGAAATGTGTCACGATTTATGGTGATGAAAAGCCCAAGACTAGAGCCAAAAGTTGGTGGGTGTAACCTTTTCATACTGGTTGTGTCATTCTAAAAATACTAGATTAAATTACATAAGAAAGACACTATGTGTAGAACATGATACCTCTGCAAAGAAAATGAGCCATGACATTTGACAAGAGAACATAAACTCAGCTGTACTACCTATATTCTTATTTGTTTTTTCAGCTACAGGATGTAAATGATCAGTAAGATCTAACTCTACTACTCTGGGTTACAGGTCTGAATCGTCTGCAAGATGTCGACAACATGTACAGTACATTCTTTATTGAAAATTTTCTGTAACAGTACAAAGAAGCAGAAGATAACTTCAAACATACAGAAGTACTCATCAATGTATAGTTTGTGAATAATATATATTATATATACACAAACATACATATTATATACACACACATACATATACACACACACACACACACAAAATCCACAAGCAAATGTATTAAGTTACCACACATGGTATTGGTATGAAAGCTGCCCTGTTATTTGTTGAAGGGAACTACAATGGTCATGGAAAGGTTGCATTGCACCCGACAGCATGTTTGGGGTCTACTACCAGCTTACTTTGTGCATTTTTAAAAACAGAGCTGCAGTTTGGGGGGGGGGGGGTGCACGATCTGGTGCAGTTCTGCATAGAAACCAATTGGCTTCCAGGTTTTATTGTGAAAGCTTGTTTGACTGAGCTTCTCCTCTGGATCACAGGAGTGCAATTCATTTTGTACTGCTGTGACCAATTTTCAGCAGAGAGCAGACTGAAGTCCGCCCTCTGCTGACCTCACAAAAATTGGTCCAGGCACTGCAACATCCCTACAATAGGAGACTGGATCCACCAGGTGCCTGGAATGACAAGAGCCGATGAGAGCCTGAGACAGGAGCTCCCCACCCCTCCACAGCTCAGCGCTCCAGTGATCAGAGCAGAGAGCTGCTGATTGAGTCAGCAGCTCTCTGCTCGGGGAGCTGTGAGAACCGAGCCATTGGTGACGGTCGATCAATCAGCTATCAGTGCAGAGACGCCGGGGGACCGATGCAGCATCCAACTAGGCAAGTATGAAAACTGAAAAAAAAAAAACACACCTTTATTCTCTTTTAACTGAACAAGCTGAAGTTAGAACTCGATTGACTACAAAGCACAGTTGCACCAGATTTTGCAACCTCTTTTAGCAAATCAACCCCAATGTGTAATCATCAGTGCAGGTTAGAGCTAAAGTGACACTAAACAATATACTTATTCTCCAAAAATACTACATGCACATCCACTACTTAATGACCCAGTATTCAATCACGATGCCCACTGCCACCGCCGACCCAAAAAAAAAAAAAAAAAACTCTGCTTGCACCGAAAGCTCCCCCTGCTCCTCTGTCTGATAGTTTCTAAATAGCTAAGGGGCGGGGCCATCCGGCAACATCAGGTGGTCCTGCCCTTTTGTGACATTGGTGCATGCTGGATCAGTGACATGACAAGGGGACAACCCCAGGTGGCTACGCCCCTTAGGCAGGTAGACGGCGGGAGCCTTCTTTGAGACCGGAGGGTTTTTTTTCCCCTTGTTTTTCGGGTCCGGTGGTGCTGCAGGCATCGTGACTGATGATGGATCTACACGGGGAGGGGGACATCAAATTTTTAGTAAAAGCAATTGTCAAAAACTTGCACCCCCCCCCCCGTACCCCTACTCATTCCCATGGGAGAGCAGGATCTTGGGGTCCCCTTGTTAAAGATTGTTCCAGATTCCGATAAGCCCCCTACCAGCAGACCCCCCCAAACACCAGCCAGAGTTGTGGAAGAGGCCCTTCTCCCTATCAACATGGGGACAATATGCTTTGGGGTGTTGAGATCATGTAGCCTCACTCATCCACCTTTCCTGGCCTACTAGGTTGCATGCTCAAATAAAGGTCTGGCTGTAAAGGTCTGGTTGAATGTATGGATTTTGGGGCGACCCCATGCCATTTTTTTGGCATAGGTGTTCATCTCAAATCCATACCAAACCTAAAAGGGCTTCCCAGGCCACTCCTTAACAACCAGCTAATGTTATAGACACCAGTGCCCATCGGCTACAAAAATTTGCATCTGAACTGAATCTACATTGTAGCTGAACTGTTGAACAGCTGTTTAGGAAATTTACAATGAAAACGGAGGGGAAATTTGCACCGGACCTGTGTGAACCTAGCCTTAGAGGTCTACACAATTTTTTAACATTTTAGAGCAATGAATGGTGGGTGGGCTTTGAAAGATTGATTCAAGCATCATATTGAACTTTATTTTTGAATTGCATTTTTTTGGGACGTCACTTTTTTGAAAAACTATTTTTGGGCTGTATAGTAGTGTATTGCACTGCGCAGCAAATGGTTTATTATTTGGATTATTTGGACGCAATTTTTTAGACTGTCATAGATAAATGTTATTTTGAACACTGAGAATTCAAGCATGGTTTGAAGATCGGGTTTTCAGTAATGATTTTGGGATAGTTCACTAGAATTGTTATACAAGAATAGCCCCTTACTTTACCTTTTCAATTTAAAGTCCACTGATGGCTGACATCGCTCAGCCAGCCTAGGAGCTGGCTCGATCCTGACTTTACAGTTAGGAGGCGGTGGGGGACAGCTGCAGCTGGGATCAGTGCTGCAGCCATCTAGGCAAATAGGACTTTATAAAGTCATACTTCTCTTTTTAAATTACTTATACACATAGTCTAGGGAGCAAACATTTCATAGGAATTTTACCAATGGGACTTATTATCTGGGAATTTAGTACATGAACTCTTGGGTTAAGGAATGTGAATAATAGTTCTCTAGTTTCAGAGAGGTGAATTTTAACTATTTTGGTGTGGAAGACGTTGTACCTGGAACAAAGCCCAATGTTCCATTTACCATTCTGTATTGATTTAATCAGCAAAGGATTGAATACTGTTGGACTCCTGGTAGACGCCTCCTAAACTGATCTCATTAGAAGTAGACTGCATGGCTAGGAGCAGACAAGGCCAAATTTTGTGTAAAGGATTTCGGTGTTATATATGCACAACCCAAATGGATATATATTTTCAACCAACTAATGACATTTTTTACAAATCGTATTAGTTTTCTTTTAGAGAAACACACTACAATGGTAGCTCAGCCCCATGAAATAAGTTTTCACCTGCTCTACTGGCCAAAAGCAGAATTTTTGCTTTTGATTTCCATTTCACTTAATTTACCCAATTTGTCTATAGTATATGTTTTTTTTTTTTACAGGGCTACATAAAAAAAAAAAAAAAAAAAGTGGAAAAAGTAAAAAAAATTTTTTATTATATACATACACACACACACACTATATATATATATATATATATATATATATATATATATATATATATATATATATATATATATATATATATATATATATATATATATATATATATATATATATATATATATATACACATACATACACACACATATATACACATACACACACAGTGCCTTGCGAAAGTATTTGGCCCCCTTGAACTTTTCAACCTTTTGCCACATTTCAGGCTTCAAACACAAAGATATAACATTTTTATTTTTTGTGAAGAATCACCAACAAGTGGGACACAATTGTGAAGTGGAACGAAATCTATTGGATTTTTGAAACTTTTTTATCTAATAAAAAAAATGAAAAGTGGGGCGTGCAAAATTATTCGGCCCCCTTGCGTTAATACTTTGTAGAGCCACCTTTTGCTGCGATTACAGCTGCAAGTCGCTTGGGGTATGTCTCTATCAGTTTTGCACATCGAGAGACTGAAATTCTTGCCCATTCTTCCTTGCAAAACAGCTCGAGCTTAGTGAGGTTGGATGGAGAGCGTTTGTGAACAGCAGTTTTCAGCTCTTTCCACAGATTCTCGAGTGGATTCAGGTCTGGACTTTGACTTGGCCATTCTAACACCTGGATACATTTATTTGTGAACCATTCCTTTGTAGATTTTGCTGTATGTTTGGGATCATTGGCTTGTTGGAAGATAAATCTCCGTCCCAGTTTCAGGTCTTTTGCAGACTCCAACAGGTTTTCATCCAGAATGGTCCTGTATTTGGCTGCATCCATCTTCCCCTCAATTTTAACCATCTTCCCTGTCCCTGCTGAAGAAAAGCAGGCCCAAACCATGATGCTGCCACCACCATGTTTGACAGTGGGGATGGTGTGTTGAGGGTGATGAGCTGTGTTGCTTTTATGCCAAACATATAGTTTTGCATTGTAGGCAAAAAGTTGGATTTTGGTTTCATCTGACCAGAGCACCTTCTTCCACATGTTTGGTGTGTCTCCCAGGTGGCTTGTGGCAAACTTTAGACGAGACTTTTTTATGGATATCTTTGAGAAATGGCTTTCTTCTTGCCACTCTTCCATAAAGGCCAGATTTGTGCAGTGTACAACTGATTGTTGTCCTATGGACAGACTCTCCCATCTCAGCTGTAGTTCTCTGCAGTTCATCCAGAGTGATCATGGGCCTCTTGGCTGCATTTCTGATCAGTCTTCTCCTTGTCTGAGCCGAAAGTTTAGAGGGACGGCCAGGTCTTGGTAGATTTGCAGTTGTCCGATACTCCTTCCATTTCAAAATAATCGCTTGCACAGTGCTCCTTGGGATGTTTAAAGCTTGGGAAATCTTTTTGTATCCAAATCCGGCTTTAAACTTCTCTACAACAGTATTACGGACCTGCCTGGTGTGTTCCTTGGTCTTCATGATGCTCTCTGCGCTTTCAACAGAACCCTGAGACTATCACAGAGCAGGTGCATTTATACAGAGACTTGATTACACACAGGTGGATTCTATTTATCACCATCAGTCATTTAGGACAACATTGGATCATTCAGAGATCCTCGCTGAACTTCTGGAGTGAGTTTGCTGCACTGAAAGTAAAGGGGCCGAATAATTTTGCACGCACCACTTTTCAGTTTTTTATTTGCTAAAAAGTTTAAAATATCCAATAGATTTCGTTCCACTTCACAATTGTGTCCCACTTGTTGGTGATTCTTCACAAAAAATGAAAATTTTATATCTTTATGTTTGAAGCCTGAAATGTGGCAAAAGGTTGAAAAGTTCAAGGGGGCCAAATACTTTCGCAAGGCACTGTACACACATATATATATACACACACATATACACACATACATACATACACACATAAACATATATACACACACACACACACACACACATACATATATACACCGTATTTATCGGCGTATAACACGCACTTTTTCCCCCTTAAAATCAGGGGAAGTCATGGGTGCGTGTTATACGCCGATCCCCACTGTCTGCGAGTCAAAAATACAGAGCGCCGCTGAAAAATACCAAGCCGATTGCTCGGCTCCGCTCGTAGTCCCGCCTCCCTGCTGTTTCTCTAGCGAGCGCTGCCGAAAAAGACTCAGCTCAGCGGAGCCCAGCCGAATACACAGTACAGACGGCTCGGTCTTTTTCGGCAGCACTCGCTAGAGAAACAGCAGGGAGGCGGGACTACGAGCGGAGCTGAGCAAGTTGGCTCGGCCTTTTTCGGCGGCGCTCGCTCGGTCTGTCTCGGCGGCGGGAAATTTAAACATGGGCAAGGCTGCAAAAGGCGCTGGCCAAGCTGCAAATGACACTGCAAAGCTGCAAATGACACTGATCATTCTGCAATGATAGACAAGGCTGCAGATGCACACTGATAATGCTGCATTGACTGGCATGTAAATGTAAGTTTTTTTTTTCTTAAACTTCCCTCCTAAACTTGAGGTGCGTGTTATACCCCGATAAATACGGTAATATATATATATATATATATATATATATATATATATATATATATATATGTGTGTGTGTGTGTGTGTGTGTGTGTGTGTGTGTGTGTGTGTGTGTGTGTGTGTGTGTGTGTGTGTGTGTGTGTTATATATATATATATATATACATACATATACATATACACACATATATACACACACACACACACACTCATAATTTTACATACCCTAGCAGAATTTATGATTTCTTGGCCATTTTTCAGAGAATATGAATGACAACACAAACTTTTTGCACTTATGGTTAGTGTTTGGCTGAAGCCATTTATTACCAATCAACTGTGTTTACTCTTTTTAAGTCATAATGACAACAAAAAAACTACCCAAATGACCCTGATCAAAAAGTTTACATACCCCAGTTCTTAATACCGTATATTGCCCTCTTGAACATCAATGACAGCTTGAAGTCTTGGGGTATTTGTGGATGTCACTCTTTATCTTCTCAGATAGCAATTTTTTGGGCTGTCTTGCATGACCTGCACGTTTGAGACCTCCCCAGAGTGCCTCAATGATATTAAGGTCAGGAGACTGAGATGGACACTCCAGAACCTTCACTTTATTCTGCTGTAGCCATTGACTTGGCCTTGTTTTTTGGATCATTGACATGTTGGAATATCCAAGTACGTCCCATGCGTAGCTTGCTGGCTGATGAATGCAAATGTTCCTCCAGTATTTTTTGATAATGTACTGCATTCACCTTGCCATCAATATTGACCAAAATTTCCTGTGCCTTTGTAGCTCACACATCCCCATTTCACATGAAGTTATTTGTGTATTTTTCTTTGCATCCCAAACAATTTTCCTGCCAGTTGTGGCTGCAATTTTAGTTTAGTGGTTTGGTTTCAACAGAACCCCTCATTTCCCACTTATAGGAGTTTGAACACTGCTGATTGGCATTCTCAATTCCTTGGATATCTTTTTATAACCCTTTCCTGTTTTATACAGTTCAACTACCTTTTCCCCGAGATCCTTTCCCCATAATTCAGAATCCAGAAAGGTCAGTGCAGCACTGGATGTAAGATGCAAGGGTCTGTCAGGAGTCCATTGACCTCTTACACACACTAATTTACAAGCAAACAGATCAAAAGGAAAAGGTGAGGATTGTTACCTTTAATAATCATTTAAACCCCTTTGTGTCAACTTGTGTGCATATCATCAGGCCAAAATCACCAGGGTATGTAAACTTTTGATCAGGGTCATTTGGGTAGTTTGTCGTCATGCACGGCTCCTGAACTCTAAAGCCCCGTACACACGAGAGGACTTATGTCCGACAGAGTTCCGACAGAGTTCCGACAGAGTTCCGACAGAGTTCCGACGGACTTTTCGGCTGAGCAGACTTGGCCACACACAATCACACTAAACTCCGACAGATTCGAACGTGATGACGTACGACTGGACTCGAATAAGGAAGTTCATAGCCAGTAGCCAATAGCTGCCCTAGCGTCGGTTTTAGTCCGTCGGAATAGCATACACACAAGCGAATTTTTCGAAGGGACTGGGTCCGGCGGAGTTCCGTCGGAAAAATTTGAAGCATGTTCCATATTCTAAAGTCCGTCAGACTTTGGTGAATCAAAAGTCCGTTGCAGCCCACACACGATCGAATAGTCTGACGGAATCAGTCCGTCGGACTTTGGATGTTGAAAAGTCCGCTCGTGTGTACGGGGCATTACTCCTTCCCCACCCAGGGTAAACATGCATATATGCTTCGCTGGGAGAGGAAATCCCAGAGACATGGCAGACAATCTGGTCTCAGGCAGCAAAAAGCTCTATTTTTGCACGCTCTATAATAAAAATAAATAAAAATAAAAAAAAATAAAAAAAATGCTATAACATCCTCTATTTTTGGTACTTGACACCAGATGTCCTCCACGCCATTTATCCCTCCAGCTCAGACAGAAGTTGGCATTGCCTGGGAGCCAGGGAAACCCTGTATCACATCTTCTGGATGTGCCCCAAAATAATACCTTTCTGGACAGAAGTACAGTCTCTGCTGTCCCGTCTCCTGGGGGTACAGGTACCCAGGACCCCGAAATCTTTCCTCCTAGGAGTATCACCCCTAAAGATCCCCAAACACTAAAAAAAAAACTGCTTAGACATGTTCTGATGGCTGCGAGATGCCTGGTTGCCTTTCATTGGAAAATAAATGTCCCACCCTCCCAAGCAGATCTATACACTAGAATAAAAGACAGCTGATGGGAAAAAAAAAAAAATCACAGCTAGATTACAGGATAAATTAGAATCAAATGACCAAATCTGGGAGGACTGGCACAAGCGAGAGGATTCGCCCTGAGCTGATGGCTACCATCTCTTCCCCCCCCCCCCCCCCCCCCCACCACCACCAATCTCTCTTCTGTCTGTCTATTATTTTCTCTATTGTTTTTTTTTTTACTTTCATGGATTTTGCTGAAGTTTATAACGGACGCGATTTGATAGCTAATAATGGTTATGTGGAGCCAGATATGACTACCTATAGTCTGCACTAAGGTTTACTGTTATTTTATATACATTGGTCCCATTATAACTACGCTGAAATTTGTATGATACAACAACAACTTTGTCTACATACCTGTTTATATGTTCAATAAAAAATTGTTAATAAAAATAAAAATAGGAAGAGCAAAAGACAGTTGATTGATAATCTTCAGCCAAACACTAACCATGGTTGAAAAATGTTTTTGTGTTATTGATATTCTCTGAAAAATGGCCAAGAAATCCTAAAATCTGTAAACTTATGATGAGCACGTGTGTGTATAATTATTATATATATACATATATATATATACACACATATATATATATATATATATATACACACACACATACACACACACACACACACACACACACACACACCTAGCTGGATGCAGCATCAAGCTGATGACCGTTAGTCACCAGCTCTCTTCTGTGCCTCTTCAGCACTCACTGCAGCGCCAGGCTGTGCAAGCTGCTACTTCGGTCTCCCAGCAGCTCATTGAGAGGTTGAGCCAGCTGTCAGTCCAGGCTTCTGGGTGGATCCCAACTTTAAAGTCGGGATCAGCCCAGCACCTATATTGGCTGAGCGATGTAAGCCAACAGCAGACTTTAGCCTGCTAACAACTGAAAATGAGTAACAGGAGTGCAGAACAAACTGCACTCCTGGGATCCATATGAGAAGTATGGCTAAAAAAAGCTTTGGGCATACTTCTCCTTTAATTAGTTCAAGAGAAAGGTCACCCAGATGCTTTAAAGGCAATTTTACTTTTGCATCAAAAAACTATTTTAGCAATCAACACCCTTCTCACTTCTCCCATGCCTGCTGAACTTGTTATTCAGTAAGAAGGTGTTTCCACACATTTACAAATATATACACATGGCTTATATTTTGGATATTTACTGGACCAGTTTTTGATTTTATTATATGTATTTCTACACATTTTTACTGTGTTCTGTACTGTAAGTTGTACGAAAACTCTAAATTTTGCAATTAAAATCAAAGTCAAATAACAGAAGCAAACACAGGAATGGCAAATTGAAATAGATTTCTTTTATATGCAATTGAATAATTCAATTGGATATGTGGGTGCCTAGATTAAAAATATGCAAACCAACAAAAAAAAAATGCAACTTTGAGACAGCCACTGCTTCCAAGTAGATGTTTGGAACAAATTGTACAGTATGTGCGGATTTATTCTGATGTATTTGCAAAGGACAGGGAGACTTGTAAACATTGTTAACTAGGTGCGTCTGTTGCAAATGTTTACTTATCCAGATTGTGCGTTTAAATAAAAGTATAGGAGTTCACAATCAAGCACGCTTGCTCATACCTTCAGCCATGAGCTGTGACTTTTATGCAACTGGAGATCTGGTGAACTATACCTGAACACACAAGACATTTGTCAAAATAGTTTTACTTTACACCACGGTATGGTAAATCTTACAAGCTTAAAGAGGAAGTAAACCCTGAGGAGTTTACTTCCTCTTTCATTCCCTGCAAAGGCAAAGCATAATGGACTACTATGCATCGCATAGTAGTCCATTATGTGTCACTTACCTGACACAGGAGCCAGCGAAGTCGCTGCTGTCCCCTGTAGTCCGCCGCATCCATCTTCTTGGTGGGGTCTCGCAGCTTCGCCGCTGTCATTCGGCGAAGCCGCGATGACGTCACTCCCACGCATGCGCACGGGAGCTGACACGTGCGGCAGCTCCGTCGTTGAGAATGCCGCGCTCAATGCGCCTGCGCGCCGCTGTCTACGGCACATGCGCCGTAAACGCGGTGCCTGTTTTCGGGCAAATATCTCCTAAACCATATAGGTTTAGGAGATATTTCTTGGACCTACAGGTAAGGGTTTACAACCACTTTAATTGTTTCACCAACCATACTGTGCAAGGTCAAGTCCAACCATCTGCTAAAGGTTTGGATACCTAATCAAGCTTCTACCGTAGGATACTATTCAAGCGTTTTACATGCTCTCAATGGTTTCTGCTACTAGTAATCAGATCTAAAAGAAGACAAAATTGTTAAAGGGCAGAAGGAATTGAGCCAAATAAAGAGACAGTTGAGCACTTTATGCTTCAGGCTTTAATCACAAAATTCAAGAACGTATCTGCTGTTCAATTGGTGCCAATATGTCGAATGCTAAACCATAACATGACATGACATTAGAAAAGAACATTTCAAATCAGTAACAGGCAGTTCTGAAATTCCTGGAATTCACTCCAAAAAGATAAGAGATGTGTACAAAAGGTTTTTCAGGGTTACTTTTTGCACACAAAGTGTCAATGACAGTGAAATGTTTACAAAGTAGAAATGTAAACAGATTGTGGGTCAATATGATACAAGATAGATACCAGTTAAAATATTTTTACATTTTCCTTGAATTAGATATTGATGTGAATAAAGCACAACTTTAGCCATTTTTTGTAGACAGAGGAAGAGTTACAGACCTAGCTTGCTAAATCATTGCAAATCATTGACTTTTTTTATAAAAAAAAAAAAATGTCTTCACACTGCTTTTCTAGCTTCTTCCTGTCTACATCTACAAAAGGGAACAGATGGGGGCGCCAGCCTGGGTGCAGCAGGTTAAAACAAAGATGTATTCGTAAAACGAAGAATGGCTACTCACAAAAGTAGTATATAAATAGGCATTTCTCAAAAAGTGATGTCTGGGCCAGACAGAGATGTCCCAAAGTATGTTGCAGATGGTGAGTAGCCATTCTACTTTTTACAATTAAATCTTCGTTTTAATCTGCTGCCCTCATCTGCCCCCCTGTTGAGATTTGCTTCGCTCTATAGGGAGCTGCTGCCAACATGGTGTACCTCTACATATGGAATTTATAATAATGGATTCCTTTTAAAGGACTTTAGAGATGTCATCCAGTGTTTTTTACTGTAATTTTCCTGCGCCATTTTTTTCCTTTTGTGGTTCCTGACTACATGTGTCTACTCCAGAGTCAGCTGTCACCCACATATAATGCCATTTGGCAACAATTCAGAACTTCATCCATATAACTAGAGCAATTAGCACCTATCCCCAATTTCATGGCACCATCGTGCTTGGGTTAAAGAAATAGGAAAGGGTGGTTTCACAAGCTTTCACACCTCCCATCTTGTTTTTGGACAATCCACAGTGACTGTACAGTGCCTTTTTTTGTTGCTTCACAACCTGGAATTAACATGGATTGCTTGAGGATTTGCATCATTTAATCTACAGAACACGCCCACAACTTTGAAGATTTTTTTCATTTTTTTTTATTGTGAAGCAAACAACAAATCGGACAAAATGACAGAAAAAGTCAATGTGCATAACTATTCACCCCCCTAAAGTCAATACGTTATAGTGCCATCTTTTGCAGCTATCACAGCTCCAAGTCACTTTGGACAAGTCCATGAGCTTGCCACATCTTACCACTTGAGTTTTTCCCCATTCCTCCTTGCAAAACTGCTTCAGCTCCTTCAAGTTAGATTGCTGTTCGCAAGCGCAAACCATCCAAGTCTGACCACAGATTTTCTATTGGATTAAGGTCTGGGATTTGACTAGGCCATTCCAACACATTTACATGTTTCCCCTTAAACCACTCAAGTGTTGCTTTAGCAGTGTGTTTGTAGTCCTTGTCCTGCTGGAAGGTGAACCTCTGTCCTTGCCTCAAATCTGAAACAGAGCGGTACAGGTTTTGCTTAAGAATATCCCTGTAGTTAGCACCATCCATCTTTCCCTCAACTCTGACCAGTTTCCCTGTCCCGACTGCTGAAAAACATCCCCACAGCATGATGCTGCCACCACCATGTTCCACTGTGGAGATGGTTTTCTTTGGGTGATGTGATGTGATGGGTTTGCACCAAACATGGCATTTTCTTTGATGGCCAAAAAGATAAATTTTAGTATCAGACCAGAGCACCTTCCTCCACACATTTTGGGAGTCTCCCACATGCCTTTTCACAAACTCAAAATGTGCCATTTTGTTTTCTGCTGAAAATATGGGCTTTCTGACCACTCTGCCATAAATCCCAACTCTATGGAGCGTACGGCTTATTGTGGTCCAGATACTCCAGTCCCTGCTGTGGAACCCTGGAGCTACTCCAGGGTTACCTTAGGTCTTTGTGCTGCCTCTCCGATTAATGCCCTCCTTGCCTGTGCCGTTAGTTTTGGTGTGCGGCCGTCTCTTGGCAGGTTTGCCGTTGTACCATGTTCTTTCCATTTGGTTATAATAGATTTGATGGTGCTCCTAGGGATCAAAGATTTGGATTAAATTTTTTATTTTATTTTTTATAACCTAATCCTGACTTCTTCTCAACAACATTATTGTCCTTTACTTGTTTGGAGAGTTCCTTTGTCTTCATGGCAGTGTTGGGTTCGTGGTGCCTCATGCTTAGGTGTTGCAGCCTCTGGGGCCTTTCAAAAAAAAGTGTGTATATGTAATGAGAGATCATGTAACACTTATGCCTGGACACATGATCGGGCATTGATCGGACATTCTGACAACAAAATCCATGGATTTTTTTCTGATGGATGTTGGCTCAAACTTGTCTTGCATACACACGGTCACAAAGTTAGTCGAAAATTGCGAACATCAAGAACGTGGTGACATACAACACATACGACGAGCCAAGAAAAATAAAGTTCAATAACCAGTGCTGCTCTTCTGCTAGATTACGAGCATGCGTGGAACTTTGTATGCCTGACAACGGATTTTGTTGTCAAAAAATTTGAGATCTCAAATTTTGTACGACTGAAATTCCGATGGAGCCTACACACAGTTGGAATTTCCGACAAAAAGCTCCAACTGTGTGTACGGGGCATTAAATTGCACACAGGTGGACATCATTTCACCAATTATGCGACTTCTAAAGATAATTGGTTGCACCAGTGCTTTTTATGGGCTTCATAACAAATGGGATGAATACATACGCACATGCCAATTATCAGTTTTATTATTTCTGAAAAATTGTTTTATGTATCCATTTTTCTAATTTTACTTCACCAACTTAGACTACTGTGTTCTGATCCATCACATATAATTCAGATTAAAAAAAAAACAAAATTAACTAAAGACTAATGTAACAAAATAGGTAAAAAGCCAAGGGGGTGAATACCTTTGCAAGGTACTGTATATAGGTAAACGAGTTACCTTGTGAGGCTGTAAGTACTGAGGTACATTGCCGAAACTCATTTCAGCTTATGCAGTTTGTTGGATAAGTGTCGAAAAACATCTTCAATATTACTGAACTAGACCAGTTAAATGTGAATCACTACTACTAGCTATACCGCTACTCAGATCAAATAGAAGCTCCCCAGACATAAGGGTGACATACATCTTAGGCCGCGTACACACGCGGGGACTGTTCGCTCAACTTTGTCCGCTGAACAGTGTTTCAGCGGACAGTCCGCTCGTGTGTGGGCTTTCAGCGGACAGTTTCAGCGAACAGTCTGCTGAACAAGGTTTTTCGGAATTTCCGAAAAACTGTCCGCTGAAACCTTGTTTCAGCGAACAGTCCCCTCGTGTGTAGGCTTGTTCGTCAAACAAAGTTCTGCGCATGCTCAGAAAGAATTTATACGCCGAAGGTTGCATTGCAGTGTATAGGACGTCGTTTTCTAGTCCCGTCGTACGTGCCGTTCACGTCATCGCGCACGGTTTCAGCAAACTGTTCGTACGTCGTGTGTGGCCATGTCCGTCCATGCTAATTTTGAGCGAACTGTCCGCTGAAACTGTTTGACGAACAAAGTTGAGCGAACAGTCCCCGCGTGTGTACGCGGCCTTACTGTGCAAGGCCCTTCTGAATATGAATGTCCCCTTTAAATAAAACCGAAAGAAACTGTTCTCTTTCTGACTTTAGCACTGTTTGCAAGCAGGTGTGATTTTAAAGAAACAAGGTTTCACAGCATTAAATAGCCCTTAAATAGCCCTTTACAATATCATAGAAAGCAAGCATGAGAAATTATTACATAAAACTTTAAAGAAGGTCAATTAAGTCTTCTTTACCAGGTTTGTATTATTTCCTGGATAGAATCAGGAGTTCATTTAATTATTTTAATTGTTCCCTGAGGTTGGTATTTACGTTCGATATGTTTTGACCTTTCCTAAAGTTATGATCTCAAAAGCAGTATGGACTCATTTCTTTCTCTGCTACACATACTGGATGTATGTTTATACCATTTCTTTATAAATGATCCATTTAAAATATTCCTTTATTCTTTTTCCGTCACATTACAATGTGATTTGTCCGTCTGATGTCATTCTCTTCTGATGCTTACAGGCAGAACGAACAGGAAACCAGCCTCTCAGCAACATCAAAAGGTTCAAACTGTTTGTTGAAAATTAAATGAACTGAACTTGGGGTCACTATATCAAAAGGTTTTGAATATTTTGTATGGCCTTTTTTCATAATTAGTTGATAGAAAAATCCCCTTCTCCCTAATTAAAGTACTGTTTGGTAAAAGTCAGCCTTATTCTGTTCTGTATTCGTCAGAAAAATGATTCCACAAACTATAAACATATGTAACTGTGGCATAAAAGTAAACCTCTATAATGGGGCTGGGAACAAAGTCCAGCCATGTACTGAATCATCTTATGAGCTTTATGAAGCCAATAAACCTGCCTTTCCTAATTAATGTATACACAAGAATATACCAAATCTCCAAGACAATTTTACAAAAACAATACAATAAAATGATTTAAATATATCTATATCATCATATATAACAATGAAACACAGAATAGTATAAAAATATTAGTGTCCAAACACCAGAAATGTACGCATCAATCCACCATGGAATCAAATAAAAATTATTAAATCATTTCTTAGTGACATACAGCATCTCAAAGTGATTACACCCCTCACATTTTTGTAAATCTTATATCTTTTCATGTGACAACACTGAAGAAATTACACTTTGCTACAATGTAAAGTAGTGTGTACAGCCTGTATAACAGTGTAAATAAACACACAGCCATTCATCCCTAAGTGAAAATGTCCAAATATGGCCCAAAGTGTCAGTATTGTGTGTGGCCACCATTATGTTCCAGCACTGGCTTAGCCCTCTTGGGCATGGAGGTCACCAGAGCTTCACAGGGTGGCACTGGAGTCCTCTTCCACTCCTCCATGGACAACATCACGGAGCTGGTGGATGTTAGAGCCCTTGAGCTCCTCCACCTTCCATTTGATGCCCCACAGATGCTCAATAGGGTTTAGATCTGGAGACATGCTTGGCTAGTCCATTACCTTTACCCTTCTTTAGCAAGGCAGTGGTCGTCTTGGAGGTGTGTTTGGGGTCGTTATGTTGGAATAGTGCTCTGCAGCCCAGTCTCCAAAGGGAGAGGGATCATGCTCTGCTTCAGTATGTCACAGTAAATTCATGGTTCCCTCAATGAACTGTAGCTCCCCAGTGTCAGCAGCACTCATGCATATAAAGCACAATAAGAAAGTCCATCAAATAAAAAGCCCCAAAAAAAAGTGTTGAAATGATCCAAATACAGTGGTCAAATGCACTCTTACAAACATCAACACCGGGATGTCCCAAGATCTCCAAATGCTCCCCCACACAGCCCACTCCAAAGATGTCTGCAAACTCAGGGATTAATAGAACTATCATAGTGTAGCAAGAGTGAGCTTCCAATTTATTAAAAAGATAAGAGCAAAGCAAACAATATTGCATAACGCTGAGGTAAGAGCATGCGATTCTCCGATTTTTGTCCGCAAAAGCCACTCAGGTTGTGTGATAACGTCACCGCCATTGGCCCTGCCTCACATGTTTTGTTATCGCAGAAGTCATCAGGGGGACTGGCCACTCAAAGCCAATTCTTTTGTGTCATTATGTTTTTTTTACAATTATATCCCCTATGTCTGTACTTAACCTTTACATCCTGCATCTTAAATTTTTTTGTAAATACCTGGTTGATCCTTTCCAAGTACCTCAAAAAGAAAAACGTACTGAAATATCCCATAGTCAATAAAGTTCATCAATAAACAAAGTCCATACAAAACTTGAACAGTACAGTACTGTTATGAGGTCATGTGACAAAACACGTCAGGAGGCGGAGCTGACGATGTCATCACACCCGGAAGTCCAGTAACGGCTATTTTACCGAAGTTTTTTCTTAGAGCGGAGTTCCTCCTGGGGGAAAAAAAAAATGTAAAAGTCAGCAGCTACAAATACTGTAGCTGCTGACTTTTAATATTAGGACTCTTACCTGTCCAAGGAGCTTGTGATCTTTGGATCGATTTGCGGGTGCTGCAGCTGCCAGTCCCGATAAGAGGACCAGGCAGTGAAGACTTTTGGCTTCACTCCTGGTTCCCTACTGTGCATGCGTGAGTCGTACTACACATTCTGAAATATCCCTGCCATCTTCTGGGACCTGTGTATCTCCCAGAAGACAGTGTGGGGGGGGGGGGAGGGGCTGGACATTGCATAGATCTTTCCCTAGAAGTGGGAGCCGATACCTAGATTTGGAGGAATCCAATGGGGAAGTTCCATTTCTGGGTAGAAATCAGCTTTAAAGGCTATTTGTTTTTACATTTAAAGAGGTGTTTCTTCTTGTGCATTGGAGGTTTCAATGCACTTGCTTTGTGAGGAGTTTATTCTTTAGGCTTAGTAAAGTATTGGGTGTTTATATATTACTTGATAATCTGCCAGAGGCTGTTTTGAAGTATACTTCATGATTAATACCCAGTATCTGGGAAAGCGTGATAGACCTTACCTTTATGTGGGTCTGTTTGGGAGGTAAGAGGCTGCAGTGAAAGGTGGTGGGCACTGCAGTGGAGAATTTCTCATTTGCAAATCAAGTGGATCACATATGACTGATACACACATGAATGTAACAGATTGATTGAAAGTTATCATGGACTTTAACCACTTGCTTACTGGGCACTTAAACCCCCCTCAGTCCCAGACCAATTTTCAGCTTTCAGCGCTGATGCACTTTGAATGACAATTGCGCGGTCATACAACACTGTACCCAAATGAAATTTTTATCATTTTTTTCCCACAAATAGAGCTTTCTTTTGGTGGTATTTAATTACAGCTCGGAGTTTTATTTTTTGCTAAACAAAAAAAGATGCAACAAAAAAAAAAAAAAAAAAATCATGTTTTAATAGTTTGTTATAAAATTTTGCAAACGGGTCATTTTTCTCCTTCATTGAAGTGCGATGATTAGGCGGCACTGATAGGCTGCATTGGTGGGCACTGATGGGCTGCATTGGTGGGCACTGATGGGCTGCACTGATAGGCATAGTTAAGGCGGCACTGATAGGCACAGATAAGGCGGCACTGATGGGCAAAGATGGGCACAGATAAAATGGCACGGATGGGTGGCACGGATGGGCACTGATAGGTACCACTGATAGATGGGACTGATGGGCACTGATAGGTGGCTCTGATAGGTGGCACTGCAGGGCACTGATGGGCGGCACTGGGGTGCAGCACCTTTGAGGCAGATTGTGGGCACTGTGTGGCACTGTGGGCACTATGGGCACTGCTGGGTGGCACTGACGGGGGGCACTTACTTTTATTCAGGATGGCACTGCAGGGGGCAGGTGGGCACTGGCAGGGGGCAGGTGGTCGCTTGTATTGCTGGCCGTGATCGGGACTGATGTCCCGATCACGGCGGCTGCTGTCAGCGCGAGGAGGAATAATAGCCGATTACTGGCTCTGTTCTATCACATGATCAGCTGTCATTGGCTGGCAGCTGATCACGTGATAAGTGGTCGGGATCGACCCCTTGCACGGATCGGTGATCAGGCGAGTCTCATGGACTCGCCGATCACAGGGGGCGCGCAGGCCGCTCGTGCACGGGACGACGTCAATAGACGTAGTCCCGGAAAAGTAGGTCCGCGCTAATGCCGTCATTTGGCAATAGCGCGGATCCCAAGTGGTTAAATTATTGATGGTTTTTTTTGAGAGACAGACAGAAATTATTAATAATATATTATGATATATATATCATAATATGATATATATATATATATGAATGAGAGCGCGAGAGAGAGCGCGAGAGCGAGCGCGAGCTTCGACAAGCATAGAGATTTGCTTCTTTTAGTTTTATTGTTAGCAGCAATGCAATAGCAGCCAATTCTCTGGCTGCTGCATTGCCATTCCCAGTACGCATGCTCCACCAGTTGCTGTTGCGAAGCTATTCACTTCCTAATTTTTTTTTCCCCCTCCTTCACCCCATGTGACTTTTTTCACTGGCTTGCAGAGTGGCTCCAGCTGTTTGAATGACATCAGTTTTTTGTGTTTTCAGCCGCTGAAACAATGAATTAAAATTTTATTACAAAACTCCACTGAGGTAAAAAAAAAAAAAAAAAAAAAAAAGGACTTTACCAGCTGCCACACATAACCCCAGAGTGAAGGAAATAAGCACAAGTTTAGCGTATAAAAATTTACAAAATGTATTCAGAATTCATTAAAAACAGTAAACATTTTTACATCCATATAGGGTGCCAATACGCATCCAATATGGGGTAACAATAGCCCATGTATGTATGCAATCGCTAGCCCAGAATTATATACAATATTTCTGATAAGAATAGCATATAATAAAAACTTCTGTTGGTCTGCATAATGGACAGTCCAAGTCTGGAACTTGATCTCTACGCGTTTCACCAAACTTAGCTTTTTCAGGAGACCTCAAAGTGAAATAAAATGGGTACGAGGATGCTCAGCCCAAAACCAAGGGGTTCAGGCCACCCCAAAAGGATGCACAATACACCAGGGCCACACACACAGCTGTGAGACAAGCCCCCAAGGGCCATATAGTATTTTTGGTCATCTCTGATCTTATAAACGTAATGGATTTAACTCATGTGATGAGGAAAAAACTCTTGACTGACCATCCAAAAAGAGGGATCTTATATACCAGTCCCCAAATCTGTGTGGCCGTATGGGCCCCAAGAAAAGACTATTGCCCTCTATTACAGCTAATATTTTAGATAGTGATTAAAAAGCAATTGTATTTATTAGGCATGTCGTATTAAAAATCTAATTTTGCTTTCATTTATTAATCCACATGACTGCAACAGTGCCAATCTGCTCTTTTTGGCCATGGTAAAGCAAAGAAAATGTATTGGGACACCTGCCTTTACATGTACACATGAACTTTAAATGGCATCCCAGTCTTAGTCTGTAGGGTTCAATATTGAGTTGGCCCACCCTTTGCAGCTATAACAGCTTCAACTCTTGGTATGCTGACACCTTAAGAGTTTCCTTTAATGGAACTAGGGGGCCAAGCCGAACCCCTGAAAAACAATCCCACACGATAATATCTCCTCCACCAAATATTTGGAACAGTGCACAAAGCAAGGTCCATAAAGACATGAATGAGTCTGGGGTGGAGAAACTTGTCTGGCCTGCAGAGTCCTGACCTCAACCCAATAGAACACCTTTGGGATGAATTAGAGTGGAGACTGCGAGCCAGGCCTTCTCGTCCAACATCAGTGCCTGAACTCACAAATTCTCTTCTGGAAGAATGGTCAAACATTCCCATAGACACACTCCTAAACCTTGTGGACAGCCTTCCCTGAAGAGTTGAAGCTGTTAAAGCTGTAAAGGGTGGGCCAACTCAAGATTGAACCCTACGGATTAAGACTAGGATTCCATTAAAGTTCATGTGTGTGTTAAGGCAGGCGTCAAAATACTTTTGAAAATATAGCGTAGGATTCATGCTTGTTCAGTCCACTTATTCAACAGTGTGGAGAGGAGCAATTGAAATAGCATCATGTGACAATGGTATATACAGAAGAAAATAAGGTATTTGGAATTTGTATTTTAAGGTGTTTAATGCAGTGTTTATATTGCTCTATTGCTCAACTACTGTATACATGCAAACTGCTTACTGCATGTTTAAAGTGGTTGTAAACCCTTACAACCAACTTTGACCTACAGGTAAGCCTTAATCTAGGCTTACCTGTAGGCCCAAGAAATATCTCCTAAACCTACATGGTTTAGGAGATATTTGCCGAAAGACAGGCACCTCTATCTATGGCGCATGCACCGTAGACAGCGGCGCGCCACTGTCAATGGCGATATGCCGCAAGTGGCGGCTCCCATGCGCATGCGCAGGAGGGACATCATCGCGGCTTCACCGAATGACAGCAACGGAGCAGCGAGACCCACCGAGACCCACCGAGAAGATGGATGTGCCGGACTACAGGGGACAGCGGTGACTTTGCTGGCTCCTGTGTCAGGTAAGTGACACATAATGGGCTACTATGCGATGCATAGTAGTCCATTATGCTTTACCTTTGCAGGAAATCAAAGAGGAAGTAAACTCATTAGGGTTTACTTCCTCTTTAAAGATACTTTCAACTGTAGCCAAAATGTTATTTCATTAAATAACTATATTAAACCATATTGCCCTACAACATACCAAATTATAAAGGTTTCAGACCAATATATTTCATATCTGCTTGTACCATCACATAAACGCTCCATACCAACTGTACCCTTGTTCTGCTATTGTTACATCTGTCCACTGGCCTAAAGCCTAATGCACCCAGGAGGCGCAGGTGCAGCCATCTGCCCAATGCTGTCTTGAGTGATAACAGCCTACATCTATATGTATACGTACAGTGGCGTACTGTATGCTCCAATGCAGAAAGTCCATGTACAGTACCTACCTGCATATGCCCCTGAATACACAGCTTACTAAAATACATGTAATGTTTAGAACTGATCTCCAGAGCACTCTGGCTTTCTCATTAAGGCCAGGTTCACACTATAGCGATGCGGGAATGCCGCGAATCCGCGGCGTTTTACCGCATCACACACCTCCCGCCGGCAGTTCACACTGCCCTATGCGGACGGCTGGGAGTGTCAATGATATGTTAATGACACCCCCAGTTCCGTCCGCATATCGCAGTGCGATCTGCAGACTCGCACAGGAATCGGATCGCATGGTGTGAACACCCATGCGATCCGATTCTGTTGCGGACCAAAAAAAGGGTCCCGTGCGAGTTTGCTGCGGGAGCGATGCGAATTCAGCCATACTATCTGTATGGCTGAACTCGCATCGCTACGGAGATCGGATGTGATTTGCACTGCAGTGCGGTGCGAATCACATCCGGATCTCCCCCCGCAGCAGTGTGAACCCGGCCTAAAAGTTTAGTTTTACTTTGTTCACCCTATTTCTATACGCGATCATGTCTGGAACACTAAATTGTGTTTTTACCAATGTAATAAAAGGGTTTTTTTTTTTTTTTTTAATCATGGAGCAAATATCTTTATTTTTCCCTTAAATAGCACTCTGTTGGAATACCCATTTGTCTGCTTAAGATGATTTTATTCAAATGCAATCATAGTCCACAAGAAAAGATCAATGCAATATATACAATAAAGTCCCCTTATTATTTCACCTACCTGCCAAATATTAAAGCTGAAGCAGGTTTTCAGAATTTGGAAAGTGCAGACATCAGCTGTCTGTTATCTAATTCCAAGTTTCTGAAAGTAAGTTAGCAGAACGGTGGGCAAAGTAATTTCTAGGAGCAACATTGTCACAAAGTATGGCAAAGATCTGTATATATTTTGTTCAATTTGCTGTTCCAAAACAGTATAAAGAGTAAAAACGACCACACTGCAATGTATATATTAATAATTAAATGCACTTACAAAAGAAATATAAGGAGCATTACACCCCAAATCCTATTTGTATTGTTTCTTCAGTCTTGGAACTGTCACTGGTTGTTCATTCCCAGGTGTCCTCTAAAGCTGGCTACACAACTAGTTGAGCTTGTAACAATTAAATATAACAGTTCACAAATTTATGTAAAACTTTAGATGCTTTATTAGCAGCAAGTCAACTTATTTTCTAAATGTTACAGTATTTTATAGAATTTATAGATATATAGGAATCCATGTTTAAGTCACAACAGTTAAAGCGGTAGTAAACCCTACTATATGTTTTAATCAAAGACCATATTTCTAATCAGCGAGACAATTTAAATCGATTTATCTAGACGGTTTTATCTAAAATGCTGTTCTTACTTTATATTCAGAGTTGTTTCCATATCGTTTTTCTAGCACTAACTCAGCGCCATCTCAGATGTGGGTCTTTCTAGTTTTCCCCTATTATCATTTATGCCCACAGTTCACGCTGCGCTCTGTAATCCCGCGCGTGCGCATTACGGGCACAATATCCAAGCCTCATTTTCGTTTCCTCTGTTAGAAAAAAAAAAGATGAGCAATGATCGCGGGATGTCGGGGCTGACGTCTACAACAGGAAATGACACAGCCCCGACATAAACAAGAATCTTTCCGGCCGGGGCTCGGGCTGCCGGATTTCTGAGCTATTACTGCGCATGCGCGTTGACGTCACTACTCGCAAATACAGCGATAGTACAGGAAGGAAGCAGGTAGGAAAAAAATTATTACTGCAAATCGATTGGGGATGATTGGAGGAAAATATTACTAGAAAGTTAAATTTTTGAGTATACATCCACTTTAAAAAAAAAAAAAAAAAAAAAAAAAAAAAAATGTAAAGTTACTATCACAGAAATTCTGATCAAAGAAAAGGTAAATGGAATCCCACACCCATGTAAAAGTGGAAGTTAAAAAAAAAAAAAAAAAAGTTGTCTGTGTGAAAATGTTACAAGTGAAAAATATGTGAATAAAGTGGAAAAAATATGAATATAAAAAAAATGTGTTTGTAAAATAAATATTAAAATGAATGTGTTTTATTGTGTTGAGGCCGAATTTACACCTGAGCGTTGCATTTTCTGGCAGAAAGTTGTGCGTTTTTCCACAGGTCAAAAAGGTCACCAATGTAAAAAGCAGAAAAACACCCAAAAAAGAAGAAGCTTGTGTACTTTTTTGAGCTTCAGGCTACAAAATGCTCAGATGTGAACAGGGGCCATTTAAATTAATGGGATTTTGCTTGTTGCCCATTTTACGAGCTGAAAACGCTCAGGTGTGAATGCAGCCTGAGCGCTGCTCGTTCTAAGACTATTACAGTCTGAGATTGGAAAATTGGAATAAATTACTAACCGTGCTCTCACATTCCCATAATAGAAAATCACAAACCTTGAACAAAAATACAGATTAATTAAATGCTAGACACAAAATGAATCTAAAATTAATAAATTGTATCACCAGAAATTCTGATATCAAATTTCATTCACCCTAAGGCCCCTTTCACACTGGGGCAGTTTTCAGGCGTTACAGCGCTAAAAATAGTGCCTGTGTAGCGCCTGAAAAAACCAGCCCCTTTCACTCCAGTGTGAAAGCCGGAAGGCTTTCACACTGGGGCGGTGCGCTGGCAGGACAGTGAAAAAAGTCCTGCTAGCCGCATCTTTGGAGCGGTGAAGGAGCCGTGTATTCACCGCTCCTACCCATTGAAATCAATGGGACAGCGCGGCAATACCGCCGGCAAAGCGGCGGTTTTAACCCTTTTTCGGCCGCTAGCAGGGGTTAAAACCACCCCGCTAGCACCTGCAGACTGCCGCTAAAACGACGGTAAAGCGCCGCTAAAAATAGCGGCGCTTTACCGCCGACGGCCGCACCGCCCCAGTGTGAAAGGGGCCTTACTGCTTAGCTATAAGTTGGTAAAGGAGAGCAATTTGAAGTAGTGACTGCTAATGTAGCCACACAAAAAAAAAAAAAACAGGACTATAGAAATTGTGTCACCAACTTCAAATCACAGTTAAATCACTGGCACTACTGATTTGCCGCAGCAAGGAATTGCGACTCAAAAAATTGTCCATGAAACAAAAGCTTTATTATTTATTTAGGTACCAGCCAGCAAAAAAATAAAATGTATACTTTTTTTTACTATGCCTACTGGGCTCAGTCGGACCTTAGATTAGCTTACATGCTTTAAATGACAACCTGTGATGATCAACATAAGAAAATGGAACACAATTTGGTAATTTCGGTATTTTACCAAGAATCTGCTCCAGTAGGTCACATTTAGAACTTGGGGGCAAAGAAAAATACAAAAAAAAAAATACCTGAGCCTTTAATCCAAAATATATGCAGCTGTTGGATATATCGGACTGAAGTGATGTTGAGAAATAAATGTAATGCAAACAATGTATATACTT
This sequence comes from Lithobates pipiens, assembly GCF_037356315.1. NCBI lineage: Eukaryota > Metazoa > Chordata > Amphibia > Anura > Ranidae > Lithobates > Lithobates pipiens. The sequence continues at coordinate 501,674,237 of NW_027507764.1, read as the reverse complement.
GACATAAAACTTTGATGACACTGTTACTACAGGACATTTTGGGATGCAGTCTAACCTGTTCCAGGCTCTTGATGAGCCAGTGACATAATGGATTTTATAGGTCAGTCAGTTTCCCAGTCAGTTTTATCAAATCAACTGTTTACTCTTTTTAAAATCAATCTCAACAAACTATCCAAATGGCCCAGATCAAAAGTTTACATACCCTGGTGATTTTGGCCTGATAACATGCACACCACTTGACACAAAGGGGTTTGAATGGCTATTAAAGGTAACCACTCTCACCTGTGATCTGTTTGCTTGTAACTAGTGTGTGTGTATATATAAAAAGGTCAATGAGTTTCTGGACTCCTGACAGACCCTTGTGTCTTTTACATACCCCAGTTCTTAATACCGTGTATTGCTCCCTATAACATCAATGACAGCTTGAGGGCTCCAGTGGCAACCTGTGAAGCTCTGGTGAACTCCCTGCCCAAGAGGGTTAAGGCCGTGCTGGAAAATAATGGTGGCCACACAAAATATTGACACTTTGGGCCAAATTTGGATATTACTCACTTTCTTTATCGTACATCACTGGACACAGAGCCTCAGTATTTACTGATGGGTAAAATAGGCACCACTAGGTGATGGACACTGGCACACCCTAGACAGGAAGTTTAGCCCCCTATATAACCCCTCCCCTAACTGGGAGTACCTCAGTTTTTTTACCAGTGTCTTAGGTGTTGGTCACGAGTAAAGATGTGTTGTGCTGAGCTCTTCTGCAATATTCCTTCTGGGACAAGCCATGCAACCGGATCCATTTGAAGTGCTTTTCTAGGCCGAAATGAATGGTACCCGGGCCTCGTGTCCGAAACGAGGTTCTGCCTGTAATGTTTTTCTTTAGAAAGCTGGACCCCAGTATCCAGTATTTGTTTTTTTCAGCCATATCCCTGATGGGGTGCTTTATAGGCCCCCTTTTTAAAAGGAGGCCCTAGTCCCTGAAGGTTTTTTCAAAAGGAGCCCACCGTGAGAGGTGAAGATTGGGTCTGTTACCACAGAACCCTGCGGCTGGATAAGGCAAGGGAGATGCCTAAGGAATTAAGGAAGGAAGTAAAATGTTGCTATTCCTAAAGTCGCCATCGGGGGCTGTCAAGAGCACATACCTTTCCATGCTTGTCAATTTGGCTGTGTTCATGCTGTACGGTTCCTCCGAGCCCATGCTCCAGATAAGAGGTGGGATGTTTGTTTTTTTCCCTTTTTCAAGGAATGTCTCCCCACAGCTCTCTTCAGGCTAAAGGGCCATAGGGCAGTCGGTGGTACCCCGCACTGCCTTCCGCTGCCATTATGGTGGCTTTCATCCACCTGCCCTCCTCTCTATGCTCTCCATAAGTGGATTAGAGGAAAGATTGATGGCCATGATCACATCTTCACTAAGGGGAAGAAAGCGCATTAGATCCCCTTCTACCCAGGACCCTCAAAACAGAGGAACTCTGGGAAAGAGATCGAGATGAGGAGGACTCCTCTTCTGAAGAATCTAGTGGGGAAGGACACTCTTCGGCTTCACAGGCTGAGAAATTGCTGGTGCAATCTCTTACTGAAAGGGTCCGCGCCACATTTAAGTTACCCGTAACTGAGCAGACTGAAAAACGCATGTCTAGTTTGGGTTCACTTAAGCCTCCTCAAGCTACACATGCTTTTCCTGTTCATTTCCTGCTGGAAAAGCTTATTTATTCTGAGTGGGATCAACCAGATAAAAAATTTTTCCCCTCCTAAAAAGTTTTCAAAGCTTTATCCTATGGAGGAAAAGTTCACAAAAATGAGGGTTGTCCTGTCAGGATCCAATCCAACAATGCCACAGCAGTGGCGTATATCAATCACCAAGGAGGCACCAGGAGTCATGCAGCCCAGAGAGGCAAATCCTAATCTGAGCAGAAAAGCATGTGCCGTGCATATCAGCAAACTTCATTCCAGGGGTAGAGAACTGGCAGGCAGACTACTCAAGTCACCAGCAGTTGTTCCCAGGGGAATGGTCGCTTCACCCGACATCTTCCTGGCCATATGTCAAAGATGGGGGATCCCAGATGTAGATCTGTTTGCGTCCAGGTTCAACAACAAGATCGACAACTTTGTGTCAAGAACAAGGGATCCAATTGCATGCAGGACATATGCATTTGTGACCCTGTAGCATCACTTCTCACCGATTTATGCATTCCCTCTTATTCTGCTGCTACCACAACTTTTTTGCAGGATCAAGCAGGAAAAGTCAGTGTTTCTAATGGCCCCAGCGTGGCCCAGAAGATCTTGGCATGCAAAAACCGTGAAGATGGCGGTAGGGTCCCCATGAACCCTACCAGCACATCCAGACCTGCTATCGCAGGGACCAGTGTTCCATCCTACCTTACAAACGCTAAATTTAACGGTTTGGCTATTGAAACCCACATTCTGAAGAGTGGTGGGCTTTCAGGCACAATAATTTCTACCTTGATTAACGCAAGGAAGCCAGCTTCCAGAGTCATTTATAGAGTCTGGAAGGCATTAGTCTCCCGGTGGTGAATCCAGGGGTTGGCATCCCAGAAAGTAGGTCACAGGGAGAATCCTTGCTTTTCTGCAAATAGGGTTTTCTGCAAATGGGGAATTGCTTCGTATTCTTTGGTCCGAAGCTTTATACAGGGGGTAACGCGGCTTAATCCACCGGTTAGAGCACCCCTGAACTCCTGGGACTTGAATTTAGTTCTGTTGGCATTACAGAAACAGCCTTTTGAGCCGATACGACATTCCTTTGGTCCTTTTGACAAGGAAGCCAATTTTTCTGGTAGCCATTTCTTCTGTGAGAAGGTTATCAGAATTGGTAGCCATCTCTTGTAAAGAGCCATATTTAATTTTTAATAAGGATAGAGTAGTATTGCATCCTCATCCTAGTTTTCTTTTGAAGGTGGCTTCAGATATTCATCTAAACCAGGATATTGTTCTTCCTTCATGCTTTCCAGATCTCTGTTCTAAGAGATCTGGAAAGTCGTCACTACATTCTCTGGATGTAGTGAGGTCAAAACCCATTTGGAAGCGACCGCTCAGGTTCGCAAAACAGATGTTTTGTTCGTGTTGCCTGAATGTCCTAAGATAGGACAGGCAGCGTCGAAATCCATCATTACTAAATGGACTCGACAGGTAATTTTTCAAGCTTATGGTTTAGAGAGAACCACCTCATTTCCAATATAGGTTTGCGCCAATTTTTTACTGGTTTTATAAAAAATATTTATACCCCTTGAAATTTTCCACATTTTGTCATGGTACAACCAAAAACATAAAATGGATTTTATGGGATAGACTAGAGCTGCACAAATAATCATTAAAGAACTGAGATCGCGATTCTAACCCCCTCACGATCTTAACACAGCATTTCCTCGATTCAGTGTAGAGAGTTCTCTGCTCAAGCCACAAAAAAAAAAATATATACATATATAAATCAAGATTCTCATTTTAGCCAGAATCGTGCAGCTCTATGACAGACCAACACAAAGTGGCACATAAATGTGCAGTGGAAGGAAAATGATAAATGGCTTTCAAATAAATGTGAAAAGTGTGGCAAGCATTTGTATTCAGCCCACTTTACTCCGATACCCCTCCTTTACTCTGATACCCTTAACTAAAATCTAGTGGAACCAATTGCTTTCAGAAGTCACCTAATTAGTAAACAGAGTCCACCTGTGTGTAATTTAATCTCAGTATAAATACAGCTGTTCTGTGAAGCCCTCAAAGGTTTGTTAGAGAAGCTTAGTGAACAGCATTATGAAGGCCAAAGAACATACCAGACAGGTCAGGGATAAAGTTGTGAAGAAGTTTAAAGCAGGGGTAGGTTCTAAAACAATATGCCAAGCCATGAATGTCTCACGGAGCACTGGTCAACCCAACATCTGAAAATGGAAAGAGTATGGCACAACTGCAAACCTACCAAAACATGACTGTCCACATGAACTGACAGCCCAGGCAAGGAAATAATCAGATAAGCAGTAAAGAGGCCCATGGTAACTCTGGAGGATCTGCAGAAATCCACAGCTCAGGTGGGAGAATCTGCCACGCTTTTCACATATTTGTAAAAAATGTTGAACCATTTATCATTTTTCATCCACTTCACAATTACGTGCCACTTTGTGTTGGTCTACCAAATAAAATCCCATTAAAATACATTTACATTTTTGGTTGTAACATGACAAAATGTGGAAAATTCCAAGGGGTAGGAATACTTTAAGGCACTGTATGTTTGCATAATGCCCAAATAGAGTGCAAGTTATGTTCCATTGTTGAAGAAGGCCCTTTGTCATAGCTGCACCATCCTGAACAAAGGGAAAGGCCAAACACCCTATAAACTAGTCCTTCAATCTTCAATAAGAGGATTAAATACACACATCTTGTTGCACACAGATGCAGTGCATAGTAAATGCGTAATCTAAATGAGGCTTTGAATTTTGTACAAAATAGATAAGCCCTTTAAACACAATGCGAATTAGCTTTGCAAACACTGAAGTGAATATATGATGAATGGAGAAGGCTGCCAGTATAAGTATGTTCAAAATACAACTAGGTTTTCATATTCAGACTTTGTAACACTGCTATATATGCTACAATGGCTGCTGTTGGCTCATGAAGGAGCGGCAGGCAAAGTGATAAAGGAGTAGATACAAATGTGAAACATCACTATATGGAAAAACCATCAGGGACTATAATAGAGAAAACCCTCTTTGACACATGGACCTAGCAACCAATAACAGTCCTTCCAGAGAGTGCTTTAATTTTCAATGGTTGATAATCCTTTAAATCACACAGAGGATTTACTTTTCCCAGTAAATACAAATCAACACAAACATATGTGCTCTCTGCTTGGTCTGACCATAAAAACAACCCTTCGAAATAATGTGTTCAGTTTATAGTTAGTATCTGGTGTTCTACAATCATTAAGGATGTACAAATGCACAGGCTCTTTAAAGGTGATATTAAACATTTAATTTTTGCTAAAATAAAAAGAGGTTATGCTTTCCTGCTCTGTGCAACAATATTGCACAGAATGGATCCTTACCTCCTTTTCTGGAGTCCCCCACTGGAGCTGCCTGCTCCTTCATGTGGGTGCCCCCATAGAAAGCCATGTGCTAAGGAATAACCCATGCAGATGTGCTCCCAATCCCACAACATAGCCCAGGTCGGCCACACCTCCTGGTCCGCCCTCACAGGATTTGACTGATAGGCGCAGGAGTCTATGGGCTTGGATTCTCCTATGAGACCAAGAAGGAGCAACGGTGCTGCAGATGGAACAGTACTGAATGAGTGGAGGAGTCAGGTAAGTGTTGGGGCGGATTGGCAACAGGTATTGGAAGATTTTTTTTACCTTAATGCTGAGAATGCAATAAGTTAAACCACTGCCAGATAGCCTCACTTTTGTAGCAAGCAGGCAGATTATAAGAACCGTGAACTGTGTCCCATACATTAGGGCCTCAGGCAATAGGGCCATGGGAGTACATGCGTCCCAAGGAATCTGTGCTCATCTCGGAGCCCAGTGCTGGAACAAGTTCCAGCACTGCGCTCCAGTGACTGGCCTGACAGGGGCTCACTAGTGTCGGTCACTCAGGACACCTTCCTTGCATATATTTCCAGGTGTGCAGGTTCCCACACACAGTGATGGCCCCTCTGTGGCAGCTGACATCGGCATCTCCCCCCGCCCCCCCCCCCCCCCATGAGCCTGCACATTACAGAGAGCTCACCAAGGATCCTCCTCCTTGGCTCCCATGTACACTGACAGGAGGAAGAAGAGCTGGGAGGAGAGACATTCACTGCTAGAGCCGCGCTGAACTTCTGAGGTGTCTGCATTATTTATGGATAGGGGAGGGGGAGGCAGTAACCAGGAAGGGGGGCAGGTAACCATGATGCACACAGAATTGATGGAAGAGGGGGGGTGCTTTTGGAGGGGAGAGGACTTGTGCTAGTGAGGGGGGGATTGGTGTGGGGGGATTTCAAATCCAACCCCCCCCCCCCCCACTAGTCCTCTCCCCTCCAAAAAGCACATATCCTCTTGCCCGCCCCCCCTCCCCCGAGTCAAAGAAATGCCACCTGCCACGCTCTGCCCTAATTTCAGGGGTCCCTCTCTGCTCCAAGCCCAGGGCCCCCCCTCTCTGCCCTCAACCCAGGGCCCCCCTCTCTGCCCTCAACCCAGGGGTCCCTTAAAAACCAACTGATAGGGAGCTCAGGACAGTAAGGGCAGGTTTACATTCAGTTTAGGGGCAGTAAAACCACATAGTTTAGCCCTGTTTTTACCCCTACGCCAACCACACCCCATTAACTGCAGGGGCGTACACATGTTGTAGTCGCAGCAGGAATTATACAGTACACCCTGTCGTGCTTGGCATGAGGCTACTATGCAAAGGACGTTCGACCTTGTGCGGTAAAGCGGACAAGTGGTTAAAGAAGGTAATAAGGAGGCATTGTATTGCTTCCTCATCATCTGCTTTAACCACTTGGATCCCAAACTAGCATGCTGCAACTACATGCATTGCACATGGCTGCAGGGTGTTTGCAGAGAGGCCTATTCACTTGAATTGGTTGTCATCACCCACCAAAAGCAACAGGGGGTATAATTCCTGCCGCAGCATGTGTGCAGCCTAATTTGCTGCCTCTGCAGCTAAAGGGGGTAGGGGCCAACATATGCAATGTGGGCAGTGTGACAGACACGGGGGGCCCATGAGTTTTCAGTCCCCCCCGCTCCAAAAAAATGGATTTTGCTAGATTTGGAAAATGTATTTTCTTAGTTGTACATTAGAGCAGCCTTTAACCAGGGTGCCTTGAGGTGTCTTAAAAAGAAGTGCTTTGGCAAAAGACCTAAAAAAATAAAAAATAAAAAAATAAAAATAAAATGTATACAAGCCATCAGGTGGATCAAGCCTGCCTTTTAGTTACACCATAACACCATTTAAACCTTCCAGTCACTGGCATCCTAACAACCAATGAGGTCATTAGTGTTGATAAGAAGGGTATTGATATCACCTGCACAACATTCTTGTTTGACCCTACCCTGCCTTTTTCGGTTAACACTGGGGGAAAACACTAGAATACTAGACAGTACCAGTGTGCAAAAAATGTATTTGCTTTGCAAGTATAAATCACCTCTAACGTTGGGTGTCCTATGTGTGTCGATGCTGCTGCACTATGTAAAGCTATCAGAATAGTATTTTACATTTTTGGAATGGGGTGCCTTGAGACTGTCTATAATTTTAAAAGGGTGCCTTGACTGAAAAAGGGTTGGAGAAACACTGCACTAGAGGACACAGGCTCTTCAACCACTTGACCCCCCCCCCAGGCCAATTCTAAGACTAGTTACTTAGAACCCTAAAACATTAAGTATTTTCTGAAGCAAAGGCCCTGGAGAAAAAAAAAAAAAAAAAAGTTTGTGGTTGCAATTTTTATGTCACATGATATTTGCATAGTGGTAATGGAATTTTTATGAATACACTAATGAATTTTAGTGCATGCAAACAATAAAATACCCAAGTGTTTGGTCAAATCTAAAAGATGATGTTGTGCTGAGTAAATAGATACCCAACATGTCATGCATTGACCACTTAAGGACCACCCCATGTAAAATGTACTGCAGCAGGGCGCATAATCACGTACCTCAATCACGTATTTCATCGCTGTCATCGGCCACCGCCAATCAGTGGCCGCAATCATTCAGAAGAGAGACAGAACGGCAATCTGCCTATGTAAACAAGGCAGACCACTGTTCTGTCAGAGGAAGAGAGATCTTGTGTTCCTGCTAATCAGGTACAGTGAGATAGTCACTCAGCATCAGCATAGGTAGTCTTGAAGGGATCTCACATAAAAAAAAAACTAAAAATAAAAAATAAAAAAAAAATTCGGTTACATCAGCATCAGGTGCTTGGTAGCTAGTAAACCAAGACTGATTATTTTATGAAGGTCAGCCGATCCGAACAGATTTGGTGGACAGGCGCACCCTGTGATCAGTAGCGAAGCCTCCAGAAACACTGAATGCGCATTCCGAAAGAACGCTGGATGTAGGACAGGCCAGTAGCTCAATTGCATACTGTGCAAGCTCTGGCCAGTGATCCATCCTCAAGACCCAGTAGCACAGTATTTTCAGTGGGAAAGGTGTCCAAGTCTGATCTTGCCTCTAGGTATTCTTGCACCATGTGAATCAGATGCTGGCAATGGTTGCTGGAACCAATCATACCTTGGGGCTGCAGACTAAAAAAATTGTCTGACCGCATCAGTCAGACAGCCACCTTCTCCACCGCTCCTTCTGTGACTGACCGAAGCCTCAGCAACAAGTTGTCCAGGAGGACAAGGAAATTGTAACCTCCCAGGCTCTGGAAACGTGTTGCACAAACCTTTTTGCAAGGCCTCCAAAAGAGGTTTCATCATCTGCTCCCTCCGCGATGGCAAGATAAAGGTCTGCACCCTTACCCTTGTAACGTGGATCAAGGAGGGTTGCCAGCCTATAATGATCCCTCTCCTTGATCCGACGAATACGAGGATCCTGCCACAGGCTTTGCAGGATAAGGGAGGCCATGCAGCATAGGTTTGCTGAGGCATTCGGTCCAGAGACCTGTGTGTCACTAAGCCACCTCCTCCCAGCCACGTACAAGTCCATGGGTTTCCTCTGACTGTAAATGATCCCTTGAAGACTGCTGCTAATGCCGAGTGCTAGGCTCCACCTCCATGCTGACACAATCCTCCTCCTCCTCTTCTTATGTGATCGACGGGCCAGCAGGAACACTGTCTGGATAAAGGGGGCCTTGAGAGGTAAGGAAGTCCTCCTCTTCCTGCCTCTGTTCTGCCTCAAGTGCCCTGTCCATTACTCCATGCAGCATGTGCTCCAACAGGTGGACAAAAGGGACATTGTCACTGATGCATGCACTGTCACTGCTCACCATCCACGTGGCCTCCTCAAATGGTGACAGGACATCCCTGACAAAAAGGTGCATGCATCCCTGATCATGACCCACTGGCGTGGTGAAAAAACCAAGCTCCCCTGACCTGTCTTGGTGCCATAGTTGCATTGTTACTCATTGATGGCCCTCTGCTGCGTGTGCAGCCACTGTCCACCTGGTGGGCATGTCACAAATTAGGCGGTTCTTGGGCAGGTTAAATTCCTTTTGGAGGTCAGCCAGCTGAGCACTGGTATTATATGACTGGCAGAAATGCACACAGACTTTCCTGGCCTGCCTCAGCACATCCTGTAAACCCAGATACCTGCCCAAGAACCGCTGAACCACCAAGTTAAGGACATGAGCCAAACAGGGCACATGGGTCAGTTGTTCCTGTCGGAGGGCGGAGAGGAGGTTGGCGCCATTGTCGCAAAAAAACATTCCTGGCTTAAGCTGGCATGGCATTAACCACCTCTGAGCTTGCCCTTGCAGAGCTGACAGAATCTCTGCCTAGTGTGGCTCCTGTCCCCCAAGCACACCAGCTCAAGCACCGCATGGCATCTTTTTGCCTGCATATTTGTGTAGCCCCTTGAACGCCTACGGAGCACCGCTGGTTCCGAGGACAAATCAGCATAGGAAGAGGCCATGGAGAAAGAAGAAGAGGGGGTGGAGGAGAGAGGTGTGGCAGAATCACCACTAGTAGAATTTGAGGCGTGGTGGAGGAACAACCTCCAACACTACTGCACTGTCCTGAATCCTTCCCAGCTGCCAGCAGTCACCCAGTGTGCGGTGAAAGATAGGCAACGTCCCTGTCCATGCCTGCTGGACCATGAGTCAGCGGTAATATGCACCTTACTGCTGATCACCCTGTCCAGTGAGGCACGGACATTGCCTTCCACATGCCGGTAGAGAGCCGGAATCGCCTTCCGTGAGAAAACGTGGCATTTGGGAACCTGCCACTGAGGTACCGCACATTCCACAAACTCACGGAAGGAGGCAGAGTCTACCAACTGAAAAGGCAGCAGTTGAAGTGCTAGCAATTTAGCCAAGCTAGCATTCAACCGCTGGGTATTTGGATGGCTGGAAGCAAACTTTTCGCTGGTGGAGAAACTGGAGTAGAGAAATCTGCCTGCTAAAATCGGACGTTGATGTACCGATAGCAGATTGCCCACAAGTACTTTGGCAGTGGCACACCTAATTCTACACCTTCATTCCTCTCAGTGCAGGTTTCTGAGAGGACTGAAGGTATATTGGGGTTGGAGATCCCAGCTGATGAGAAGGAGCAAGGAGAGGTCCGCCTTGTTCTTTGGTGTGGGTCTTTTAGGTAGTGTTGCCAACGGGCTGCATAGGAGCTCAATATATGTCTGATTAGGCATGTGGAGCCCAAGCACTTGCTGTCTAGTCCACGCTTGATACGCTTCAGACATATGTTGCAAATAGCAACAGTGCGATCTGCTGCACACATCTCAAAAAAGGCCCACAAGCGAAGAACTTTTGGAATAACGCGGATTCACCAGCACCCTGCACTTGTGGAGCTCTGCGGTGTAATGCAGTCGGTTGGCTGCCCTTAAGCTGGCCCCTGGAGGGCATCCTGCCTCATTGGAGATGTGCCGCCTCCTCCTCCTCCTCCTCTCTCCCATCAGGCACCCACGTAGAGTCAGTGAGCTCATCATCCCCTCCCTCCTCGTCACTGGAGCAAACCTGGCAGTATGCTGCAGCTGGGGGAACGCGACTGCCAGTTTGTTGTCCTTGAGCAACCCCTTTCTCTGGGCTCACGTTACTGCCTTCCTCAAGCTGGGTACCATTAGCGGAGCCTTCAAAACGCTGTGCATCCTCCTGCAGCATGTACCAGACACTGGTCGAGCAGTTCGGGGGACTCCTCCGCTGGGACTAGGGAAGGAGTAACTGATGATGACCTTGAGTCCAAGGAATAGGCAGCTTTGGCACCTGCATTGGCAGCCAAGGTAGCCTGGGTGACAGAAGAAGTAGAAGAAGAAGTAGAAGAAGTAGAAGAAGTAGAAGAAGAAGTAGAAGAAGAAGTAGAAGAAGAAGTAGAAGAAGAAGTAGAAGAAGAAGTAGAAGAAGAAGTAGAAGAAGTAGAAGAAGTAGAAGTAGAAGTAGAAGCTTGCCTCGCGGCCACGTGCTGATGAAGATGCACCGTGTCCACGACCAGCACTGTTGCTTCTAGACACAGAGCCTGCTTGCCCTCTTATTGGCCTGTGACCGTCTGCTTCTCCTTGATGCCGCAGTGAATTATTGGCCGTGACGCGCCACTCCAATTTGGCGCAAATGGCCCATAATGTTCGTAATTTGCCGAACGGTCGACAATGGTCAAACGGCCAATGTTCAAGTCGAAATTTACATTCGACTCAAACTCAAAGCTCATCCCTACACAGAACCAACTGATGGCATGGTGGGGCCTATCAAGCATTAAATAGGTGCTTTAACCTCTTGTATACCAAGCCTTTGAACATGGGATTATCCTTCACTGGGACCTTGAGGGTCTGGTTAAGACAAGAAATGGAAGGATCCACAGGAACCACCCACCTTTTTTTGGAAACTTTTTATAGGATAATGTTGAGCAAAAAAATCTTCTCTGGGTAAGGCCAGTCCCAATACAGGCTCAGCCTATCGAGTGGGGGTTGAGGAAAGTAGACACAGGCTGCTCTACCACCAAACAAGATCTTACAGTATCAATAACGGTAGTTATGGTATGCTTAAAGTGGATGTAAACCTGATTCATGAAATTTGAGCTGGGCACATATATCTGAAGTGTTTTTGTTCTCTCTTCAAAGCCCTATGTCCCATAGCTGTCTCCTGCTCCGTTTTTCTGTTATCAGTCTGATAACTCCTGACAAGTTCTCCGTCAACTGTGATAAAAGCAGCCAGAGTTTGTGTTTGGGAGGATGCAAGAAAATAGATTAGCCCTGAACTATTCAAGAAACAGAACTGACAGTCTCTACCTATGAGGAAAGGGGGCGTGTGCACCTTTCTTGTATAACAGTGTAAATTTGCTGCCCCCTCAAAATAACTAAATGCACAGCCATTAATGTATAAACCCCTGGCAAAAAAAGTGAGTACACCCCAAGTGGAAAATGTCCAAATTGGGCCCAAAGCGTCAATATTCTGTGTGGACACCATTATTGTCCAGCACTGCCATAACCCTCTTGGGCACGGAGTTCACTAGAGCTTCACAGGTTGCCACTGGAGTCCTCTTCCACTCCTCCATGATGACATCACAGAGCTGGAGGATGGTAAAGACCTTTTTGCTACTCCACCTTCCACTTGAGGATGCCCCACAGATGCTCAATAGTGTTTAGGTCTGGAGACATGCTTGGCCAGTCTATCACCTTTACCTTCAGCTTCTTTAGCAAGGCAGTGGTCTTCTTGGAGGTGTGTTTGAAGTCGTTATGTTGGAATACTGCCCTGCAGCCCAGTAGCCGAAGGGAGTGGATCATATCCTGCTTCAGTATGTCACAGTGTTGTTTATTGAGGGAACCATGAATGCCAGCAATGAACTATAGCTCCCCAGTGCCAGCAGCACTCATGCAGCCCCAGACCATGACACTCCAACCACCATGCTTGACTGTAGGCAAGACACTTGGCTTAGCACTCCTCACCTGGTTCCCAACCCATACGCTTGACATCTGAACCAAATATATTTAATATATTTATCTTGGTCTCAGACCACAGGACATGGTTCCAGTAATCCATGTCCTTAATCTGGTTGTCTTCAGACAACTGTTGGGAGGCTTTGTGCATCATCTTTAGAAGAAGCTTTTTGGCACAACAGCCCCACAGTCCAATTTGATGCAGCGTGCAGCATATGGTCTGAGAACTGACAGGCTGAGCCCCACCCCTTCAATCTCTGCAGCAATGCTGGCAGCACTCATACATCTATTTCCCAAAGACAACCACTGGATATGATGCTGAGCACGTACAAGCAACTTTTGGCCGACCATGGCGAGGCCTGTTCTGAGTGGAACTTGTCCTGTTAAACCGCTGTATGGTCTTAGCTACAGTGCTGCAGCTCAGTTTCAGGGTGTTGGCAATCTTCTTATAGCCTAGGTCATCTTCATGTAGAGCAACAATTTTTTTTCAGATCCTCAAAGTTCTTACCATGAGATGCCAAGTTGAACTTCCAGTGACCAGTATGAGGAAGTGAGAGCGATAACACCAAATTTAACACACCTGCTCCCCATTCACACCGAGACCTTGTAACACTAACGAGTCACATGACAGAGGTTAGAGCTGTGGAGCTTTTTCCTTCAACGGGAAATATGCTTGACATATCTGCCTACAGTGCCACGAACAATTTCAATATATAGTGAACCCCACTATAGAAAATCAGCAGAAGTGGATACAAAGTCAACAGTCCTATGCAGAAATATCCAGTAAAAAAAGCGGAGTGGAAATGTTTTTTCCTCCAGCAAACTTAGTTTGAGGAGAGGGAAAATACAGGTCACCTCAGCTACAATCATAAAAGCCCAAAAATCTTTGGCCCATGTAGTAGAATTACAAGAATCTTCAACTAAAATGGCACGTACTACCTTGGAGATTTCATCTGCATCTTGTAACTTCTTTAACGAGACATAGCAGCAAAGCATCTTACGAAGAGCCTGAACTGCAACTTTTTCTTGATTCTATTAGGTTATCAGAACTGTCTGCAGCTGACAGGGAGGTGTTGGATAAATCTTTGACTCTAGAGCAACTTCAGGTCACTGCTGCCAGTTTAATAAAGCCCCAGGTGCTGATGGGTTACCAGGGAAGGTTTATAAAATGTATAGAACCAACTTATTGCCTGAACTATTAGAGGCATTTAATGCAGCATTGGAGTGTGGCCATCTTCTGCTTATGAAAGAAGCGATCATAGTTCTACTAAAACCTGGCAAGACCCCCAATAATCCAGAACCATATCGTCCAATATCATTACTCACATCAGACATGAAGCTATTGGCAAAAGCGTTAGCCCCTAGATTAGCGAAAGTAATCACTAAGATTGCACACCCAGATCAGTCTGGTTTTATTCCAAATAGAACAACTGCAATAACTATTAGACAATTCCTTAATCTGCAGGGTTCCATCTGATAATTTAGGTAATAGAGCTATATTGTCGCTTGATGCGGCAAAAGCTTTTAAAACTATAGAGTGGAACTTTATTGCCACCGTTTACAGAAATTTGGACCTCCGTTTATACACTGGATACAGATTTTTGCTGCACCAGTGGCACGGGTTCAGGTAAACGGACACATATCGGCCCCTTTTTATTACAACCAGGAACAAGACAGGGATGTCCATTATCACTCATCCTTTTTGATCTGGCTCTTGAATCTCTGGCTGCTGCTATTCGTCAGTCGCCAAATATTACGGGTTTCTGCAGATCTTTAGGAGAGGACAAGATTTCCCTATATGCTGATGACCCATTCGTATTTCTGGGAGATACTTCACACTCCCTAGTAGTAGCATTGAGGTCTCCAATTATTACATATGGTTCCTTTTCAGGTTTCACAATAGATTGGAATAAGTTGATTCTTTTGCCGATAGACCCTTTGGTGGATAATATGGCAAGTTCCACATCCCAAATAGCTGTAGTCTCTACATTTAAATATCTAGGTGTTCAAGTTACATCACAAATGACTGAGTATGTGGAGAGAAATCTAGAGCCATTGCTTAAGCGCCTAAATTTAAGGGGAAAATATGAAGCAAGCTGCATTTAACGGTAGTTGGTAGAGCCAACCTGGTAAAGATGGTTTGGATGCCACAATTGTTGTACTTTCTACATAACTGTGCTGTATGGTTGCCCGAGAGATTTTTTTTTTGACAGGTGGATACCCTCTTTAGAGACCTTATCTGAAGATAAACACCCCCAGGTTAAATTAGAAGTTTTGCAGCTGCTCAAGGATGGAGGTGGTCTAGCTGTCCCTAATGCTAGATTTTACCATTTGGCATCACCAACATTTATATGGTTGGAAGGTTATAGACTCTAAGGACCCTATACAGCAAACAATATTTTCTCAACTTCCAGTGGAGACACTGGTGCAGCTAATATCAGCTCATTATTTTTAATAGTAAACATTGTTTTCCTACATTTTATTTAATCCATCCAAGTTTAGACTACTGTCCAACAACTTCCTTCTCATGAGGGATAGACCCAATATATGCCCACATGGAAACATTTTACGATTACCAGAGGTAGCAAAGCTTGAAAACTTTGACTTGTGGAAAAGGGCTGGCATTGTCTTTCTTCATCAGCTTTTTGATAATGAGGCTTTGCAACCATTTAGTAAACTAGCAGAGAAATTCCACCTAATAAAAAAATGTCACTACTTGCAGTTGCAGCATGATCTGCAGTCATTCTTATTAAAAAATAACCCCCCCCCCCCCCAAGTTCAACTATGGCAATATCCACAAGATGCTCCAAACAGGGATGTATTGGTGATATATATTCCGCTTTACAAACAACAACAACTAGGGTTAATACACAGGGTGGTAGTTTTGAGCAGTGGCATAGGGATCTGGAGACCATTAGTGTAATGTTGTGGCAATGTCCTAAACTGCATCGACATTGAGAGTGTATATTTAATACCTTAAACACTATGCTCCACACATGTTCATTCAGATCCAAAAATAGCTCTGCTAGGGATGATTTTGGAAGATGCCCTCCCATCTGAAATGCACGTGATGTGGTTGAGGTCTATTTAAATAACTCGTAAACTCATATTGCAGAAAACGGATCTCAAACTCCCCACCAACAACTGCCCAATGGTCTAATGCGATTCATTTTACATTTACAAAAGGGAAGAATTGATATAAACACAGGAAATGCCCAAAATAAATTATGGGAAATTTGGTCTTGGTGGCTAGACTCTGCAAATAAGTTGAGTTCACAGATGAATTTGTTCTAAGCGAGTCGTGTAGTAGATCGCTGGTACGAGATGGCTGCATATGAGCATTCTCTAAAGCAAATATATTGGTTTACCTTGTATTGTAGATAATTTTTTTTATACTTGAATGTAGTTATAAAAATTATAGTAAAAAGGTCTTAACAGCGATTGTATAAATTTGTAAGGTGCATGGTCTATTTTAGTATGTTTTTTTTCTCCGTTTTGTAAATTGTAAATAAAAGTCAAAAAAAATAAAAAAATAAATAAAAAAAGGAGTACCTTAAAAAGGCAACCTTAGAAACAATGAATAAGCTACACAGTAAGTTTTATCTCTAAATCAACTTATAAATACACAAAAATAACACTTAAACAGGGCCTACACTATAAAGCAGCCAATACAATTTATATCCAAAAAAGAACAATGTATAACTGAAAAACTTGCCTTTCTAATGGGAACCAGGCAAACCCTCAGCCCTTTGAAATGCCATAGCTTTGATCTAATGGTTTCTGCTATTTACCAACATTTTATAGCATTGGTCAAATGGTTGAGCGACAATGGTCAAATGGTTCGGCAGGGAAACTGTTCATGGATCCCCTGCTAACTGGGCCAGAAAGCACCTGTGTAGAAAAAGCTTTGGATAGACACCTTGAACATGCTACGGCAGGTGCCTGCACATCAGATTTTCTTTCTTCTAGAGCATTCTGAGAGCAGGTCTACCTATCATAGTTATGGGTTAAGAGATATGGGAAGGGGGAAGGCCAAGATCTCAACAAAAGCCTGATGTCACTTATATACCAGAGTGTTATGGGAGGCACTTTGGGCGGGGGGGGGGGGGGGTTGTGAAACCCAGAACCCCTTGGAGAGGTTGGCAAACCCTTGCTTTAGCTCCCCATGCACCTCTTATGTCTAAGTTACTATTAGAGGCAGGGGGTGACCAAGAAAATGTGGCTTGGTTTTCTTAAAATGAAACAGTAATATTTATCCACCATACCTCCCATGAAATATACAAAGACTATTCCTGGTTTATTTGATTCTGAACTATACGTGTTAATTGAAAGTGCTGATCACATTGGCCTCTGTACAATGTAGGAGATGGTTCATCTGCTACTAGGGGCTCCTACTATTATGTGAAGGTGTCCTGTGTTTACGTTTATGACATGATGATTTGTGTTGTGTCTTCTGAGATAAAAGACATTAAGTCTGCCTTGAAAGGTCATACCTCTGAGTCTCCTAGGATGTTTAAATTAGTTAAATTCGCTATTAATTAATTTGTGTCCTTAATGTCCTCCTGGTGTATATATTTGTGTGAGTTTTTACAATAAATGGTTCAATGTTCAAGCTGTGTAACCAAGCTAGTCTCGCCTGTTTTTTAGTTACAATATGTGGCTGTAATATTGGATATCCAGCCTGGAGGAGGCTGTACTGACGGAAGCACTGAAGCAGACATTGTATAACAGTATACAGGCGTTGAGGCTCCTAGGGTGCTCTAGAAGGAGGACTGACCTTCAGGTACTTGGAAGTGCCTACTCTGGCATGTAAGTGGCTGATTAATAGGACTATGTGTAAAATATGTGCATTTTTCAATAAATTAATAAGGAGGACCAGAAGAATGCACACATTTTACTTTTTCATAATTTTTACAGAAAGGATCAACGTTTCATAATTATAATAGGGTTATCATACAAGGCCATTCTAAAGACAAACTGTGCTTAACAGCGTTCTGTAAACAGTGGGAATATATAAAGAGAAGACGGCAAAGCTGCCCTTGAAATTCTCTTTTGCTGAGCTAATTCAGTTTGTAAAAATCTGGGTTGTTAACATTAAACACAGTTGGTTATTGTTGGGCTCAGTTCTGTCACCCAAGTCTGAACTCTGCCTAAATGAGCTGTCATGGGACTGAGCGCTGCCAATCTACAGTCACTGCCTACATGATTCACAAACACTAGTCATCCCCCTTGTATTGTCATCTCTTAGCGAACTCTTAATCTTTTATTTTTATTTTTTATGTACAGTTTGCACATATGCGGCCTGCCTCAAGCTACTTCAGTTCTGCATTACAGTTTTACAAAACTGTAGCAGTAATAGTTTTGTCACACAATTACTCATTATGCTTGCTGTCTGTCCTAGATGAACTCTATTTAAAGGGGAACTCTAGGCAGAGCTGGTTCATCCACAAGGTGATCTAGGCAGGAATTTAGTGCGTGGGGGATGTCAAGGGGGCCCAGCCAAGATATGATGATACAAGCCCCTTAGGAGGATGACTAGTGTTTATGCATCATCTAAGCCCTCACTGAAGATAAGCAGTGATCTCCTGTGACAGCCCATTTATACAGTATTTAGACCAGTGGCGGAACTACCGCCATAGCAACACATGCGGGCGCTATGGGGCCCGCAGTCAAGTGGGGCCCGGTGAGGATAGGCTCCGTGGCTCCGCGGGAGATAGCGGGTGAGAGCGGGCTATCCGCGGGTGGTCCGCGGGCGGCCCGCGGCTCCGCGGGTGGTCCGCGGGTGGTCCGCGGGCGGCCCGCGGGTAGTCAGCGGCTCCGCGGGTGGTCCGCGAGCGGCTCCGCGGGTGATAGTGGGACTGGGAGGCAGATGAGAGTGGGCATGAGTGGGCTGGCCAATCAGGGAGCTGACGGGCGGGGGAGCATAGAGATGACATCATCTCTCGCTGCCCTCTCATCCCTGTAGTGCAGTTCCCCCTCACTGTGCAGGCAGCCAGGAAGCAGAGAGATGACATTATCTCTCTGCTGCCTGACTGATAATCTGCTGCCTAACTCTGTGACACAGCAGGAAAGTGGCAGAGCAAGTGACAATCCATAATGTGTGGCAGGCGACGTGGCAAGTGACAACCCGGGACGTGGCAAGTGACAATCCGTAACGTGTGGCAGGTGACATGGCAAGTGACAATCCATAATGTGTGGCAGGCGACGTGGCAAGTGACAATCCATAACGTGTGGCAGGTGACATGGCAAGTGACAACCTGGATGTGGCAAGTGACAATCCGTAACATGTGGCAGGTGATGTGGCAAGTGAAAATCCATGACATGACAAGTGACAATCCGTAATGTGTGGCAGGCAACGTGGCAAGTGACAACCAGGGACGTGGCAAGTGACAATCCGTAACGTGTGGCAGGTGACATGGCAAGGGACAACCTGGATGTGGCAAGTGACAATCCGTAACATGTGGCAGGTGACGTGGCAAGTGAAAATCCGTGACATGACAAGTGACAATCCGTAATGTGTGGCAGGTGGCGTGGCAAGTGACAACCCGGGACGTGCAAGTGACAATCCATAATGTTTGGCAAGTGACAATCTAGGATGTGGTAAGTGACAATCTGTAATGTGTGGCAATCTAGGACGTGGCAAGTGACAATCCGTAATGTGTGGCAGGTGACGTGGCAAGTGACAACCTGGATGTGGCAAGTGACAATCCGTAACATGTGGCAGGTGACGTGGCAAGTGAAAATCCGTGACAAGACAAGTGACAATCCGTAATGTGTGGCAGGTGACATGGCAAGTGACAATCCGTAATGTGTGGCAGGTGACGTGGCAAGTGACAACCCGAGACGTGGCAAGTGACAATCTAGGACATGGCAAGTGACAATCCGTAATGTGTGGCAGGTAACGTGGCAAGTGACAATCCGGGACGTGGCAAGTGGACAATCCGCAACATGTGGCAGGTGACATTCTGCAAAGTGTGACAAGTGACAATCTGCATCTGGTGGTAGGCGACGTGGCAAGTGGACAATCCGCAATGTGTAGCAGGTGATGTGACAAGTGACAATCCTTAATGTGTGGCAAGTGACAATCCAGGACGTGGCAAGTGACAATCCATAATGTGTGGCAAGTGACGTGGCAAGTGACAATCCAGGACGTGGCAAGTGACAATCCATAATGTGTGGCAAGTGACAATCCAGGACGTGGCAAGTGACAATCCATAATGTGTGGCAAGTGACAATCCAGGATGTGGCAAGTGACAATCCATAATGTGTGGCAGGTGACTTGGCAAGTGACAATCTGGGATGTGGCAAGTGGACAATCCGCAACATGTGGTAGGTGACATTCCGCAACGTTTGACAAGTTACAATCTGCATCTGGTGGCAGGCGATGATGGCAAGTGACACGCTCAGGGATCCCACTGATTTTGCATTATGGTGAGTTGAACTATTTCATTTTATATAACAGAACAGAAATTGGTTAAAAGGCCTGGAGGTCAGCAATGTGTTCCCTTCAGGGGCTGCATACAGTATACTGCATACTTTGTTGTTCAAAATTTATATAAGCTGTTGCCTGGGTACTGTGCCACATGGGTGTGGTAGTCTGTTGTTTAATAGCATTAGTTCATTTTTTTTTGGTGGGGGGGGGGGGGGCCCATACAACATTTTGCTATGGGGCCCTGTGATCTCTAGTTACGCCCCTGATTTAGACTTTGGTAACAAGACTACAATAAACCAAGGTCACGTGGTACGGTAAATAAACCATCGGGATAGAAAAGTTGTGTGCCTGCCTGTCACTTGACAAATAGAGGATTTACCTGTAGACAGTCAAGTGTCTGATAGAAAGGGGCTATACCAATAAAGACAATGAAAATTGGGTGACTTCTATGTACTTATTGTGCTCCTTATAAAGGAGATGTTTGGGGTTGTTAAACATATGTACTCATCTATATGCTTCAGCTGTCTCCCTCTGGCTTTATGCCTGAGAACTGAGCTTTAACAATACCATTGATTGCTCAGTTCTCGATCAGCTCTGAGCAGAGATTGGTGACTGTCAGTCACCGATCTCTTCTTTGCCCCTCCAGCACTCACTGGAGTGCAGGGCTAGGGCGGTTAACTCCAAGCTTCAGCTGTGCACTGAGATTGAGCCAGCTGCTGATCAGGCATATGGGTGGATTCCAACAATATTGTCAGGTTCCTTCCAGAACCTGTAGTGGGGGGGGCACACGGCAGGAGGGAGGGGAAAGGAGCTCCGGCAGGAGACCCGAGAGGAGGATCAAGGCTGCTCTGTGCAAAACCCCTGCACAGAGCAGGTAAGTATGAAGTTTGTTATTTTCAAAGAAAAAAAAAAAAAATAAATAAAAAAGACGACTTTAGTACCACTTAAAGAGAAGGTGACCATTTGCGGACTGCAGTCTTCAAGTCATTCCACAGATTTTCAATGGGGGTCTGGGCTCTGACTAGGCCATGCAAGGACATTTACCTTTTTCTCCTTCAACAATGTGTGGTCATTTTTGATGTGTGCTTTCGGTCATTGTCATGTTGGAACCTTCTTCCCATTGACAACTTTCTGGCAGAAGGCAGCAGATTTTCCTCAAGAATTTGATGGTATTTTGCCCTATCCATTTTCCTTCAATCCTGACAAGTGCTCCAGTCCCTGCTGCAGAGAAACACACAACACAACATTACCAACCCCATACTTTACTGTAAGAATGGTGTTATTTGGATGGTGAGCTGTATTGGATTTCCGCCAGACATATTGCTTGGTGTGGAGGCCAAATAATTTATTTTTAGTCTCATCTCAGCAGAACCCCTTTTCCATGTGGCTTCAGAATCTTCAAGGTGCGTTTTGGCAAAGCCCAGTCATAACTGCATGTGGGCTTTCTTGAGGAATGACATTTTTCTTGCAAACTTCCCACAGAAGCCACATTTGTGGAGAATTGGCGATAGTGTTGTCAAATGCACACATTGACCATTTTGTGGCATAAATTCCTGCAACTGCTTCAGAGTTGCTGTAGGCCTCTTGGTAGCCTCTAACCAGTTTCCTCCTCGCTCAGTCATCCAGTTTGGAGAAAGTCCCGATCCAGGGAGGGTCTGTGTTGTACCAAATACCTTCCACTTCCAAATCATATTTCACTGCGCTTCATTGATGAAGCCTTTGCAATTGTTTTGTATCCATCTCCTGATGTGTGCCTGTCCACAACTTTATCCAGGAGATCTTTTGACAGTGCCTTGCCACCCAAAAGCTGATTGTTTGCTTCAGCTGTGCTACTAGGGACTGAAATGCTCCAGGAAAGCTATTTTGAGCTGATCACAGCTGAAAGCCAAATAGCTTTGTCTGCCTCTGAGAAGGTGATTGAGCATACAAGTCATTTTTAGGGGGGGGGGGGGTGCTTTTTCCAACTCAGTGATTCGGTTTTTAATTTTTTTTCCTGATATGTTGTTGTTTTATCTTTCACTTGGATATTATAAGTTGCACTGAGTAAATAAAGCTGGATAAAAAACAAAAAAAAAAAAAAAAAAAACAACAAACAGTGCGACTTTATTTCAGGCCACAAAAGCAACAAAATGTGATTATATTAAAGGAGGGGGTGATTCTTTTCTATATCCACTGTATATATGTTGCAACAGGAAGGAGCCATCCCCAAACTGTTCCCACAAAGTTGGGAGCATTCAATTTTCCAAAATGTCTTACTACGCTGATGCCTTAAGAGTTCCCTTCACTAAAAATAAGGGGGCACCCCTGAAAAACAACCACCCCCCCCCCTCCACCAAATGATTTGGACCAGTGCACAAAGCAAGGTCCATAGAGACATGGATGAGCGAGTTTGGGATGGAGGAACTTGACTGGCCTGACCTCAACCCGACAGAACACCTTTGGGATGAATTAGAGTGGAGACTGCGAGCCAGGCCTTCTCATTCAACATCATTGACCTCACAAATGCACTGGAAGAATGGTCAAACATTCCCATAGACACTCCTAAACCTTGTGGACAGCCTTTCCCAGAAGAGTTGAAGCTGTTATAGCTGCAAAGGATGGGCCAACTCAATATTCAACCCTAAAGACTAATGCTGGCCATACACGGTTAGAATATCATTTGGAAAAACGTCCGCTACGCTCGATCGTTCGACACGTTAGTGGTTACATTTCGATTCTCAAAATGAAAATTTTGTGCCGAAACCCACCCCCCCCCCCCCGTGTTTTTTTTCTCGCAAAAACGATTGATTTTGGAACGATTAGTAGTGTAATAGAACAGAAATAGTTTGAAAAAGCGACAGCGCATGCGCACGTTAACATCTAACCCCGGAAGTAATTTCAACAAGGAAAACGAACAGAAAGATCTTTCTATTTTTTGACTTTTCGTTCACAATGGCAAAACTAAAATATTAGATTGGAGTTCAGGGTAAGTAATTAGGGGGTGAAGGGGAGGCTACTACACACCGAAGATTTTATCATCATTTTCCCTTTACAAATCCCTAAAGTAGCTCTATCACTATTAATAAATAAAACAAGATAACAAAGACAAATGCATAAAACATTTTTTATTTTTTGGGAGTACAGAACATTGTATCCACAATCCACGACTATTGCAACACCTCCAATGACAGATGTATCGCGCACGGCAAAAATATCTGACGGGTTTCCGTGGGAGGATTCTCAAAGGTCGAATCCTTGTTACATCATTTCCGCTGCTTATATAATCGATCGAGGACAATTGTACCATTTATGTTGTTAACGATGAACACATTTTTACAAATTTGCAAACGTTTTTTCCCGAACGATATTCTAACCGTGTATGGCCAGCATAAGACTGGGATGCCTTTAAAGTTCATTGGCATGTAAAGGCAGGTGTCCCAATACTTTTGTCACTATAGTGTAGTCTACATTCGAAAATACACCTAATGCTAGGTCCACCTTAGGTGCCCACTAAAATAAACACAGAAAGGATTGCAGGCATGTGCCTTCGATTTAGAATCTCTTGGAGTGGTGGAACCTCCGTTTTAAAACCAAAAACGGCACCTATCAGGCACCTTCCACCTTAATGCACAATGCATAGCACTTAAATGTATTCTTCATGGAGTGTCTGTAATAAATGGCTCCAGTCTGATTAAAAGGTAAGATACTTTTACAGATCATTATTGTCCAAACCATTAAATGTAGCAATTTGATGCTTTAACCCCCTTTTCTAGAAATGGAATGATAGCCAATATTCAAATCAACATCTTGTCTGTTCCCTACTCAGTGCTTGTCCTCTGCTCTACATGGTGCTGATAACACAGCTAATGCAAGAGCACAGCAGGGAAGCATTATGTTCATCACAGAGAAAGAAAAAAAAATCTAGCACATGTATCTTGTAACTGGAGAACAGCATAGAAAGAATATATTTCTCTCATAGAAAGAGGTGTAATCTTCAAGATACAAAAAAAATAAAAATAAAAAATTGCACAGTATTCATAGTTATTTAAAGTAAAAAAAAATGTTTGGCTAGAGTAGGGAGGGCTATAACCCCTGTCAGATTTTTTTTTTTTTTCGCCCGTGTCCCATTGGACAGATTTCCTTTCACCTTCTGTCCCATAGCCAAAACAACAGGAATTGGGGTTAAAATCCCTCCAAAGTGAGGAGTCGCCAATTGTCACCAGAACGAGTGTCCGTTGGAAGATTTCTCCTCTATTCCCATTCTGGTAACAAGCTAAATGTGGCTTTGTGTTTCACTCTTGGTGATAATGGTAGAGAAGGTGTATTTCCCTAACTGGGGTACAGAGCAATAATAACCCAACAGGCATTCTAATACCTCTCCATTCCATCCAAAAGGGGGGGGGGGGGGGGACGTTTGCCTTGAATTACACTTTAAGATGAACCCATCAGTCATTTTAATTAAAGTAAAAGGCCCCCTTTTGGATAAATTGCAACCATGTGCCTGCTATTACACAAGCGAGAAAACAATCCTACGATAATTTGCTGTTCCTAAAGGGTTAGTTGACCCAAAAATACTCTCATGCAGGTAAGGGGCAAATGTAGATGAAAACCAACTGTGCAGCTTTGATTAAAGTTGAGCAATGCCCCTGCTATAGTTGCAGGCTATACTGAAGACCGGCCAAACAAATTTCATAGGTTGTATCCCGTGTTCCGCCTTGTGGCTAGAACACTGCTAAAGTTGGCCATAGATGGATGGAAATTTAGTTGGCTCAGCAGGGACCAGCCAAATTTCAATCCATGTGTGGGCATCCCTGTTGAAAGTTGATCATTAAAATCCCACTGAGAATATAATGTCTCGGCGAGGGGGATTTGTTCATCCACCTCACTTGTGTGGATGGAGGAACCAGTTCGACCCATTTATGGATAGCTTAACCACTTAAGGACCGCCGTATTGCCAATGTACGTCATTGCAATGGCAGGTACAGGCACAAGCACGTACATGTACGTGCTTGCCTTCCAGTGGGTGGGGGGTCCGATCGGACCCCCTCCTGCTGGATACGGCGGTCCGTTTCGCTTCAGGAGCGATCCAGGATGAGGGGATGGCCGTTGGTTTCTGGCCATCCCCTCTCGATCGCTCTGGCCATCCCCTCTCTCGATCTGGCAAATGAGAAGCTTCCTCCCACTGTGTATTGTATACACAGGCAGGGAGGAAGTGATGTCATTCTCCTCGGGGCGGTCTTTTTGACCGGACTACGAGGAGAAGACTAAAAGTAAGTGCACCAAAACACTACTCTAACACATAGATACACATAGGTACACAAACCCCCCCCCCCCCCCCGATCCCCCCAGTCACAGTGTCACTGATTGCAGTGATCATTTATTCACTGATCACTGCATTCAGTGTCAGTTGAAAAAGTAAAAACTGTCAGGGCAGTTAGTGATAGGTCCAGGGTAGCCCCCTACCACCCCCCAATAAAGATTTAACCCCCTGATTGCCCCTAGAGTTAACCCTTTCACCCCCTTTTGCCAGTGTCACTAAGCGATCATTTTTCTGATCGCTGCATTTAGTGTCGCTAGTTATTTTTTTAGGTTCACCGCCAGGTTTTTATAGCGCTAGGTACCCCGATATACTACCCAATAATGGTTTTAACCCCCTGATTGCCCCTAGTTAACCCTTTCACCCCCTTTTGCCAGTGTCACTAAGCGATCATTTTTCTGATCGCTGCATTAGTGTCGCTAGGTAGCTAGTTATTTTTTTAGGTTCACCGCCAGGTTTTTATAGCGCTAGGTACCCCCATATACTACCCAATAATGGTTTTAACCCCCTGACTGCCCCTAGTTAACCCTTTCACCAGCGATCACAGTATAAGTGTCACTGGTGACGCTGGTTAGCCAGTTAGTTATTTAGGTCCCCCGTCAGGTTTTTATATAGCGCCAGGGACCCCCATATACTACCCAATAAAAATTTGAACCCCCTGATTGCCCCTAGTTAACCCTTTCACCAGTGATCACCGTATAAGTGTTACGGGTGACTCTGGTTAGTTTGCCTTTTATAGCATCAGGGCACCCACCATTTATTACCCAATAAAGGTTTAACCCCCTGATCACCCGACGGGTGATATCAATTAGGTTTTAGGGTCAGGGTCTGCGTCGCCCCAGGCAGCGCTAGGTTAGTGCCAGTACCGCTAACACCCACACGCAAAGCATAAACCTCCCGTAGTGGTATAGAATCTGAACAGATCAATATCTGATCAGATCTATACTAGCATCCCCAGCAGTTTAGGGTTCCAAAAAAATGCATTGTTAGCGGGATCAGCCCAGATACCTGCTGGCACCTGCGTTTTGCCCCTCCGCCCAGCCCACCCAAGTGCAGTATCGATCGATCACTGTCACTTACAAAGCACTAAACACATAACTGCAGCGATCGCAGAGTCAGGCCTGATCCCTGCCATCGCTAACAGTTTTTTTTGGTAGCATTTTATATTTAAATCCGGAAGGCAGTGCTTGGTTTTCGGGGTCCCGTACGTGGCTAGGCTCCCAAAAAGTCCCCCACATGTGGTATCCCCATACTCGGGAGAAGCAGCAGAATTTATTTTGGGGTGTAATTTGACTTATGCCCATAGCATGTGTGAGCAATATATCATTTAATGACAACTTTGTGCAAAAAAAAAATGGTAAAATTCCTGCAACTTGTGGCAAAATATAAAATATTTCATGGACTCAACATGCCTCTCAGTAAATAGCTTGGGGTGTCTACTTTCCAAAATGGGGTCATTTGGGGGGGTTTTGTGCTATTTTGGCATTTTATGGCCTTCGAAACTGTGATAGGTAAATGAGAAGTGAAATCAAAAATTTGCACCCTTAGAACCCCTGAAGGCAGTGATTGGTTTTCGGGGTGCCGTACGCAGCTAGACTCCCAAAAAGTCCCACATATGTGTGTCCTCGTACTCAGGAGAAGCAGCAGAATATAGTTTGGGGTGCAATTCCACATATAACTATGGCATGTGTGAGCAATAGATCATTTAGTGACAACTTTTTGTAAACTTTTTTTTTTTGTGTCATTATTCAATCACTTGGGACAAAAAAAAAAATATTCAATGGGCTCAACATGCCTCCACAACTTCCTTGGGGTGTCTACTTTCCAAAATGGGGTCATTTGGGGGGGTTTGTACTGCCCTGCCATTTTAGCACCTCAAGAAATGAGATAGGCAGTCGTAAATTAAAAGCTGTGTAAATTCCAGAAAATGTACTCTAGTTTGTAGACGCTGTAACTTTTGCGCAAACCAATAAATATACGCTTATTGACATTTTTTTTACTAAAGACATGTGGCTGAATAAATTTTGCCCTAAATGTATGACTAAAATTGAGTTTATTCGATTTTTCTTATAACAAAAAGTAGAAAATATCATTTTTTCTCAGAATTTTCGGTCTTTTTCCATTTATATCGCAAAAAATAAAAAAATAAAAATCGCAGAGGCAATCAAATACCATCAAAAGAAAGCTCTATTTGTGGGAAGAAAAGGACGCAAATTTCGTTTGGGTACAACATTGCATGACCGCGCAATTACCAGTTAAAGCAGTGCGAAATTGTAGAAAGACCTCTGGTCCTTAGGCTGTTAATTGGTCCGGGGCTGAAGTGGTTAAAGTGATTGTAAAGGATTTTATTTTTATTTTATTTTTTAAATAACAATCATGTTCTATTTACCTTCTCTGTGCCATAGTTGCACAGAGTAGCCCCAATCCTCCTCTTTTCGGGTCCCCCGCCTGCAGTTCTGGCTGCTTTTTAATGCTGAGCAGCGGCGACTGGTGATTTTTTTTTTCTGATGGTCAGCTGCAATTCACCCCCCCCCCCCGGGAGGACAGTCAGGACATCAAAGCCTACTAAGAAGTGGGTGGGCAGAGTGTCTGGCAAGCAGGTGCTTTTTCTTCCTCCTCCTGTGGATCACAGCGGTTTCCGCTGTGCATCTCCATCCTCCTCCTATAGGATCGCCTGTCCTTTCAGCCAATCGGGAAACCGGTATGAGAACAGCGGTTCCTGATTGGAGGAGAGGCGATTCAGTGTTAGAATAGGGAACGAATATTCCCTATTCTAACACACCTGGGTAGGCTTCGAGCGCAGTGCTCTGCAACTGGAGCCCATCCTATGTTGAAGCCTATTAGAGCCAAAAAAAAAGCCGGCCACAAGCGATCGCAACCACAAGAGACAGAACAGGGATGAGTGTGTGTAAACACACACTTCCCTGTTCTGTGAGGAGTAACAGATCGTGTGTTCCTATTAGTTAAGAACCACAATCCGTCACTTCCTCTAGTCAGCCCCCTCCCCCTTCAGTTAGAAACATGTAGCAGGGAACACAGTTAACCCCTTGGTCGCCCCCTAGTGTTAACCCCTTCCCTGCCAGTGACATTTATACAGTAATCAGTGCATTTTTATAGCACTGATCGCTGTATAAATGCCAATGGTCCCAAAAATGTGTCAAGTGTCCGATGTGTCTGCCATAATGTCACAGTCCCAATAAAAAAAAATTGTAGATCGCCACCATTACTAGTAAAAAAAAAATTAAATACTAAACATGCTATAAATCTATCCCCTATTTTGTAGACTCCATAACTTTTGCACAAGCCAATATACTCTTAGTGCAAGTGAAGTGGTTAAACTAGACTTAGACCAGAAGTCAGACCCCTAGTAACAAATTGAAACTAGTTTCAGAGATGAACACAAAAAAGGAGGTTGTTTTTTTGTTAACATTTTTTACTTTGGAAAGTTTAGACCTCTTTATAGGACGTCACAGGTTGCCTCTGTATTACACACAAGCTGCAGAAAAAAAGTTTTCACACAAAGAAATAAACCGCTTTTTTGACAAGTGAAAATAACAGCTTTAGGATGGTGATGACCAATCTTGATTCTGAATTTGGGCTTTAGGACTAAGTGATCTCAAGGCAATATGTAAAGATATGAAGTAGTCAAAAGCATTTTTACACCCTCGTTGTTGTACCAGCAGAAGGCAAGTCATATTGTTGTGAAAAATCAGACAGCTCCATCCTGGTATTACGCCTACCGTTTCCTTCTAGACAAGGAAATATTCAGTCTTTTGGGAACCTAATATTTTAGAATTTCCAGTTTAATATGGATTGTATTGTCAGGTCCACTGAGACCACATTCGTACATACAGTAATTTGCTATGTAACATTACAGCTGCACAATTAATCGTTTAAAAAAAAAAAAAATCGTAATCTCGATTAAACAGCCCTGACGATCTCTATTGCAGAGTTTGCAGATTCTTTCATATAACAATTGGAGAGACTTATCTGCTCACTCAGCTGTCAAAAGAAAATATCCGACAGTCTGCCAAGTTTTTAACATGAAACATTGTAACCAACTCTTCCTCCTTAGATCAAAGGGATAAACTTCTGTGTGCAAAGAATAAATCCAGGCAGTCTGCCAAGCTTTTAAAAAAGTGTAAATGCAGGAATTTTGACCGCTAAAGTCTAAATCTTTTTCTGACACTTGTTAAAGTTAAAATCAATAATTTCTGCTAGAAAATTACTTGGAACCCCCAACCATATTTTAGCAGAGACCCCAGGGAATAAAATGTCAATTGCTGCAATATTTTATGTCACACTGTATTTGCCCAGCGGTCTTTCAAACGCAATTTGAGGAAAAAAATACACTTCAATGAATAAAAAAAAAAAAACAATAAAAATAAAAAAAACACACAGTAGTAGCCCAATTTTCTTTTGTTTGAATGTGAAAGATAATGTTACGCCACGAGAATCGTGATCTTTAGTCTAAGCAAAAAAAAAAAAAAATACAAAATCATGATTCTCATAGCCAGAATCGTGCAGCTCTATGTAACATATATACACAGATCTGCCATAACTTTATGACCGCTGACTGGTTAAGTCTCTGGTGCCCAACCTGCAGCCAGAGGACCGCATGCGGCCATTTGGTATATGATGTGTGGCCCTCAGAAGTCTGTAGTGGGAACATCGATTAGGGTAATAGCATTGATCTCTACTAGCCTCATGTAACATTTTCCCAATTTCATATTGTCTTCTGCAGCATATCTAGTATAAAACGTATCATGTCCACACTCTGACCATCATTTCCTCTATTAGGTCTGCAGTAAGGACTGTCCTCTCAATGTGTGGCCCTTTGGTGTGACAGGATCTGTGAATGTAGGTGAGAATCCTATGACTGATCAAACTCTTCCCCACTCACAGATTGTGTTACATTGATCAACTGTGGCTTTATTTTTTGTGCTATAAACAAAAAAAGACCGCCAATTTTGAAAAGAAAACAAATTTTTTACTTTCTGCTATAAAACATCTGATACATTTTATTTTTTTTAATCTAATTTTTTCATCACTTTAGGTCAATGTATTCTCCGACATGTTTTTGGTAAAAACAATAAAAAAAATCCCAAAATATTGATTGGTTGGCGCAAAAGTTGTAGCGTCTACAATCTATGGGATACATTTATAGATTTTTTTACTAGTAATGGCAGCAATCAGTGACTTATAGCGGGACTGCGATATTGCGGTGGACAAGTCGGACACCTTACTGACACTTTTTGGGGACCAGTGAATCTATCAAGGGGTCATAGCACTAGTAGGGTTGAGAATCACTGCATTGGAGGATCACTAAAATGGACTAGTCGTGTTATGTTAGTTTTTTTTTTATACAAGTCATTTTGTTCAAAATCTGAACCAAAAACATTACCTTTATTTTATTTTGAAGGCCAAATCCAACCAAAACTGGACACTTCTTGTTGTTGCCAGCAAACAAAATCACTTGCTGCCTTCTTACCTTTCTGAGAAGCTCCACTTACATGACATCTTCATAAGAATTCAGTCCCACCGGGCCTGTCTTGATCATTACAAAGCCATTATGATGTTCCGCTCCCCAATAAGTGATCCATCAAGGAGAATGAACATATCATTTGGCAGCTCATCTATAAGTAAGTGACGCCTTCATTACAGCAGTGGGAGGAGTTGCAGTGGCAGCCCGTCCAATAGGGGCACAGTGGTACAGCCCCCCTAATCCATGTGCCCGGCCCCTAATCGCCAGACGCATGGAATCCAAATTTTTATCTTTTTTATTTTCTTTAGAAGCACATGGTTAGATCTGGATTCTCAAATTGGCTTCAAAAAAGTGTGGGCTCGGAGCGCAGAGCACTGCATCCCGAGCACACCCACTTGTGTGACATTAGCAAATTAATATTCGTTAAGGTCTTCCAGTTTCTCCTCCCGGGCCATTCAGGAAGTGGGTCCTGAGACCTAGCCGGGAGTCAGAAGTCCTGCCGGAAGTCCTAAGATCCGATTGGCCACGAGTCATAACTCCTGATTGACCGGGAGGAGAAGCAACCGCCAGGACTCGAGAGCATGTGCAGGGGGTGGGGTAAGTGCGGGGCTGGCCTGGGGCCTGGCGGGCGATCGAGCGACGGGGGGGGGGGGGGGGGGGGTTGGGTGACTGATCAAGCTCCAGGGAGTGGCTAGCTGGCTAGTTGGTGACACAGATTACTGCAGGGAAATCTAACAGAAACATGCGAGACTCATTGATCCAACATACCAGGACCCATTTAAAAAAAACAATTAGAATTTTTGGCTGAAAACAGACTTCAAAATGATCCTGCCTTGTTTTTGTTCGGTTTACAACCTCTTCGCTATTTAAACTAAATTATAGTTGAGAACACCAAGTAGGAGTAATGCAATGTATACAAGGTTGGCAAGCCTCCAGTGTTTGTGGGGCCATCCTCAGCAGGGGTCACCGAGAGCCTCCTCATATCTATATAGAGGCTCTGAAACAGAACCATGTTAGCAATCTTATACATGTTAGAGCTTTTACAGAGATAATCTTGAAACCAGAATGAGCTCCTGTTGGCTGTAAAGCAGTCAGTCATCCCTGATTTAATAATGTAACAAATCCAACTGCCACGAATACTTACAGGTATCTGGCATTTGGCCCCACAGTATTACTGCTGTACGGAGCCTAGCAAGGTTTAGTTAAGGTTACATTTGAGGGCTGTTACACTTTACAGCTGAACATTAGCAAATGCTATACCCACTTTACCTCCGAATGATTTACCCCCCTTCAAGACCAGGCCATTTTTTGTGATACAGCACTGCGTTACTTTGACATTTGCACATTCATGCAACGCTGTACCCAAATAAAATTGATATATTTGTCCCCACAAATACAGCTTTTTGATGGTATTTGATCACCACTGTATTTTTTTTCTGGGCTATAAACAAAAAAAATATTGACAATTTTGACTGACTTTCTGCTACAGAACATGATAAATAACAAAAATCGAATTTCTTCATAAATTTTGGCCAATATGTATTCCGCTACATATTTTTGGTAAAAAAACAAAAACCACAAAACACATCAATAAGCGTATATTGATTGGTTTGCACAAAAGTTATAGCATCTGCAAACTATGGGATATATACTGGAATTTTTATGTTTTGTTTTTTTTCGTTTTTTTTATACTAGTAGCGGATCAGCAATTTATAGTGGGACTGCGATACTGCAGCGCTTAATCTGACACTAAGTGGGAACCAGTGACAATGATACAGTAATCAGTGCTAAAAATATGCACCATCACTGTACTGGCTGGAAAGGGGATAAACTTCTAGGGCGATCAAAGGGTTAAATGTGCGCTTAGCCAGTGTTTTTGTGTACTATGTGTGCTGTTTTTATTAAGGGGATGTGATGGATTTCCTTTCCCAATCCCTGGAGAGGCATGTCCAAATGGTGGTTGGGGAGTGTATAAATAGTCTGGGACCCCAGGGCCAGTGTTAATCTTTCCCTGAAGTAGAGTTTCCCAGCCAGAGGGGCGTCTTCCTTCCTGGCTATCCAGCACTATGCTGAGAGTGCCTGCTCAGCCACAAACCTTATCAGGGACTAAAGAGGGGTGCCAATGAATACCTGTCTTGGGGGTTCACAGATTTCCAAGCTTGAAATGACACCATGATTACTGAAAGGGGAAGGATTTTGTTGACTGTTCCCTCTATTACCCCAGTCACACAAAGTACACGGTTTGTCTGAGCTGTGACATTGCTAAAGGTGCCCATGTACTGTCCATTTGTTGTCCCACTGTTACAGGGACCGTTCTGTATTATAAGGAAGAGTGTCCTCATTAGTAGTCCTCTGTTAGTAATGTGGAGTATCCCACAGCTCCATGAACCCCATCAAAGATATTGCTGCAATACACTTTAAAAAGACCCTTCTAAACGGTTTCCTGGATTCAGGAAACACAGTTGCTAGTTGCCTGGCTGCTGCACTAGCAAGGATAGAATTTGGGACAATGGCCCTAGTAAAGGTTGGCACTACACGTTGAGGGGGGAATCAGTTCAGCTTTTTATATTCAACCAGCTGGCTGAACAAGAAAAACTGACCCATGTATGGGCAGCTTTAGAAGCTGGGCTTACATTGTATGAGGGGGAGCTCGTCCTGTCTTTAGGACAGACTAATGCCACGTACACACAATCGGAATTACGTCCAGAAAAAGACGGATCAGAGCTTTTCATCGGAAAATGTGACCGTGTTCATGCTTCATCGGAATTTAGCTGTCCGAATTCCCGTCAACCAAAAATTGATAGCATGTTCTCAATTTTCCCGATGGAAAAAAACGTTCCAATCGTGTGTATGGTATTCCGACACGCCAAAAATCATGCATGCTCAGATTCAACTACGAGACAGAAGCTATTGGCTATTGAACTTCCTTTTTCTAGTCCTGTCGTATGTGTTGTACGTCACCGCGTTCTAAATGATCGGAATTTGGTGTGACCTTGTGAAGGCAAGACAGCCTGAGTGGAATTCCGGCGGAATAACCATGAGAGTTTTTTCCGACAAGAATTCTGATCGTGTGTACGCGGAAAAACTGACATTGTTGAAAAAACCCTGCAATCAGCCATAACACCTTCTCCTGAGAAACCTCTAAAAAAAATAAAAAAAATAAAAAGTTAAGAATTTTTTTTGTTTAGGTATGCTGTGTAAATGGGAACACATACAGTGTAGTGGGGTTTTCTCAAATTTGAAAGCAAAAGTAGAAAGAACCATACTATACCTTTAGGTGGAGTTCCAACACTGCCGCCAAGTCCAAGGATGGCAAGATTCTTCTTTCTTGGCTGTATCATCATGGCAGACTCTTTGCCGCGAACCCAGTGAGGCACCTTCACAGGCTCCAAAGACACATTCTGCAGTTGGTCTTCCTGCAGTGCATTGTACATGTACTTAATGGCCTTCTTCAGATTGTCTGAACCGCTAACCCTATTACCTATAGTATCAACAAACAGTGATAGTCTTTCATAGGACCGGTTTTGTGCACTGCCATAAATGGCCAGATTGATAATAGATTTGGCCACGTCTTTATAGCCAGCCACTTCTTCTTTAATACGCTCTAATTTTCTTGAACTGAGTCCATAATGACTTTCAGTTAATAAACACAAGTGTAGCATATAAATCGTGAGGACACTTGCCTTCAGAATGGTCCTCATTGTGAGGCTCTCACTTCTTTGGGTAAATTAATTCCTGTGGGAAGAAGAAGGGACTAAGGTAAGTGTTTGCAAAATGAGACTTATAAAAGCAGTACTTAAGTATTTAACAATATAGTACTTGACAGAGGTCTAGCCAAGGCCATAAAGGAGAGCCTGCATTCCAATGCAATTGCTTCAAAATTCAACAGTTCTAGTTGTTGATGCTTAGAAGCTCCTATTTATAAGAATATGAAATATGAACGCTATTGAATCACAACAACCAGTTATATTCTGGTCTTGTTTATTTTACAGAACGGGTTTAAGGTCTTAAAAAATTAACTGTAGAGGCAAAAATAAAAAAGATGTAATACTTACCTGCTCTGTGCAATACCATTGCATAGAGCGGGTATGTATAAAAAGGTTTTCATTTCTGGAGTCCCCTGCCAGAGCTGCCTGCTCCTCCTTTCCTGTGGGTGCCCTCTGAGCAAGTCGTGTGCTTAGGGGGCACCCATGCCAACGCACTTACAAGCCAGGATGTGTGCATCTATAGAAACAGTGTGGCTCTCCCTCTCCCCCTTCTCCCGCCTCACAGAATTTGACTGACATCTGCAGCAGCCTATGGTTCCCACTGCTGCCCATGTCTCCTGCAAGACCAAAAAGTGAAGGAAGGGAGAAGAGCTGCAGCCGGGACAGCGCTGGACCGAGAGAGAAGCCAAGGCATATAGTGGGGACTTTACCTTAATGCATAGAATTCGTTAACAGTTAAACCACATTTTAAATTTAGAGATAATTGAATTCATAAACTATACAAAAAATAAAACTTGGCAACTGTAGTGATAGCAGATGTCGGAGATGGAATTAAAACAGTATTAAAGTGTAACTAAACCCAGGACCCTGCATTCACTATATCTGGTCTTCCACAGTACACAGAACATGGAAATGCAATTTTAGAAATATAGACTATAAACTGCTAAATACCTTTTCTCATCAGAAGTATATAGCAGTCTTGTGACGCCCATCACTGTCTGGCTGAGCACTGGTTAACGCTTGCAGGAAGTTTTCATTCTCCTCTGACTGTCCTATGAGGCCTGCGTGACCCCTGACCCCCTGTCTGGACAGTGCTGATCACATGCACCCTCCCCCCAAAAACAAAACAAACTCGCTAGCAGTATGGGTACTGAGCACTCTGCACATGCTCACCACACTGAGCATGTGCAGAGTGCTCAGTACCCATTCAGATGCTCTAAGAGCGAGAGAATGTAAATGATAATGAGTGGTGAGCCTTAGCGAAGGAAAACAACCCTGGCATCCCTTTAGACAAGCATGTTCCTCCTTGCTGGTCAATGTATGGTGCAAATCAGCTGCTTGATTACTGTTCCAGAAGCAGGTCTGAGAATGTTATCAAGCAACTGATGGCCAGACTGCATAACTAAAGTCCTTGCAATCTGCACATCTAAAAGGAGTATCCAGAGATGTGTTCTTTCACTTTTGCAATCAATAGGAAGCCTTCCAAAACACACACACACACACACACACACACACACTTATGAAAAGCAAAGCACACTACAAAACTGCAGCTGAAGCGATAGGGATGGACATTAGATACGCACACATTCTCAAATTAAGAAAACATTTTTAAATATTACTAGTAAAACAATGTTTTAAAGCCAATAGTTAATGCTCTGTATTAATAATTAAAGTGGAAGTAAAGTCAAAACCTGTCTCTACTCCCACACCAAGTCTATGCCATCTACCATGTATAAGGAAAAATCTGCATAATTACCTATTCCAAAATTGCTCAAGGCCCCTCATATGATCTCTCTGGCAACCGGCTTCAGGGAAGAGGAGAGATAGCCAACAACTGCTGCAAATCCCTGGCAGATGATGTCACCCACAAGCTTAGTATGGGGCATCTGTAGTCAGCTGTCCCTTCTCTACACTGAAGCCGGCGCTGGGAGCCGATCACGTGACCGCACCAGAGCAACTTCAGAATAGACAAGCACAGGTATCTTCATTTACAGGGTAGATAAAATAGGCTTAGAATAGGGGTGGGAGAAGATTTAAGCTTAGGTTTGGACTTTCCTTCCACTTAAATGGTAATAAATGTAACTTTAAAAAACATGTCTTCCCAGGCAAAAATAAACCCATTTTTTAATCAGACGGTGTAGAATTCAAACTCCAAGGTTTCCTATAACAGCCAATCAGATTATGCCTTACATTTTCAATGGCACTGGAAAAAAAAAAAAAAAAAAAAAAAAAAGTCTAATCAATTTGGTTGTAATGAGACCACCCGTTCCCATTTTAGACCATAGGCACTGCAGTTAGTTTGAGCGTTTCAAATGATCTCAGAATATATAATTCTGCATGTAACATGAAGAATTTTCATTGTATTGACTCAAAACGTGAGAAAACGTAAAACACTTCACAGCTCTCATCAAATCCTGATCTAACACGATTTTAAATAAATTAGAAACACATGAAAATCAGAACTGTAGAGGAAAACTGAGGTTACATGCAGACTTTACATATCCTGGAATTGGCTGGAAGGTCTGGCAGGGTCAGATGAGAACTTTGGTGTACTGCAGACTGGAGCCTTCAGGTACGGAAGATATCATTTGATTATAAACTGTGAGATGCGGCACGCAGGGTCATTGCTCCAGGTAACAATGAAAGCCTCTGCTGAATACATCAAAAAACAACAAGAACACAATTTATTTTTTCTAGCTGAAAATAACGTCTACCATCATCATAATAACATTTCATTCCAGGAGGATAAAACATGTCCTCTCTCCTCTATGAATGTGCCTGTTCTGGTCATCTCAGTTGTATTATTCTTCTATACTGCACGTCCTTTTAAAATCGAATAAATCGCTTGAAAATGATTTAATTGGATCTCTTTGCACACACAAGTGTGAATTGGCCTGAATTCACCAGACCATGGCAATAGCAGAATCAGAAAAATAAAATGCCTAAGGGTTCCCAAATCTAGCGATAAAAGATTTACAGTCAGCAGAAATCCTTCACCCCCTTACTGTTCTAGTCAAGGATTGGCTACGTTCATTAAAGTAATTGTAAAGATTAACTTTTTTTTTTTTCTTTTTACAAAAAATGTCATATCTGCACTGTACAATGGTTTTGCCCAGAGCGGATGCTATGGCTGCCCCCCATAGCAAACTGCTAGCTTTGGGGCTAGAAGTTCAGGCTCACTTCTGAGCCATGCTGTGCGCATTTAGAGACACGCATAACATGGCTCGGCCCCGCCGCCCCACACCCTTCTCACAGGCTTTGCCTGACAGCAGCAGCCAATGTTTCCCGCTACTGCAGAGTCTCCTGTGAGAAGAGAGAGGATGAGAAGAGCTTCTGCAGATGGGCATCTCATTGCTGTTGATCTCCTCCATCCTCTTTCAATCACCTGTTTGCACGCACTCATTCCAGCATTGGCTGCACATGATGGTTCTGAAATGGCTTCCTGATGGTAACAGTGAACCATGGCTGTGCAATGTGTGTCAGTACAACCATCTCCTATAGAGTCACATGTGATAAGGTGGCAACACAGTCAATTAGAAGACAGTTGTCACTTCATAATTAGTTCCTGAATAGGAACCATCATTGATGGATTTAAGCAAGATAAAAAAATAAAAATAAACGTTATACGTGCCTACTCTGTGTAATGGTTTTTGCACAGAGCAGCCCCAATCCTCTTTTTTGGGTGCGCCATCAGCAGCCCTCTTCCTTGCCAAATTCCCCCATTAGCAAGCCTCTTGCTATAGGGGCACTGGAGCAGGTTCACTCCCGATGCCATTGTCCATTTACACAGAGTGTGGCTCTGACCCTTCCCCGCACACTGACTGATATACAGTAGCGGGAGCCAATGGCTCCCACTGCTGTGTGGGCCAATGAGGAGGCAGAGACCTCAGAGAACCGCTGCTCTCATGCACGTCGCTAGATCGAGATGGGGCTGAGGCAAGTATAAAGGGGGACTGGGGTGGAGCTGCACCCAGAAAGAGTGTCATCCTAATGCATACAATGCAATAAGGTAAAAAGAACAAAAAACAAAACAGAAAACAAACCTTGAGCCTTTGGAACCACTTTAAGCTGGAAAGGCAGAAGAAGACAGACAGAGGTATTTGCATGCAGCTGCGCTTTGCATTTGCAGTGCAGCAAAAATTACATCCACTTTCACATTCGGCAAGTAGGGCCTCCTAAAGGAAACTTCTCTTACCGAGTGAATAGTCTTTTTGCCCTTGGTAAATCAACCCCACTGTGTCCTCCTATACAAGTGATCTACTTATGTGCGAACATTTTTTTTATGTTGCGTTTTTAATTAAATTTGCTGAAAGGAGGAGTTACGCTCCAACCCTCCTCTTCGTCGAAGAGCCTGGGCATCACATACAATGCAGCATTAAATGCCCTGCACTGTAAGTGTTGAGGGCGAGCATGCAACCGTGGCGAAGAGCAGCTTACAGAAGAGGCTGCAGGGGACCAGTTGTATGAATCAAGGAACCTGCAGGAGCAAGGAGCAACCCCCCCAGACTTATGGAACATTTAATCCTTGCAGTGTGGGAGAATCCCATTGAAAGGGTGTTTTTTTTGGCTTGGAGCTGGGCTCCAACATTTGTCTATAGCACCTATACACAAGTAAACAATCCGATTTACTCCAGGGTGAGATAAGGGATATAAATAGAATCCAAGTGGCTACCTGACATTTCTGTTAAACCTGTCAACATTTATTCTTCAACCATACATGGTTTTGTATTTATAATCAGGCTGACACCATGGCAGCATGATTTTTTTTTAAGAAGGCATAGCAAAATAACTTGTGTACTTAATCCCTTGTCCATCTAGCACAGTTTTTATACAGACATTTCTGCATCATATAGACATCACATCAGCTGAATATATTTAAAGTAGATATTCCTAATAAAACAGCTTTTTTGTGGATGCGCAGTCGTCCCCCACCATGTGCCCAGCATCTGCAGATCTTTAATTAAGAAACGCAGCTTTGTAAATAAATTTGGTGCAAAGATAATCCGCTGTTCCTTACATATTCTATCAGTTAGGAAAAGAAAAGCAACTGGACCATAAAAAGTAAAACACAACAGAGAACACAACAGAGCACAAAAGACAGTTCAAAGTATAATAAATGCTCCCTCTGACACAAAAATGGCCTTATCTCTATGGTCTTCAGTAGTAATGGCAGTGGACCTAGACCTGAATTCAGATTTCAGTAAATTGAAAAAAATAAATCAAATAAATTCTCACCCCATCTCTAGGCTTGTCCCCTGAACGAGAAACTCCACTCCGTCAGCCCTCTTCTGGGTTGAATGGGTCAACCCTTGGGAGGCCCTATTGCATAAGCCGATTTCGTTTTTTAAACAAGAAGCAGGGAAAGCTGGTGGAGTTTGTATTCCTGGCTGCCCAACAAACCTTTTCTAGACTGTGGAGCAGTGGCTGCCTGACCATAAGGGGCGCAGGGGCTCCGCCCCCCCAATCCATGCGCCCGCCACCTAATCTACATGCAGGGCATCGGACACATGGATTTCAATGGGGTTTTTCTTCTTTTTTGAAGAACATGATTAAAGCCTGAGGCTCTACTTGGCTTCAAAAAAGGGTGGACTCAGAGCACTGCGTCCTGAGCCCACCCAGCTGTGTGACAATAGCAAACAAATTTGCCAATGTCTTCCTGCTTCTCCTCCCAAGCAGGCCGGGAGGAGAAGCAACGTCTGTTGGAGTGGGTCCTCCCAGTCAGAAGCCCGGGCCAAGAGTGTGCAATGGCTGCAGCTGAGTGAGTACCAAGGCCAAACTTAGCCCATTGCACCGGAAAAGCCTGACAGGTTGGGGACATCCAAGGTAAGGCCACCCCCTTCTCAACTGTGCTGACATCAAAACTCATGGGAACTATGGTGCATGAGATGTTCATGTCCATTTTAGATGACACGCATGCTAACTTCATAAAGTCTGATCTGGATTGACTATAATGCCTAGGAGAACAGACTGCACCCTGCTCTTGGTGTAAATATGGACTCCTGGACAAGAGACCCCTGCTACCCCCCCCCACCCCTTTTTCCTTTCTTTTTCTCCCAAGCAACACTTTTTTTCCCCCCACTTTATTTTATTTTTTTTGGTCCTCTACCTCCTTTTCTCTTTGGTAGTCTTTGAAAACTTCAATCCCTAACTTTTTCTACTCACCGAGGCACTCACCATTGCCAACGAAGAGCAATCCCATCCCCGTTAGTCTGCGTATTGTACTTGACCCTTGAATGCTTCACCACCTTAGCTACTTCACTGTACCACGTAGCTCATTTTTGTCTGCATTTTGTTATAAGATGTACTACGTATCATAAGCCTCAATTTGACTCCTCATATGCACCATTCTACTACATGTCTGTGGGCTACTGGTACTTTCTTGGAAAACTCAATAAATCCTTTGTGAAATAATCTCCTTTCTCTAGGCCCCTGAAATCAACCAAAAAAAATGAGGAAACTGTTGGGAACTGTTGAAGAGGCAAAAACAGAAGAGATTTTACTTTGCCTTGAATGGGCAAAATGGCATAGAAAAGAGATCACAAGAGATATAAGCATAACTTAGGTGTTTTCACTCTCCACTATCTACCAAAACATGAGTTTTGGATGTACTGACCCTTCAAATGTTACCTTAATTAAAAGTACTGTACATTCAGGATCACTTGATTAAGGATCAATTAATTAATTCCACAAACAGCCAATAGATTGTTTTTTTTTTTTTGTGTAAAGGAACGTACCAATTCAAATCTACAGCCCCACTGAACCTTACAAACAAACATCTCAATCAGAAAGGCAGCAATCTATTGAGAAGATTACATATTTTATAAAGATCCATATAAACACCATGTATTTATAATACTCGCCTCACTCTCGCAGCTTAAGGAAGATTTATGTGTTTTCAGAAATGAAGAGGATTTGCCTCTGTACGTTGTCCAGTAAAGAATACAATTTGTTGATGCAGATTAGAGCAGGGATTTAATAATATCTGTCTGTGGTGCTCTTTACTGATAATAAGATCACATCAAGACGTTCAATCAGCCATCCATATTTATTCCATGAGCTAACATGCACTATGGTAAATAGCTATAGGATGCTTTTGATTTTATGGCTTTGAACTTTAAGCATATATATGGTCAGAATTTAAAATCATTAATTTCCTCATTCAATTTCAATTATTTCTAGCCTACTCCTAATAATGTGAATGATATTAACGTTTGTAAACATACTTTGTGAAGATGCCCAAGTATTTACTTCCTTGAATTCCATGACAACTTTTCACTATACCCTGCGAGTAGGCATTGCTGTGCCACACATTTCACAGAGCCTGCCTTCTGAACTACAGAGGTACCGAGAGGAGGAGTATCAGAAGGTGGAGTAGGCACTCTGCTTGCAGGCGAGGTAACATGCGATATGTAGTC
Source organism: Lithobates pipiens (assembly GCF_037356315.1). Lineage (NCBI taxonomy): Eukaryota > Metazoa > Chordata > Amphibia > Anura > Ranidae > Lithobates > Lithobates pipiens. Next base: position 501,632,388 of record NW_027507764.1, on the reverse strand, counting down.
CTTAGAAATGAATAGGAAACAGCAGAGAAGCTACAAGACAGTTTGATCCGGTTTTCTCTGATCCTCCCCTTCTACCACAGTCCCCCGTCCATCTGCTGATAGTACAGAGCCTTGGGTGCACTCTGCACATGCTCAGTTTGGTGTGTATTGCTAGGTAGTTTTTTTTGTTTCTTGGGAGGGTGCATGTGATCAACACAGGGCCAATCAGCACTGTCCACAGAGAGAGTCAGTGATCATGCAGCTTCAAAGGACAGTCAGAGTAGAATGAAAAACCGTCCTACAAGCGTTAACAAGACACGGATAGAAGTCACAAGACTGTTATATACTGCTGATGAGAAAAGGTATTTAGCAGTTTATATTTACTAAAATAATTGCGTTTCCATGTTCTGTGTACTGTGGGAGACCAGTATGTGAATGCAGATTCCTGGGTTTAGTAACACTTTAACAAAGATTATACAGGATGGTCATATAGAACTGTTTGTATTGCTAGTATAATGCTGATGTTATGAAATTAAAGTGCATGCTGTAAACGGGAGAAAAGAAAATCTGAGCAAGTAGACACAAGCTTTTGAAGGTTTTATAAATGTTGTGTAATTTCTATGGAAAGAGGAAGTACTTAAATATTTAAAAGGAGATTTCCAAGAAAAATTAAAATCTCACTTTTTTGGAGATTGCTCATGTAGTCACTACCTCCCACCGCCTTGAAGACTAGGTTCACCTATTTGAGCAGGTTACATGTTATACCCCTATTTAAGATGCCAACTGGCCCTTTCATTGTACACTTTAAATCCGTTTTGGTCAATTTACTTTACACATGAAGCCCGAAGTGCAGAACCAAATGGCCCAGACACACAATTCGAAAATTGGGCAAAAAAATGCTTTAGACGCAAGATAATCGCATTGTTAGTACAGAGCTTTTGAGAGCCAATCACGACAATTCATCCGATATTATGCGATCGAACAAGCACGAAAATTTTACCAGTACGATACCAGATCGTACGAATTTCATTTAGTCAGTACAGTTCCGTTTTTTTTTTTCTGTCCTACCAGAATTCTCATGACTTTAGTAACCTATTCAATTTCTACTTGCGACTATTAAGCAGAAAAAGTTGGATGATCTGGCGTCCGATTTTTGGATCGTGTGTACGGGCCATTACTTTACAGAAGGGCCACTCAAAATGTATGGTGTATGTTGTGCTGCATAAAATATTCAGAGTGTGGATATGATAAAGTAGATTGGCAGATACTATTAGGCATGCTACAGGGTTGTCTAGAGACTAGCAGCACAGTGGCAAAATCTGGTTAAAAAATAAAAAAAATTCTCAGGCCACAAAAATCACTCTATAAGTTAGCGCCCTAAGACCCCTTTCACATTGGGGCATTTTTCATGCGCTTTAGCGTTAAAAAAAAAGCACCTGAAAGAAGCCGCAACTGCAATCCCAATGTAAAAGCCAGAGTGCTTTCACACTGAGGCGCTGCGCTGGCAGGGCATCAAAAAAAGTCCTGCAAGCAGCTTCTTTGCAGCGCTTTTGGAGCGGTGAATACAACGCTCCTAAAGCGCCCCTTCCCATTGAAATCAATAGGAAGCGCCTGTAAAATGCCTGAAAAATGCTATTGGCAGTAGCATTTTGTGGGCGCTTTTAACCCTTTATTTGGCCACTGGCAGGGGTTAAAAGCACCCCAATAACGCTCGAAAAATGCTAGTAAAGCGCCGCTAGTTAAAGCGGCGCTTTACGAGCGTTTTTCGGGTGCTGACATTGTGAAAGGACTCTTAAAGCACTTGGGCTTTCACATTGGGACTGCAGATGAGGCTTACAGGCGCTTTTTTTAACGCTAAAGCGCTTGAAAAACGCCTGAAAAACACCCCAGTGTGAAAGGGGTCTAAATACGGATGTAACAAGCTCCAAATAGCAAAGCTATTGGAGTCAGCAACCAAATGAGCAGTCCCCAAAAAATAAGGAGATTTTAATTTTTCTTATGTTTCAACATTTCCTCTTTCCATAGAAATTACACATTATAAAACTTTCACAAGCTTGTGTGTCTGCCATAGCACCATAACGAATTTCATCCGAAACACTGTATAGGGTTACTGGGGCCGTTTTTGGCTGTAGCAGCTATTAGAATACCAGTGTTCAGTATTTAAAGTGATTTTGCCCATTATTCACAGATATATTATAAAAATTTTATTTTTGGTCCTGTATATAGCTAAAAACGTGCCAGACAGATTATCAGAGCAGCTCCTTGCTGAGACTGTAAATGAGTAGAAAACCCATTTCATAATCTTCCTCACTGTGAACAGATGACTCTCACGGTGTCAGAATACAGGTGCTTTCAAAATTCAGGGGTTTCAGTATATTCCTACGCTTTGGAGATTACCGGATGAAGTGATGGAGCGGTAATTAATCCTAGCAGTGGATGAGAAATGAAATGCCCTGAAAATATTTATATCGAAATCTAATATCTATTTAACGGTATCATGAACAAGAATAGTGTAGCCTCAGATTAGAACAAATCATCCAGGTTTGCTTAACGCTACTCTTTGTGAGCATGACCCCGTCTCTGCTAGTCTCCAACCATCCATGTAGCATACCTGTAGTCTCTGGCCAGCTACTCTACATTTGTAGCACAGCATACACCATACTTTTTGTGTGGCCCTTACGTAAAGTAAGGGTCTGCACTTCAGGCTTCCTAGATCAAGTTGACCAAAATGGTTTTAAAAGCAGATTTATTGCCTTCATCCCTGCACTGCCAGCATTACTGTGTATTCAGCATGAGATACAAGCAACACTTCCAATATTACCGTAATTAACTTGGTAATAGAAGATGAACATAAAACAAATAAATCCTAGACTGTGCAGTTCTATCTACACAACTGAAATACTGTTCTATCAAAGAAATGGACCCTTTGTCCAGTTTTTCCAAGGCAGCAGTTATTACTCATCAAGCTGCCGTCACAAAGTATTTCTCAGTAGAGCAACATGCCCTACCTTCCTCAAGGTTTGAAAAGCCCTGGGAGACTCCTCTTAAGGCAGTTGTCTTTTCGATCACGAACACATAACTGCCCTTTATTACTTCAGTTTCACAGCACCCTTTCTTCGCCAAACCGGTTTCTCAGTGCATCTCTCAGACGGTATCAGAATTTGAGGTCTTATGAGCAGCTACTCAATGACACCCTTCTGATTCCTTCTCATAACAGTAGCTGACACAGATCAGTAAATCTCTCACACATGGGCGGAAGGTGATATAGCACAACTGAGTGTTTAATGCCGCGTACACACGACCGAACCTTGATAGCAAAGGTCCGACGGAACAAATCAGTCAGACAATTCGATCGTGTGTGGGCTCCATCGGACCTTTGCTGTCCAAAAAATCAAACAGATTTTACAAATAGAACATGTTCCTATGGAGAAATCCGCTTGTCTGTATGCTAGTCCGATGGACGAAAACCAACGCTAGGGCAGCTATTGACTATTGGCTATGAACTTTCTTATTATAGTCCAGTCGTACATCACATTAAAATCCGTCGAACTTTGGTGTGATTGTGTGTGACCAAGTCTGTTCATTCGGAAAGTCCGCCGGAACTCCGCCGAAAGGCCGTCGGGAAAACCATCGGACCTAGTCTGCTGCAAAGTCCGTCCGTGTGTACACGCCATTAATGTGGTGTGAAGAAGCATTGGATTGGTTGCGAATATTCTCCAAAATGCTGAAAACTTTAGGAATCATTTTATTACCTTTAGTTATAGAGTGCAGTGCACTTTGTAGGACTTTGTGAAGTACAGTGCCATATTTTTTGTACTATAGACCACCACCGTTTCTAAAAGACATTGTTCAGTTATATACAGTATCCCAAGCAATTGACAATTATTTGTGTCTTCTCCGATTTCCTTTTCAAGCTTCACATTGACAAATGAATAAAATCTTAATATCTTTAGTATTTAAGTGTCCATTTTAATATTCAAAATTCTGTGGATCCAGAAAACAATCTTGATTTACAATTACAGCCATGACACTAGATGAAGAGGCCTAAAGATCAGAAGGATCATGAAATTATAGACATACGCTTGAAACTATCTTAGGATGAATGTCACTTATCCATTATTCTAGGTATAATGTAATAAATGTGACATCGATGCTATGAAATTACGTTATTGCAAATGTGACCTCAATTTACTGCATCAAATGTCTACAGGACAGCAAATTGCTTCCTTTTTCTAAACTTATCTCGTGCTCTGTCAATATGATTACTTTAACAATGTGTAATCCCAGTACAAAAAGGCAAAAAAAAAAATTACAATGAAAGCAGAATGTGCCTGCGATTACTAAATAATGGGATAATATGCTCAATTTAAAGAGTGCCAGAGACTCCATGATGGTTTGTGGTGTGAGCCATTTAAAAGCTCCAGTTTACCTAGAATAATCAAGCACACGTCAGTAAAAACTTTTAGGCCTCATGCACACTGAGCTTTAAAAAACGCAGGTTCACATTGGCGATTTGGGATCAAGAGCAGAAGTGTGAGGATTCTGCCCACAATTCTAAATTGCACTGCATTAGTGGCAAAACGCACCAGTCGTGTTTGGGTGCCATTCATTCTTAACGACACCTAAACACGGTGTGGTTTTGCTGGGATAAATCATGTGTCAATCACAACAAATTGCATTGCACAAAGCTTGTCACCCAAAAAAAGCCCCTGCTCCTTTTTTGGATGACAAGCTTCGCCCAACAATCACGGACAAATGCACTGCAAAAAAATGAATAGCACTCAAACATGTATGCGGCATTTTGCCACTGTTGCAGTACAACTTAGAATGGCGGCGATTCTGACTGCGATCCCTAATTGCCACATGCGAACGGGGCCTTACAGGCATCTGATTTTTTTTTACAGCCTGTAAACACCCCTCTGTGATAGTCCATGTGGTCATGCACACACAATATATATATATATATTTAATTAAAGTGAAATAAATCTTGTGATAATTAGAATATCCAATTTTGGGAACGGACCAATGTGAGCCTCTCTATCCTGACCATGTCTGTGTAGACAAAACACGTTAGAGGGGTCTTGCTTTCTGACATCATCACGCCGGTCAGTGGACTTGTGGTGGACTCAATTATTATGCCTGCCAGGTCTTCCATCTACTAAATGTGAGTGGTATTTTGAATAAATATGATTCTATTAAAAACTATTACGCTACGGGGTTTGCCTTAATGTTCTCAGTATGCCCTGTGTGGTTTATGTGGAGCGCTGGATCACTAGGGAGCCTAAAGATTTCATAGCTGTGTGGCAGCCAGGGGCAATTGGTCTCTTGTTCATGGGATCCAAATCATATGGTATGGTACTTTTGAGCACGGGTGAACATTGTGAAGCACATAAGCTTGTTTTTGTGAGCACAATGGGATGTTCAGAAGACTGGATATTCTGATTCATTTCACTTTGAGATTTATTTCACTTTGTAAGTGGGACTTGCACTACTGACTGTTTACAGTCCAGGATTCGCATGATTAGTGTGCGGTTTTGTTTTTTTTCCCCATGCGCTTAGCGCAGGGATCGCTTTAGGTATTTAACCCCTTGCCCACAGGGCACTTATACCCCCTTCCTAATCAGGCCATTTTTCAGCTTTCAGTGCTCTCACACTTTGAGGCTCTGTTCATATCTTGGCCTTCCGAATCGCAGGAAGCCCGTTTCCCAAAAGTACAAGAACTTCTTTTGGGCAACAGGTGTCATGCGATTTGCCATGATTTTGAATCGTGGGGGTTCCACCAGCGTTCAGAATGCCAAAATGTCAACGGAGCATAAATGACAATTAGTCATGCAACACTGTACCTATACGATTTTTTTTTTCCACACAAATAGAGCTTTCTTTTGGTGGCATTTAATCTCCACTGATTTTTGTTTTTTAATTTTTGCGCTATAAATAAAAGAAAACCCAAAGCATTTTTCTTAGTTTCGGTTATAAAATTTAGCAAATTAGTAAATTTTCCTTCATAAATTTTGACCAAAATGTATACTGCTACATTTCTTTAGTAAAAATAACCCAAACCAGTGTATGTTATTTGGTTTTTGTGAAGGTTATAGAGTCCACAAGCTATGATGCCAATAATTGAAAATTGATCATACCTGATCACACCTGATGTATTGACTAATCTCATTTCTTGGGATACCAACAAGCCAGGAAAGTACAAATACCACCCAAATAATCCCTTTTTGGAAAGTAGACTTTCCAAGGTATTTATTAAGAGGCATGGTGAGTTTTTTGAAGTTGTAATTTTTTTCCCACAATTCTTTGCGAATTTGAAGATTCTCTCCCCTCCCCACACATTCTGCTACTCCTGACCCTTACGATGCCACATTTGTGAGACTTTCACAGCCTAGCCACATAGAGAGGCGTAACATTCAAGGTGCACCATCAGGTGTTCTAGGGACATAAATTACACATCTAATTTCCTGACTACCTATTACACTTTTGAAGGCCCTGGAGCACTAGGACAGTGGAAACACCCACAAAATGACCCCATTTTGGAAAGCAAACACCCCAACATATATTCTATCAGGCATAATGTGGAAAGAAAATGAACAAATTTTTTTTAAATGCATTTATACGACACTGATGGGTGCTGATGAGGATCCACTGATAGAGTGAGGTCACACTGATAGGCACTGTAGTGGCATTAATGATCACTCACTAATGTGCACTGTAGGGCACTGAAGGTCACCGATAAGCACTGTAGTGGCATCGTAGAGCACTGGAGGGGACTGTATTGACACTAATGGCACTGTAGTAGCACTGTCATGGGACTGATGGGGCACTGTATTGACACTGATGGGGCACGGTAGTGGCACACAGGAACGTTTCTCTCTCCTCACACCAATACAGCATGTGAGCAGAGGAGTTAGAGAGACACCACAGTAGCGCGACCACGTGGTAAAGGGCCACTGCGATTGGCCCTTTACTTCGATTCGTGATGCGCTGGGTCTGGCAAACCCAGCCATCACAGATGCTTCTGTGCAAGAAGTGCACTGTGGTGGCACTAATGGGGCACCAATTAGCACTGTGATGGCACTGATGGGGCACTGTGATAGCACTGTAGTGACACTGATGGGGCTACCACCATGTTTTACAGTGGGGCTGGCACATTCAGAGTGATGTGCAGCGTTAGTTTTCTCCCACACATGGTCTCATCTGATAGAGCGGAGTCTTCCACATGTTTCCTGTGTCCTCACATGGCTTCTCGCAAAGTGCAAATGGGACTTAAGGCTTTTTTTAACTGCTTAAGGACCACCACATGCCGATATACGTTGGCAGAATGGCATGGCTGGGCACAATCACGTATCTGTACGTGGCTCGGGAGCGCGCCGCCGGCGGCTTGCTCCCGACCCGGTCCTGAGCTCCGTGACCATGGCCGCGGGACCAGCGGACCCGATTGCCGCTGGTGTCCCACGATCGGGTCACAGAGCTGAAGAACGAGGAGAGGTCTTTGTAAACAAACCTCTCCCCGTGCTTCCTACTGTGGCTGTCACCAATCGTCTGTTCCCTGTTATAGGGAAAGACTATCAGTGATGTCACATGCCAGGCCACGCCCCCTATAATTAAAAAAAAGCCACATAACATCACAACCCCCACACTGCCCCCCTAGTGGTTAACTTCTTCACTGCCAGTGTCATTTACACAGGAATCAGTGCATTTAAATAGCACTGATTGCTGTATAAATGACAATGGTCCCAAAAAATGTCCGATGTGTCCGCCATAATGTCGCAGTCACAAAAAAAAAATATAATAATTTATAAAAATGCTATAAAACTATCCCCCATTTTGTAAATGCCATTTGCGCAAACCAATCAATAATTGTCAATTGCGTTTAAAAAAAAATATATATATATATATATATATATATATATATATATATATATATATATATATGTAGAAGAATACGTATCGGCCTAAACTGAGGAAAAAAAATGTTTTTTTATATATTTTTGGGGGATATTTATTATAGCAAAAAAAAAAATTATATATATATATATATATATATATATATATATATATATATATATATATATATATATATATATATATATATATATATATATATATATATATAAAATTTATTTTATTTTTCCAAAATTGTCGCTTTATTTTTGTTTACAGCGCAAAAAATAAAAACCGCAGAGGTGATCAAATACCACCAAAAGAAAGCACTATTTGTGGGAAAAAAAGAAAGAAAAAAAAAAAGGATGCCAATTTTTTTGGGGAGCCACGTCGCACGACCGCGCAATTGTCAGTTAAATCAACGCAGTGCCGAATCACAAAAAGGGGCTTGGTCCTTTGGCTGCAAATTGGTCCGGGGCTTAAGTGGTTAAACAATGGCTTTCTTCTTTCAACATGGGCTCTCTTCTTCATCTTCCATAAAGGCCAGATTTGTGGAGTGCCCGACTAATAGATTCTCCAACCTGAGCTGTGGATCTCTGCAGCTCCTCCAGTTGCCATGGACTCTATTTACTAATTAGGTGACTTTTGAAGGCAATTGGTTTCACTAGATTCTAGCTGGGGGTATACAAGTAAAAGGGGCTGAATATTTGTAAAAAAGTTTAACATTTATTATTGAAAACAAACCCTGCCCATCACCCTAAACACACCATCCCCACCGTGAAACATGGTGGTGGCAGAATGTTGTTGAGATGCTTTTCTTCAGCAGGGAAGCTGGTCAGAATTGATGGGAAGATGGATGAAGCCATATACAGGGCAATCTTAAAAGAAAACTTGTCTGCAAAAGACTTGAGACTTTACCTTATCCTCGCTGCTATAATAGTACAATAGCAAATCCAAAAACTTATCCCATCACGGGGCGGGCAGCGTAGTTAAACCTTTAAAGACTGGGTCCCTTTAATAGGGATTCCACTCCTTTGGACCTGTATAGCACCCCTCAGGACAGATTTAAGTAATGTAGCAAGACCAAAAAGAGTCCTGGTTCCTAGGGTCCAGACCTCAAAGAGAAGCGTTACAGACAAAACCTCGTTCTTCTATGCGAGGCCCGGGTACCATCCTGTGGCAGTGGCATGGATGGATCCGTTTGTGGAGGGTTTTTAAATCCAGCATGGATCCCTCCTGGAGCTCCTCAGAGCACATCTTCACTCGTGACCAATACCTTAGACACTGGCAAAAAAACGAATGTGCTCCTGGAAGGAGGAGGGGTTATATAGGCAGTGAACTTTCTGGATTGGTTATACCAGTGTCCATCACCTGAAGGTTGCCCATAACCCATTAAGTAATTACCTTAGGCTCTGTGTCTCATGATGTACGATAAAGAAAGTGCTCTGGTCTTTGGCCAGCCAAATGGTGTGGGGCTTAAGTGGTTAATTTTAAATATATAATGTTATTCAAGCCCTCATCATTTTACCATCAAAAATACAAACGGCAGTGCTAATGTAGCTCTAAGTGCAGTGAACCAGCCTTAGGTCTAGTTGGAAACAAACGTTTGGATATTAAATGTAATCCTTCCATTACTGTGCTGCTCCCAAAAGAGCCATTTGTTTTATTGTTTCCCACAGAAATTGGGTTACTGTCTTTACGTGGGAATTTAGCAGCTGTCAACCTTTGAGTCTGTGCTAGTAAGATATGAACCCAGAGTGAAGACTAAAATTACAAAATGAGAAGCATGTACGGCAACACAAGTTTACTGGCAAGCGGCTCTGCTGAAGAAATGCAGATAAACGCCTGCATGCACGGAATTCCCTAAAAGCACAAGGGGTGCTAGAACAGAAGAGACGAAAGGGGCCTCGCAAGTAATGACATTTGGCAAGAACGATATTACAAGGCGAGATCTGCTATTCCAGTCTACAGTATAAATCTACTTCACTGTCACTTTTCTTCTCGGATTGGCTGGAATCTACAGAACAAAGCGATTCTCCGATATTAGGAGAGACACAAAAGGGAAATTATTTCTACATGATTAATAAAAGAGTTTTACATTTAATATACTCATCCATTGAGCAGCACGTGCAGTTCTAAGCACGAGTAGTTAAAGCGGAGTTCCGGTCATAAAATGTTTTTGTTTTATCATTCATATTCTCTGAAAAATGGCCAAGAAGTCAAATTCTGCCCAGGTATGTAAACGTATGAGCAAAACTGTATATAAAACATATCACCTTGGAATCCTTTTTAGGTTTGCAGTATTCCATCTCACCTCTACTAGGCAACCTTAAAAAGGGGTTGTAAAGTCTCATGGTTTTCACCTTAATGCACCCCCCCCCCCCCCCCAATACTTGCCAGAGCTTAATCCAGCGATGTGCATGAGAGCAGCTCCTCTCCCGTTTCTCTTTCTCCTCATTGGCTCACATAGTCTAAGCCAGTGATGGTGAACCTTGGCACCCCAGATGTTTTGGAACAACATTTCCCATGATGGTCATGCACTCTACAGTGTAGTTGAGCATCATGGGAAATGTAGTTCCAAAACATCTGGAGTGCCAAGGTTCGCCATCACTGGTCTAAGCCAATGAGGAGAGAGCGGGGGCAAGCCGTGCTCTGTGTGAATGGACACACACAGTGGCTCAAGAACAGTTTTCTATTGCAGGCAATCAGCAGGGGAAACAAAAAAAAAAAAAAAAAGGATCAGGGCTGTTCTGTGCAATGGTTTTGCACAGAGCAGAGCCTGTTCCTATAGCAGGTAAGTATAACATGTTTGTTTTTGTTTTTTAATCTGTCCCCTTTTTTCCCCTATTTTAACGTTTATTTTAACGTTTATATCAGGGCAAAATGTAAAAATATTCATTAGATCACAGCAAAACATGCACATTTTTCCATTCTTTAGATCTCTAGAAATTCTCCAACTACTGAACAATACCTGTTGATCTGCCAGAAATTCACTCAAAGTGTTGTGAGCTGACAAGACAGCATTTTTGTGGTGTCAGAGGTGTCAGCCCTGCCCAGTTGACTACCTTAACCCTCCCTCTATCCTATTCTTCACAACATGGGTACAAATTATTCTGTAATTCAAGATAAGAACCAGGAGAGCTAATAAAATTCCTCAAGATAACCCAAGAAATGTGCACAGGCCGACTCGGAATCTCTGATATAATCCTTATCTAATTATTTTACTTATTGAACAGATGTAAACAAAAACGCTTTCAGGGGTATATTTACCAGACTAAAAATGAGCAAATACACATTCAGCATGTATCGTTGGGCTGCCTATGGGTCCTTTCACACGGGCTGGTCCACTTGGCGGACTCGGGATGCTCAGCAGGGGATTGCTCCACTGAGCAGATGGATGACAGGTCCATCGCCACTCACTATGCAGAGATGGACCTGTCAGAGCCCTGCTCTCCTCTATGGGGAGATCGGATGAATTTGGACAGCCTGTCCCTTTTCAGCCAATCCGACAGATGGATGGAAAATAGGGTCGCCATCTGTGTGGATTTCACAGACAGGATCAGAAAGCAGCAGGTGTCAGCGGACAGGTGGACTCGATCGCAAAGCCCATATGAAAGGGGTCTAACAGTTTTGGAAGAAGACATGCAGAAATGATAGGCAGTCTAATGGCCACCTGAAGTGGCCAACAATGCTGCTGCCAATTGTTAGGCAGTGGCTTAATGTTGTCAGCCTGCAACAGTGCTGTTTGACCTTGTTTACTTGTGCTGTAAACTTTACTGATCCTGTGAAAAGTGGATCACTTTTCAGAGGCAGTTGCCAGGTGGCTTAGCAGCGATGTGTTGCCACCTGAACACCTCTTTTAAACCATTGGAAGCCTGCCAGCATTACATGTGGTTGCAACACAAGTGCAGCATGGTTACATTCATTTGAATGGGTCACATTTGGTGGCAGAGTCACCTGCCAAATTCTGTCTGCTATCAGCATGAATCACTTCTGACAAGCTTTCCTAACAATCAAGAGAAAAAAAACGTGACAGGGGAGGGACCTCTAGCACACAACCTGTGATTGGCAGCCCAAGCTCTCTTCACGTGTGCATGTGAAGGGAGTGTGTCCCTTCCCACCAGTCAGCTTTCAGAGCTCTCCTCACTAAGATCTGCAGACTGTAATTTCAGCTTCCCACCTGTTTTCTGAAAGCTCAGACAAGCCTTCTATATTCTGGACTTTGAATGGCTATAGAGAAGAGAATCCTGCAGATAAACAGGTACAACTTATGTAGGAGGATTTGTTTGATCTCTGCATCACCTGACTGAGTATATGTGGTGTACAACCCCTTTAAAATAATGTACACTTCTCTGCACATGTCAGCAGCCACGCTGAAGCTGATATATTTTCTAAGTTGACCGGCACTGCTCTAGGTTTGAAGACCTAAATGGTCCTTCCCGATACCAGATCAGGCATCTATGAAGTGACTACTGACTGTATGTTCGGGCATAGTGCACATTCCGCCTCTTCTTACTACAGACCCTTGCTTTTGAGGTTAACCTTTAAATTATTATACACCTAGACTGCCATCTTGACATATGATACTGACTCATCCGCCTGTGTATTCAGCCATCAGATTTCTTGTCCGCTGTGTTACACGCCATTTCTATTTTCGTACTCTACACTTACCAAGGTTAATAAGAATTTCTGAAGCTGCTCTCCAAGAATGTGAAAAGCAAAACATTACTAGAGACTAAGATTATGGCACTTGAGTTTGACATACAGGACTAGCAGGGTGCACTCAATGAAAGCCATTAGCTGGAGACTACTGCCATATATTGTAGAGAGTTAACAGTAGTTGAACAAATTATCTTACATGTCACCTCTGCTAAATAACTGAAAGCCATGAATAGTCTTACAGTACCTCTTGAAATAGTCCTAAACTCAGTGGCGGCTGGCGCTCAAATTTTTTGCAGGGGCGCAAACAAAACAAAAAATTCTGAAAAAAGCCCACAGCTTCACTGTGCCATCAATCGCAGCCACTGTGCCATGCATGAATCTATTGGTGCTAGAGGGGGCAGCGCCCATGCACCCTTAATCCACAGACGCCCACTGCCTAAGCGTCTTCTCTAGGCTCCTACATTACCAATTGATATTACTTACACTGGGCATGTATGGTCTTCTGTGTTTGCATGAGATTCTTCCATTATCCTCTCATAGCCAAACTTGCAGTTTTGCCAAAAACTGACTATTACCGAACCGCAAGTCTTTATAAAAAAGGTATTAGGTAGGGTTGTCCCGATACCACTTTAACCAGTTGCCGACCGCCGCACGACGATGTACGTCAACAGAATGGCACGGGCAGGCATATGGGCATACCTGTACGTCCCTGCCTTCCCGCGGGTGGGGGGTCCGATCGGGCCCCCCCCCGGTGGCAGCGGCGGTCGGAATCCGTTCAGGAGTGATCCGGGATGAGGGGGCGGCCATTCGTTCATGGCCACCCCCTCGCGATCGCTCCTGACGAATGGAAGTGCAGCGTGACATCACTTCCTCTCCTGTAATGTAAACACAGGCAGAGGAAGTGATGTAATCTCTCCTCCGTGTCGGTATTTTTCGTTCCGGCACCGAGGAGAGAGGATCGTGAGTTGCACCAACACTACACAATACAGTAGAACATGCCAGGCACACTCTCACCCCCCCCAATCACCCCTGCCCCCCTAGTCACAGTGACACCAATTGCATTTTTTTTTTTTTTGCATTGGTGTCATTTGTGACTGTAATAACTGTTAGGGCAGTTAGGGTTAGCCCCCTTTAGTTCTAGGGTACCCCCCCAAAAAAGGTTTAACCCCGTGATCACCCCCCGTCGCCAGTGTCACTAAGGCTGGGTTCACATTGCAGCGGTTTATGAGAACGGATGTGATTCGCACCGCACTGCAGTGCAAATCACATCCGATCTCTGTGCGATTCGAGTTCAGTATGGCTGAATTCGCATCGCACCCGCCGCAAACTCGCACGGGACCCTTTTTTTGGTCCGCAGCAGAATCGGATCGCATGGGTGTTCACACCATGCGATCCGATTCCTGTCCGAGTTTGCAGATCGCACTGCGATATGCGAACTGATCTGGGGGTGTCATTAACATTTCACTGACACTCCCAGCAGTTCGCATAGGGCAGTGTGATGCGGGAACCCGCCGCGGATTCGTGGCGTTCCCACATCGCTCCAGTGTGAACCCAGCCTAATAAGCGATCGTTTTTCTGATCGCTGTATTAGTGTCACAGGTGACGCTAGTTAGGCAGGTAGGTATTTAGGTTCGCCGCAGCTTTTTATAGCGCCAGGGACCCCCATATACTACCGCATAAAGCCCCCTGATTGCCCCCTAGTTAACCCTTTCACCAGTGATCACCATATAACTGTTACAGGTGACGCTGGTTGGTTAGTTATATTTTTATAGTTTCAGGGCACCCGCTATTTATTACCTAATAAAGGTTTAACCCCCTGATCACCCGGCGGGTGATAGAAGTTTGAGGGTCAGATAAGGTCTGCGTCGCCCCAGGCAGCGTCAGGTTAGTGCCAGTCCCGCTAACACCCACGCAAAAAGCATACACCTCCTTTAGTAATATAGTATCTGATCAGATCTATATTAGCGTCGCCAGCAGTTTAGGTTTCCCAAAACGCATTGTTAGCGGGATCAGCCCAGATACCTGCTAGCACCTGCGTTTAGCCCCTCTGCCAAGCCCAGCCCACCCAAGTGCAGTATCGATCGATCACTGTCACTTACAAAACACAACACACATAACTGCAGCGTTCGCAGAGTCAGGCCTGATCCCTGCGATCGCTAACAGTTTTTTTGTAGCGTTTTTGATACAGTCGCTGACAGCCTAGGTGCTTTTTTACCTTTGAGTCTCACTAGTGTACCCCTAAATTTAGGGGTGTCTACTTTCCAAAATGGGGTCATTGGGGGGGGGGGGGGGGTTTGTGCCATCTTGGCATTTTATGGCCTTCAAAACTGCGATAGGTAGTGAGGAGTAAAATCAAAAATTTACACCCTTAGAAATCCTGAAGGCAGTGCTTGGTTTTCGGGGCCCCGTACGCAGCTAGGCTCCCAAAAAATCCCACACATGTGGTATCCCCGTACTCAGGAGAAGTAGCAGAATTTATTTTGGGGTGTCATTTCACATATGCCCATGGCATGTGTGAGCAATATATCATTTAGTGACAACTTTGTGAAAAAAAAAAAAAAAGTTTGTAATATTCCCGCAACTTGTGGCAAAATATAAAATATTCCATGGACTCAACATGCCTCTCAGCAAATAGCTTCGGGTTTTGTGCCATCTTGGCATTTTATGGCCTTCAAAACTGTGATAGGTAGTGAGGAGTGAAATTACAAATGTATGCCCTTAGAAATCCTGAAGGCGGTGCTTGGTTTTCGGGGCCCCGTACGCGGCTAGGCTTCCAAAAAGTCGACCACATGTGGTATCCCCGTACTCAGGAGAGGCAGCAGAATGTATTTTGGGGTACAATTCCACATATAACCATGGCATGTGTGAGCAATATATCATTTAGTGACAACTTTGTGTAAAAAAAAAATAAAAAATTATTTTTTTTGTCATTATTCAATCGCTTGAGGCAAAAAAATAAAATATTCAATGGGCTCAACATGCCTCCTATCAATTTCCTTAGGGTGTCTACTTTCCAAAATGGGGTCATTTAGGGGGGTTTTGTACTGCCCTGCCATTTTAGCACCTCAAGAAATGAGATAGGCAGTCAAACTAAAAGCTGCGTAAATTCCAGAAAACGTACCTTAGTTTGTAGATGTGACAACTTTTGCGCAAACCAATAAATATACAGTTATTGACTTTTTTTACCAAAGACATGTGGCTGAATACATTTTGGCCTAAATGTATGACTAAAATTGAGTTTATTGGATTTTTCTAATAACAAAAAGTAGAAAATATCATTTTTTTTTACGTTTATATCGCAAAAAATAAAAATCGCAGAGTCAGTCAAATACCTTTAAAAGAAAGCTCTATTTGTGGGAAAAAAAGGACGCAAATTTTGTTTGGGTACAACATTGCATGACCGCGCAATTACCAGTTAAAGCAGCGCAGTGCCAAATTGTAAAAAGACCTCTGGTCATTGACCAGCAAAATGGTCCGGTCTGAAAGTGGTTAAAGACAGAGTACAAGTACCAATACCTTTTTTTTCCCCTCCAAGTACTCGCCGATACCAATACTTTTTTTTAATGTTATGTGACAGTGGCACTAATATGCAGCACTGATGACACGTCAGTAGTTTATTTTTTTTATTTTTAGAATTTACCTTTTTACATTTTTTTTTTTACAATGCTTTTTCCCGGCTGCATCTGTCCCACGCTGAATCCAAGGCCAGCCACAGACTGAGCAAATTTCTTCCCTGCAATCATGGAATCCCTCCCACTAAGCCATTCTCTTCTCCCAGCAGTGGAAGCCATCCCAGGTTGGAGAACACATTGCTAGTGGCTATAACATTCACTTCCAATAATCGCATGTAAAATCTCACGGGCTGGTTGCACCCAAATAGATTGATCAATGAGCCAGGCGGGTGGCGTGAAAGCCAGAAGGGATGGAGAGGCGGGTGGGCAGGATGAGAGAATATGGCAGTTAGTGATGACATCTCTCGCCTTATCACTGCTCTTCTGCCCTCGCAGGCTGGCCACTTCCATGACGGAGGTGTGGCGGGGAGCAGAGCTGACATCATCTGGTGGCACTGGCAGGTGACATGGCAAGTGACAACAAACCACATCTGGTGGCACTAGCAGGTGACATGACAAACGACAATCCACATCTGGTGGCAGGCGACGTGGCAAGCAACAATCCACATCTGGTGGCAGGCGAAGGGACAATCGACAATCCACATCTGGTGGCAGGCAACGTGTCAAGCGAAAATCCACATCTGGTGGCAGGAGACACACTCGGGGCTCCCACTGATTCTGCATTATTGTGAGTTGAACTATTTCATTGTATATTACAATGTAATAATAGAAATTATGTGCTTCAATCACCCTGACACCATATTAGCCATGGTGCCAGGATGATTGAAGCTCTAACACCAGCCATTCCCCTGAAAAAAATTAAATACAAAATAATAAATAGTTACCCCCCCCCCCCCCCCCGGGCCTTGGCACAATTCTCTTCTACGCAGCCGGTCCCCGGTGCCAAAAAGGTTGGTGAACACAGTTTTAAAGCACCACTAAAGTGACATGGAGTATAAACTTTTGAACTGAAGCAAAGCAAACTAAAAGCAAGGTGTAAACAGCTAACCATTTTATTTAGTGACAGGGGCTTTAACCACCTCAATACAGTGCTTACACCCCCTTCCTACCCAGACCAGTTTTCAGCTTTCAGTGCTCTCACATTTTGAATGACAATTACTCAGTCACGTAACACTGTACCCATATGAGATTTGCGTCTTTTTCACAAAAATAGAGCTTTCTGTTGGCGGTATTTAACCACTTGCCGACCGCCGCACGACGATGTACGTCCTATTTTTGAAGAGGGATATCTCGGTAACGGCAGCAGCTGCTGCCACAACCGAGATATCCATCTCTTCAGGCGGCGGTCGGCTGGACGATAACGGTGGTCTCCGCGGCGGATTCGCCGCGAGATCACCGCTATCGGCGGCGGGAGAGGTGCCACCCCCCCTCCCGCCGCTCTCCCGCACCTTCCGCCGCTAACCGGAGCCATCGGTAGCGGCGGAGGCGATCGGGTCCTTTCGTCTGCTGAGCATAGAGACAAGTGAGGCTAAGATGGCCTCCACTCGTCTCTATACCATAGGAGGGCTGAAGCGACGTCAAAACGTCACTTCCGCCCATACCTCTTAAAAGGTATATTTTTTTTAGATGTCAGATTTTTTTTTATTTTTTTTTATTTTGCATTTTTGCCCAAATATGAGATCTGAGGACTTTTTGACCCCAGATCTCATATTTAAGAGGACCTGTCATGCTTTTTTCTATTACAAGGGATGTTTACATTCCTTGTAATAGGAATAAAAGTGATCCATTTTTTTTTTTTTTTTTTTTAAACAGTGTAAAAATAAATAAAATCAATTAAAATAAATAAGAAAAAAAAATAAAATTTTTTTTTAAAAACACCCCGTCACGACGAGCTTGCGCACAGAAGCGAGCGCATACGTGAGTAGCGCCCGCATATGAAAACGGTGGTCAAACCACACATGTGAGGTATCGCCGCGATCGGTAGAGCGAGAGCAATAATTCTAGCCCTAGACCTCCTCTGTAACGCAAAAAATGCAACCTGTAGAATTTTTTAAATGTCGCTTATGGAGATTTTTGAGGCTAAAAGTTTGACGCCATTCCATGAGCGGGCGCAATTTTGAAGCGTGACATGTTGGGTATCAATTTACTCGGCGTACCATTATCTTTCACAATATAAAAAAAAATTGGGCTAATTTTACTGTTGTCTTATTTTTTTATTCAAAAAAGTGAATTTTTTCCAAAAAAAGTGCGCTTCTAAGACCGCTGCGCAAATACGGTGTGAAAAAAAGTATTTCAATGACTGCCATTTTATTCTCTAGGGTGTTAGAAAAAAAACAATATAAAATGTTTGGGGGTTCTAAGTAATTTTCTAGCAAAAAAAAATGTTTTAAACATGTAAACACCAAGTCTGAAAAAGAGGCCTGGTCCTTAAGTGGTTAATCACTAGTGGGTTTTTAATTTTTTGTGCTATAAATAAAAAAAGACCGTAAATTGTGAAAAAAAAAAAAAAAGTTTTTTGTTTCGGTCACAAAATTTTGCCAATTAGTAATTTTTCTTCATAACATTTTGGCCAAAATTTATACTGCTACATATTTTTGGTAAAAAAATAGCCCAAATTAGTGTATATTATTTGGTCTTTGTGAAAGTAATGCCCCATACACACGATGAGATTATCGGATGAATGATCGTCCGTTTTTTATTGCATGCTAATCTCAGATCGAATCTGATGAGTTTACTAAAGTCACGAAAATTCCCGCACGACAGAAAAAAAATTCGGAAGTGATGTCATGTGTTGTAATGCATTTGTATTGCATTTTCGAACGATAGCTGTACTGATTAAACGAAAATCGTACGATCTGGCATCGTACGAAAAAAATTTCCGTGCATGTCCGATAGAATAATATCGGATGAACTGTCCGAATCGGCTCTCGAAAGCTCTGTACTAACGATCCGATTATCGTACGATCTCTTCGAAAGCTGTATTTTCCGTACGATTTTCGGATCGTGTGTACGGGGCATTAGAGTCTACAAACTATGGTGCCAATCACTGAAAATTAATCACATCTGATCAGGCCTTCAGTACATCAGGTGAATCTTATTTGAGACACTAATGCAAGCCATACATGGTCAAATTTCAAACAAATTCTCTTTTCAAAAATCAGAAAGTTATTTTTTTGTGATCCGATGGTGCCACCATTGATTTTCGAAATTCGGCCGACCAAGCCTTCAATTTCACCCTATGTTGCTACAGAAAAGAATTTGTCGCCGGGAATCTTTTCTCTCCGTAAATTTTCTTTTCTTATTACATTTCTCGCACGATTCTCCCATCATTGATTAGAAAATCGTTAGTTTTTCCAACATGTCCGATACCTCAAATTAGATTTCCACACAAAAATTGGTTGTTGTTGCAGCCCACTAATGGTGTGAAATTCGTACGAAAATTCTTAGATACGATTTTTGAAAGAAAATTCTTTCGAAATTCGAACCGTGTATGGCCAGCATAACAAGTCAGGAAAGTACAAATACCCCACAAATGACCCTTTTTTAGAAACTAGACATTCCAAGGTATTAAGTAGCATGGTGAGTTTTTACAAATAGAGCTTTCTTTTGGTGGTATTTGATCACCTACGGTTTTTATTTTTTGCACTACAAATAAAAAAAATACCGAAAATTTAAAAAAAAATAAAAAAAAAAAATGTATTTTTTTGTTTCAGTTTCAAAACTTTGTAAATAAGTATGTTTTCTCCTTCACTGATGGGCACTGATGGGGCTACACTGATGGGCACTGATGGGGCTACACTAATGGGCACTGATGGGGCTACACTAATGGGCACTGATGGGGCTACACTAATGGGCACTGATGGGGCTACACTAATGGGCACTGATGGGGCTACACTAATGGGCACTGATGGGGCTACACTAATGGGCACTGATGGGGCTACACTAATGGGCACTGATGGGGCTACACTAATGGGCACTGATGGGGCTACACTAATGGGCACTGATGGGGCTACACTAATGGGCACTGATGGGGCTACACTAATGGGCACTGATGGGGCTACACTAATGGGCACTGATGGGGCTACACTAATGGGCACTGATGGGGCTACACTAATGGGCACTGATGGGGCTACACTAATGGGCACTGATGGGGCTACACTAATGGGCACTGATGGGGCTACACTAATGGGCACTGATGGGGCTACACTAATGGGCACTGATGGGGCTACACTAATGGGCACTGATGGGGCTACACTAATGGGCACTGATGGGGCTACACTAATGGGCACTGATGGGGCTACACTAATGGGCACTGATGGGGCGGCACTGATGGGGCGGCACTGATGGGGCGGCACTGATGGGGCGGCACTGATGGGGCGGCACTGATGGGGCGGCACTGATGGGGCGGCACGGACGGGCGGCACGGACGGGCGGCACGGACGGGCGGCACGGACGGGCGGCACGGACGGGCGGCACGGACGGGCGGCACGGACGGGCGGCACGGACGGGCACTCATAGGCGGCACAGGTGGGCACTCATAGGCGGCATCGGTGTTATACTATAGTAATGGATGCCAATCAGTGCCAAACAATAATGCATGCCAATAAGTGATGCCCATTGTGGGCACTGATTGGCATCCATTATGGGCACTGATTGGCACCCATTGTGCTGACTGGCATCCCTGGTGGTCTAGGGAGGATTATGACCTTTATTACCTTTTCCCTGGTGGCGTCCCTGGTGGTCCAGTGTGGGCATCCTCGGGGGGCTGTGCTGATAATCGATCAGCACAGACCCCCCCTGTCAGAGGAGCAGCCGATCGGCTCTCCTCTACTCGCGTTTGACAGATGCGAGTGAGGGAAAGCCGATCACCGGCTCTTCCCATTTACACTGATCAGCCGTGATTGGACACGGCTGATCACATGGTAAAGAGTCTCCGTCGGAGACTCTTTACCGAGATCGCAGTTGCCGGGTGTCAGACTGACACCCCGCAACAACGATCGCCACGATGCGCGCCCCCGGGGGCGCGCAGCGGCTCATAATCCTGATCGTCATATGACGTCCGGTCAGGATTATGAAACCACTTTGCCGCCGTCAATTGCCTATAGGGCAGGCGGCAAGTGGTTAAAAAAAAAAAAAAAAAAAAAAAAACATGGAATTGAGAATGCCAATCAGCAGTGTTCAAACTAATCAAGAAGTGGGAAATGAGGGGTTCTGTTGAAACCAAACCACAGTCAGGTAGACCAACTAAAATTTCAGCCATAACTGGCAGGAAAATTGTTTAGGATGCAAAGAAAAACCCACAAATAACTTCAGGTGACATACAGGACTCTGAAAACATGTGGTGTGACTGTTCCAAGATGCGCAAAAAGGAGGCACTTGAAGAAAGATGGGCTGCACCAGAAGAAATCCATTACAACACAAATGCCACAAAGTATCCCGCTTACAATACGCCAAACAGCACAGAGACCAGCCTCAAATCTTCTGGCACAAAGTCATTTGGAGTGATGAGACCAAAAAAAATTTAGCTTTTTGGCCACAACCATAAACGCTACATTTGGAGAGGAGTCAACAAGGTCTATGACGAAAGGTACACCATTCCTACTGTGAAACACGGAGGTGGGTCGCTGATGTTTTGGGGGGGGGGGGGGGGGATGTGTAAGCTACAGAGACACAGTAAATTTGATCAAAAGTGATGGCAAGATGAATGCATTAGGTTATCAAAAAATACTGGAGGAACATTTGCATTCAGCCAGCAAGCTGCGCATGGGACGTACATGGACATTCCAACATGACAATGATCAAAAAAACAAGGCCAAGTTGACCTGTCATTGGCTACAGCAGAATAAAGTGAAGGTTCTGGAGTGGCCATCTCAGTCTCCTGATCTCAATATCATTGAGCCACTCTGGGGAGATCTCAAATGCGCAGTACATGTAACGCAGCCCAAGAATTTATAGGAACTGGAGGCTTTTTTGCAAAGAGGAATGGGCAGCTTTACCATCTGAAAAGAAAAAGAGCCTCATCCAAAAATACCACAAAAGACTTCAAGCTGTCATTGATGTTAAAGGGGGCAATACACAGAAAGAACTAGGGTAGGTAAACTTTGGATCAAGGTCATTTGGGTAGTTAAAAAAAAAAAAAAAAAAGTGTAAACAGTTTATTGATAATAAATGGCTTCAACCAAACACCAACTATGAGTGAAAAATGTTAAAAGTTATTCATATTCTCTGAAAAATGGGCAAGAAATCAAATAATGCCAGGGTATGTAAACTTACGAGTACAACTGTATGTGCCCAGGTCAGATTTTATGAATGGGGTTTACAAAAACTTTAAAAGCAGGTGATGAGGAGGCAAAAAAAAAAATATATATATACATACATACATACATACATACATACACATATATACACATACATATACATACATACATACATACAATGCCTTTCACAAGTGATCCAAGCGTGGATCATTCTAAAGAGCGGCAGTCCTTGCCGCGAATGTAAATAAGCCCTAAAAGTGATCAGCATTTTCCTGTTCCATAAGCAGAAGTCTGAGTTTGTGCATTTCTGTACTCACCAAAGAACAGCCGTCTCCATAGAATGATGAAGTCCGGCATCCAAAGTCCACTCCAGGCAGCTGGAACGGTCAAAGTATATAAGTTTTTGCTGAGACTTCTCCTTGCTCACTTAATTCCTTACGAAGCATGAAACCTAAAGCCTAAAATCAGTGTAACACATGACTGAAAAGAGGACGTGTACCTTTACTAAAGAGGACTTGTACAGCTTTATAAACAAACTTGGCCAATCCAGATACACCTGGGCTTAGCTCTCCCTGGCAAAATGTGCAAAAATATCCGCCTGATAGCAGCTCTCCAAGACCTAGTCCACACAGGCCAGCTCCAGTCTAGAAATATGAAATCATATCTTAGCCTCGGTTCACACTGCTGCGACACCATTGTCATGCGATTTCCAGTGCGACAATGCAGCGCAATATGCTTACGACTTTGATCTGACTTCAATGTGACTTTATAGATAAGAAACATTCTTATGCAACTGAGTTTTTTTCTCTTAACTCTCACTTCTCCTCCCTGGTCATCCTTGCTGCTTAAAACTCTTCCTAGTATATTACACCTGAGAGTAGCAAAAACGCTTGTTCCTACTCAAGTTGTTTTGCTTATTTTTCAAGCGCAAACATGCAAAGCACATAGGGCAGCCCTTTCACTTGAATAGGTTGCTCTATGCGCCCCAAAGTAGCCAAGAACGTTTTCAGTTGTGGAGGGTCACATGAATTTTCAGTGTGCTTTTTGTCACGCAGCAAAACACACGTCTGCTAACAGATTTGGGCATCATTACCAATTCTGTTCGGCCAACTTTGTCCGCTGAACAGTGTTTCAGCGGACAATCCACTCGTGTGTGGGCTTCAGCGGACAATTTCAGCGGACAGTCTGTCGAACAAAGTTTTTCGGAATTTCCGTAAGACAGTCCGCTGAAACTTGGTTTCAGTGGACAGTCCGCTCGTGTGTAGGCTTGTTCGACAAACTAAGTTTCGCGCATGCTCAGAAAGGATTTACACGGCGAAGGTTGCATTGCAGTGTATTGGACGTCGAATTTCTCGTCCCGTCGTACGTGCCGTTCACGTCATCGCGCACACTTTCAGCGGACTGTTCGTTCATCGTGTGTGGTCAAGTCCGCTCATGCAAATTTTGAGCGGACTGTTTGACAAACTAAGTTGGGCGAACAGTCCGCCCGTGTGTACGCGGCCTTAGACTGCATTTACATCTGCCCATTTCCGAATGCAAAAATTAATGCTTTGCTGCGCATTTCGGAAATGCACTGCAAATGCTCATTGTGCTTGCATTGCTATAATGGCAATGCAAGCACAATGCATATTTTCCGTTATATGTGGCAAAGCGTGCATTTTCTGTGCAGGTTGTCATGCGTTCAGAAACAGGCAGACGCAAACATAGCCTAAATGGCAACACAACCATGCCTTTTCGAAAAGCAGGCAAAGCATGCATCTTCTGCGTGGGTTGTCATGCGTTCTGAAATGAGCATATGTGAACGCAGCCTAGATGGCAACACAATCCTGATGTGCACTTGCCACGCAGATGTGAATGCAGCCCAACTGGCAACACAAACGCAACGTACATATGCCACGCATTTTTGAAACCTGTCCCTGGACAGGCAAGTGACCCAATATTAAATGTCAGCAGCTAAAAAGCCACTAAACTATACCCTGAATCCCAACATCTACCCCAGTATTGAGCACCCAATATTCAACCTGCAAACCCCAGATCGTCTGTCTACATTCCCAGTACTGAGCCACCAGCCTCATACACTGCAACCCCATTATTCTTCACCCCCCCAAGTATCATTCTTTCCACGACCCCCATGTAAGGATCCTTCTTCCCACTGACCCCCCAATGAAGGGGCATTCTCCCCACTTACCCCCATGTAAGGATAATTCTTCCCACTGCCTCCTCCAATGTAAGACTCATGTCGCATACACACAAGTGGAATGTCCGACAGAAAAAGTCAGACGGAATCTTTTCATAGTATATTCATAAAGTGTGTATGCCTCATCTGACTTTTTTTTTTTTTTTTTTTATGAAAATTCTGACGGACCTGGAAATAGAACATGTTTTAAATCTTTCCGACTGAATCAATTCCTATCAGGAAAACCGTTCGTCTGTATGCTGTTCTGACGGACCAAAAACAACGCATGCTCTGAAGCAAGTAGGAGACGGAGGCTATTGGCTACTGAGCTTCCTTTTTCTTGTCCCATCGTACGTCACCGTGATCTTAATCAGACTTTGGTGTGATCGTGTGTACGCACGATAGTTTCAGCGGAACTCCGTCGAAACTCCGTCGGAAAAACCTTTGGAGTTTATTCCGATGGCAAAACTGGTCGTGTGTACGTGGCATTAGTCTTCCCACTGCCTGCTTCCTCCCAAATGTAAGGATCAGTAGGAGTTAATAAATGCCCAGGCATCAGGGGTTAGTGGGAGTAGGAAGAGCCCCTGTGTCAGTGGTAGTAACAAATGCCCCAAGTGTCAGTACATGTGATAAATGGACCTGTTTCAGTGAGATGGCTGGTGCCCAAGCACTGGTGTCAGTGTTAGTAATAAAAGACCACCAGCACTGGTGTCAGTAAGAGTATTAAAAGATCAGCGAGTAAAAAGATCCCCAGCGCTGGTATCAGTGAGTGTAAGAGCCCTTTCACACTGGGGCGGCCTGTGTGTTAATGGTGCTTTAGCGCTGTTTAACCACTTTCAGACCGGACCATTTTGCTGGTAAATGACCAGAGGTCTTTTTACAATTTGGCACTGCGCTGCTTTAACTGGTAATTGCGCGGTCATGCAATGTTGTACCCAAACAAAATTTGCGTCCTTTTCTTCCCACAAATAGAGCTTTCTTTTGATGGTATTTGATTGCCTCTGCGATTTTTATTTTTTGCGATATAAACGTAAAAAGACCGCAAATTTTGAAAAAAAATGATATTTTCTACTTTTTGTTATTAGAAAAATCCAATAAACTCAATTTTAGTCATACATTTAGGCCAAAATGTATTCAGCCACATGTCTTTGGTAAAAAAAAAAGTCAATAACTGTATATTTATTGGTTTGCGCAAAAGTTGTCACATCTACAAACTAAGGTACGTTTTCTGGAATTTACGCAGCTTTTAGTTTACGACTGCCTATCTCATTTCTTGAGGTGCTAAAATGGCAGGGCAGTACAAACCCCCCCCCCAAATGACCCCATTTTGGAAAGAAGACCCCCTAAGGAAATTGATAAGTGGCATGTTGAGCCCATTGAATATTTTATTTTTTTGCCTCAAGCGATTGAATAATGACAAAAAAAAATTTTTTTTATTTTTTTTTCACAAAGTTGTCACTAAATTATATATTGCTCACACATGCCATGGGCATATGTGAAATGACACCCAAAATAAATTCTGCTGCTTCTCCTGAGTACGGGGATACCACATGTGTGGGATTTTTTGGGAGCCTAGCCGCGTACGGGGCCCCGAAAGCCAAGAACCGCCTTCAGGTTTTCTAAGGGCGTAAATATTTGACTTCACTCCTCACTACCTATTACAGTTTTGAAGGCCATAAAATGCCAAGATGGCACAAAACCCCCACAAATGACCCCATTTTAGAAAGTAGGCACCCCAAGCTATTTGCTGAGAGGCATGTTGAGTCCATGGAATATTTTATATTTTGCCACAAGTTGCGGGAAAATTACAAACTTTTTTTTTTTATTTATTTTTTTCACAAAGTTGTCACTAAATGATATATTGCTCACGCATGCCATGGGCATATGTGAAATGACACCCCAAAATAAATTCTGCTGCTTCTCCTGAGTACGGGGATACCACATATGTGGGACTTTTTGGGAGCCTAGCCGCGTACGGGGGCCCCGAAAACCAAGCACCGCCTTCAGGCTTTCTAAGGGCGTTACAGTTTTGAAGGCCATAAAATGCCAAGATGGCACAAACGCCCCCTCAATGACCCCATTTTGGAAAGTAGACACCCCTAAATTTAGGGGTACACTAGTGAGACTAGGTAATAAATGGCGGGTGCCCTGAAACTATAAAAAAATAACTAACCAACCAGCGTCACCTGTAACCGTTATATGGTGATCACTGGTGAAAGGGTTAACTAGGGGGCAATCAGGGGGCTTTATGCGGTAGTATATGGGGGTCCCTGGCGCTATAAAAAGCTGCGGCGAACCTAAATACCTACCTGCCTAACTAGCGTCACCTGTGACACTAATACAGCGATCAGAAAAACGATCGCTTATTAGGCTGGGTTCACACTGGAGCGATGCAGGAACGCCACAAATCCGCGGCGGGTTCCCGCATCGCATGCCTTCCGGCGGCAGTTCACACTGCCCTATGCGAACTGCTGGGAGTGTCAGTGAAATGTTAATGACACCCCCAGATCAGTTCGCATATCGCAGTGCGATCTGCAAACTCGGATCGCATGGTGTGAACACCCATGCGATCCGATTCTGCTGCGGACCAAAAAAAGGGTCCCGTGCGAGTTTGCGGCGGGTGCGGCGGGTGCGACACGAATTCAGCCATACTATCTGTATGGCTGAACTCGAATCGCACAGAGATCGGATGTGATTTGCACTGCAGTGCGGTGCGAATCACATCCGTTCTCAAACCGCTGCAATGTGAACCCAGCCTTAGTGACACTGGCAACGGGGGGTGATCACGGGGTTAAACCTTTATTGGGGGGGTTAGGGGGGTACCTTAGAACTAAAGGGGGCTAACCCTAACTGCCCTAACAGTTATTACAGTCACAAATGACACCAATGCAAAAAAAAAAAAAAAATGCAATTGGTGTCACTGTGACTGGGGGGGGCAGGGGTAAAGGGGGGGTGTGAGTGTGCCTGGCATGTTCTACTGTACGTGTGGTGTGTTGGTGCAACTCACCGATCCTCTCTCCTCGGTGCCGGAACGAAAAATACCGACACGGAGGAGAGATCACATCACTTCCTCTCCTGTGAGGAGAGGAAGTGATGTCACGGAGCATTTTCATTCGTCGGGAGCGATCGCGAGGGGGTGGCCATGAATGAATGGCCGCCCCCTCATCCCGGATCGCTCCCGAACGAATGCCGACTGCCGCAGGCACCGGGGGGGGCCCGATCGGGCCCCCCACCCGCGGGAAGGCAGGGACTTATATATACGCCCATATGCCTGCCCGTGCCATTCTGCCGACGTATATCGTCGTGCGGCGGTCGGCAAGTGGTTAAGCATGCTTTTTGGACGCTAGCGGGGCGCATTTAAACCCAGTTACAGGCTGAAAAAAGGGGTTAAAAATGCACGTGTTGCAGCTTTTCTGAATTACTTTTCAGGTGCTTTGGAATTGCTGCCTATTCATTTAAATGGGCAAACCGCCCCAAATATGCTGCTTGCAGGACGTTTTCTAATGCCCCACAAGCGCACTGCCCCAGTGTGAAAGCACTCAGGCTTTCACATTTGGACAGCATGGGAGGCAGTTTTCAGGCGCTTAAACGCCTGAAAACTGCCTCAGTGTGAAAGGGGTCTAATAAAAGATCCCCAGCACTGGTGTCATTGGGAGCAATTAAAGACCGTCAGTGCTAGTGTCGGTAATAAAATAAAATAAAAAAACACCAGCACTGGTGTCATTGGGAGAAAAATATCCCAGCCCTGGTGACAGTGGAAATAAAATAGGACCCCCCACCACTGGTGTCAGTGGGAGTAATAAAAGACACTCCAGCACTAGGGGTGCTCTTTTGTAGAGGTTTACAGGTTACAGCACACCTTTAATTTATTGCACCGCACTTCACTTTTTCCACATTTTGTTATGTTACAGCCTTATTGCAAAATGGAATAAATTCATTGTTTTTCTCAAAATTGTACAAACAATGCCCCATAGTGACGATATGAGAGAAATTTGCTTGAAATCTTTACAAATTTATAAAAAATAAAAAAAAAATAAAAAAAAAAACACTTTGTTGAAGCACCTTTTGCACCAATTACAGCCTCAAGTCTTTTTGAGTATGATGCTACAAGCTTGTCACACCTATTTTTGGGCAGTTTCTCCCATTCTTCTTTGCAGGACCTCCCAAGCTCCATCAGGTTTGATTGGGTGCATCGCTGCACAGCCATTTTCAGATCTCTCCAGAGGTTCAAATCAGGTTCTGGGCCAATTAAGGACATTCAGAGTTGTAACGTAGCCACTTTGTTATCTTGGCTGTGTGCGCAGGGTCATTGTCCCGTTGGGAGATGAAACTTCGCCCCGGTCTGAGGTTTCAGAGCGATCTGGGAGTAGATTTTCATCAAGGATGTCTCTGTACATTGCTGCATTCATCCTTCTTACAATCCTGACTAGTCTCCCAGTTCCTGCCGCTGAAAAACACCCACCACAGCATAATGTTGCCACCGCCATGCTTCACTATAGGGTTGGTATTGGCCAGGTGATGTGCGGTGCCAGGTTTCCTCCAGATGTGACGCTTGCCATTCAGGCCAAAGAGTTCAATCTTTGTTTCATCAGACCAGAGAATTTTGTTTCTCATGGTCTGAGAGTCCTTCAGGTGCCTTTCGGCAAACTCCAGATGGGCCGTCATGTGCCTTTTACTGTGGAGTGGCCATTTCTCTGGCCACTCTACCATACGGGCATGATTGATTGAGTGCTGCACAGAAGGTTCTCCTCTCTCCACAGAGAAATGCTGGAGCTCTGTCAGAGTGACTATCGGGTTCTTGGTCACCTCCCTGATTAAGGCCCTTCTCTTCCGATAACTCAGTTTGGCCGGCTGGCCCACTCTAGGAAGAGCAAAAATACATAAAAATCACGTGATGCATAAATAAAAGAAAAGCAATGTTGGGAGCAGAAATATGCTAGCCCTACCCATTTCGAACGCAAAGTCGTCTACTGGGGCATAACCCCAGTTTATGTATTTTTGCGCTTTTTATATGCATATAATTTTTAAATAATAAACCTTCAGTGGTTGAACTTCACTGAGAAGCGCTTTTTTTGCGTTTTCCCCTTCTATGGTGAGCCTTTGTGGAGCCATTCCAAATCAAGCTCTATAGACGTCTGTGCCCCAACAGCTGATCCACCTTTCTGAATTGGGGATTGTGGAGGACCGAGGATTGGGACGATCAACCCTGAGGAGATACATCATCCAGCTGGGAATCCTTCTGTTCAGGCCATTGGAGCCCCTCTGAGCCTTTATGACACATTACTATATGGTAGTTGTGTCCAGCCTGTCCGGTAAGAGTATCCACCTCTTTCAGTGAATATCCAGTAGTCGGTTGCAAGATCTGCTGTGTTCTGGACTGTTTGAAAATCTGAATCTTACTAGTTTGATTTTTAGCAGTGGACATTTTTATAACCATCAGTATTGGGACTCTGGTCACTGTTTATATATCTGGATTGATTTCACCTACACATTTTTTTAGTTTCATATACACCAATTGTCATATAGGTGTACTTTAGCGCTAGACTTTTTGATATATTGTACTTTAAAACTTGGTTTGTTTGTGTGCTAGCAGCTTGGCTGTGTTCACTCACAGATTTTTTTGTTTATTACCTAAATTTTTAGGTTTCTTTCACTTATAAATTGCAAGGTAGCTCGGTGATTTCCCCTTTTTGAACACCCTATAGTCCAGTCAGACTGATGGGGAGGTCAAAATTTGCAACAATTATACCCAAACCAAACTGCGGTTCAGGTTTAACCTTAAATTTCAAAAACATAGCACATGCTCTTCAGGAGCCAGCGCTACATACTCTTTACAAGCATTTCAAAATCCTGCATATAAATACTATGTAGTGGTCCATCTAGCCAGCAGGTGAAACATTAGGCTTTCTCTCATGTTTTTCTGTACGTCACTTGCTGTAAAAGGTTTACAGAGCTCAATAGCTTAGGCTGAATTTTGTGAGCGAGTCAGAGGCAAGACTCATTGCTTACAGGACAGCCTTGCCCAAATATTTAATAGCAGGCAGCTTTCACCATCTCTTTAGCTAACCCATAGTTCTAAGGGAATCCTTAGTGTATAGACATGAATATTAGAACACAAACGTGGTTATGCTTCTGAGTGTCATGACTACACGCATTGAGGAACACTGGATTCTTTCCACTGTTCCTTCTGGAGGATTTATTTTGACTCTACTTTAGGCTCGAAAGTAGTATTAAAATGCTATTTATTTATTTTTTTAACAGATGTATCCTGTAAAATATTGCCCACATTTCAACCAAAACACTTACATGGTTTGGCATTTGCTGCTGGCTCCAGGTCACAGACCACCATTTTCCTGAACTTCTGGGTAGGAAAACACAGATGACTTCACATACACAGTGCTCTAGGGTCAATGTGGTCACCCAAAGACCAGATCAGGGGGTATTTTGAGAGAAGGAACCAAAAGCAACCACAGGATTAAAAGAGAAGACATTTAAACATGGTAAGTGCTAAGGCCTGCAGCATGATTTTTATTAGGGTTTAACAACTCTTTGAAGCAGCCCTACATCCATTTTTTTTTTTTATAAAAACGCCCTGAACCCCTTTTACACAATCAGTTATTTTTGTTTTTTTGGGGGGGGGGGGGGGGGGGGGGTTTGGAGTAGGCAGACAAAATTTCCGTAATGCTCGCCTAGGGGAGAAGGAATTAGTCTCAGCTGCCTCCTGTGACACGCCTCATGCATTTCAAGGCTTTGGGGCCATTTATACCATGAGCATGCGCACTGAATGTCATCAGGAGGCCGACTGCAAGGACCCAAAAGAGGCAGCCAGTCTCCTGAGATGTCAGAAAGGTAAACAAAAAGAAGTACCCGCTCCAGGTGTCCATTTCCTAATTACCTCTCCCCTCTCTAGGCGTGGGTGCTATGAATAAAGCACCTGCTGTAACGGTGTGAAACGCGTCAGTGGTTTTATCCTTGCTACAAAGATTTATTAGACCAATAAAGAAATAATTTTTATTGGAGTGTGGCCATCTGGACCTTTTTGTTAAATTTTTGCATGTCAGAAAGGTAGATGTTATCAGCACAGGATGCTGGATTCTATGGGGTGAGAATACTAATCTAGCGGACAAGGTATGAGAAGGTTAATATTAAAAATAACCTGGAATGTAACTGAAGTTCCCTTTTAAAGGCTAAATAGAAACCCAAAAAACAAAAAAGATGCAGCTTTCCAGTCCTCAGATGTGGTGGCTGCTTTCTTTTTAATGCCAAGAAAGAAAAACACCTGTTGATCCCGATAGAAAACCTTGTAACTTCCCGTGTATTGAACTGAAAATCTCAAAACAATGCTATCAGCTTTCCAAGCTGCCTTCAGTAATCTTCAATACGCCTCCTTCCTATATAATAGAGATGTGGAGAGTGAAATTTAGTTGCAGCTATAAAAAATAAATAAAAAAATAAAAAATAAAGTGGCTTGCTATTAATTTAGTGATTGTTGTAAGTGCCCCATTGTCAGTGCCCTTGCAGGCTAGAATGGGATCAACACTTGTAAAAGCACTTTGATAATGTTGCGTGGCTTTAACATATATTTGCAAATAAATGCAAATGAGACCTTTCATTCTAGCAAAATGTTAGAAGCAAGTTTTAATTAGGACCCCATTGCTGGCTAGCGGGGCAGAGTGCTGGGAACTTTTTTTTTATGTACTAGCAGTAACATAAAATTCACAGCCGTCTCTCTCCGCCTGGATATTAACCCTGATTATCTTCACCAACTCTTGAAATTTCCGCACACATGAAACACTCAGCTGCCGTATCGCTTCGGAGATCTTCAAGCTCGAGTGAAAAAAAAAAAAAAAAAAAGTGGATGGGATCTTAAACCTAATTGCATAATTGACAATAGACAAAAAAGAGCTCCAAGGACTACATTTTAGCTCATCTGCCAAATTGTTCTCTAAATTTTGTCTGAAACTGGTTTTACTGCAGAGACTCTATTAGGATTATTGCTCTCAAAATGAATTTGTGCCACCTGATTGTAATAAGAACTCATTAGCTGCAAACCGCAACTTCTGTTGAATGAATTTAAGAGCGTTCGGTCTCCCATTAGGGAGTAAGCTTATAAATGGCACAAAAGGAAATTAGACCAATGTGATATTTCCTAAACAATTCATGCGACTATGCGACTATGCATCATGTGTTCTTAACATGACGCAGTCCAAGGTCTGTCTATGGTAATCCCATAGCACATCAGTACTATACTAACATTACATCTCTATGAATAGATTTCAACTTTATAAATTAAAGTTCCTAATTTCCAACAGCTCATAAAGGGACATAAAAAATATCCTACAGCCCACCACTGCTTTTCCCTTATGCAATTTGAGATGGCTCCACACCTTTACACAATGTGTATCATACCATTATTCTTGAAAGGACAAAGCAAAAATGTGGAAGAAGATGCTCTGGTCAGATGAGACCAAAATTTAACTTTTTTTGCCTAAAAGCAGAAAGACACTCTGGGGTTGATTTACAAAAGTGCAGTTGCACTCTGCAAGAGTAGTTGCTCCAGAGCTTCGTAAATGAGCAGACACTAACTTCCATCATCCAATCATACCCAAGCAAAAATGCTGTTTTTTTAATTTTCATTGCATATGATTGGGTATTCTTTGGGAAGTGAAGCCTTACCTCGTTTACTAAGCTCTGGAGCAATTGCACTAAATAAACTCCACAAGTGGCAGAAAACTAACATTGTACATCACCCTGAACACCCCATCCCCACTGTGAAACATGGTGGTGGCATGTTGTGGGGATTCTTTTCTTCAGTAGGGACAGGGAAGCTGGTCAGAGTTGTTGAGAAGATGGATGGAGCCAAATACAGGGCAATCTTAGAATAAAACCTGTTAGTCTTCAAAATACTTGACTGGGGCAGAGGTTCACCTTCCAGCAGGAAAACAACCCTAAACATAAGTGCAGAGCTACAAAGGAATAGTTTAGATCGATGCTAGTGTGCGTGTTAGAATGGCCGAGTCAAAGTCCAGACCTAAATCCAATTGAGAATCTGTGGCAAGATTTGAATTGCTGTTCACAGATGCTCTCCATCCAATCGGACAGAGCTTGAGCTATTTTGCAAAAAAGAATGGGCAAAAACGTCACTCTAGATGTAGATGTAATTGCAGTGAAAGGTGGTTCTACAAAGTATTGACTCAGGGGGGCTGAATACAAATGTATGCCACACTTTTCAGATATTTGTAATATTTGGAAAACCATTTATCATTTTCCTTCCACTTTACAATTATGTGCCACTTTGCGTTGGTCCATCACATAAAATAAATTTATGTTTTTGGTTGTAACATAACAAAATGTGGAAATCTTCTGTGGGAATGAATACTTTTTCAAGGCACTGTATATTGCCATCATACCCCCTTTTAAGCGTACCTTTTTCAGGGAGATTACCTTTATTGTTTGCAGTCGTTCCTCATAACTGAAGTCCTCCAGCCCCCTTGTTAGCTTTGTCACCCTTCTATGGACTCTGCAGTTCAAGCACATCCTTCCTGAAGGATTGGTAACCAGAACTGGACACATACTCAAGATGTGGCCAAACCAGAACTTTGTAAAGTAGTAGAATTATAGTTTTATCTATATTGAGTCAATACCCTTTTTGTCCATGCCAATAGTCTGCTGACCTCGTTTGCTGCAGCTTGGCATTTCATGCTATTGCTGAGCCGGTGATCTACTAGGACCCCCACATCTTTTCTATCCTTGATTCCCCCTGGAGATCCCCCCCCTAGTGAGTAGCTTACATTCACCCTTTTGGCTCCCAAGTGCATTATGTTACATTAAACTTCATCTGGCATATAGCTGCCCACCTCTCTCATCACCCCCTATTATGTGGCTAGTTTCTTTGAGAATTCTTACCTTTTTTCAGTCCACCCCAGTCCGGTTACCTGATCCGTAGTTCTGGCTCCCCTGTGTCAGAGAACAGCTTCTGCAAGTGAGAGGAGAGAGTGCAGACAATGGCTGGGCTATGGGAGCCTATAGGCGACTCCTGGGATTCCCAGCCGTAGTCGAGTGTTCCCTAAGCCAGAGCTGCAGGTTCACATGACCGGATAGCAGCACATTACAAATAGGTAAGTAAACACATCTTTTTTTATACAGGATAGGTAGGAAGGGGAGAGGGAACATTTAAGAATAGTTAGACTTAGGCTTTTATTCCACTTTAATGCAATGCTCATCAGCATACATGTAAAGGAGGCAGAGAACGATAACTGTAGTTTTACATAAAGTGCAGTTATCCTTTCTGCCCAGCTCCCCACACAACAAGACTAAACTCTCTCAAAATATAAAAAATAGAAAATAAATCTAAAGGCAAATATCCCCCCCCCCCCCAGCGGTCACAAGACCCCAAAGCTCCAGGGCAAATGCATCTGTCTGTGTAGGGCCAACAATACTGCTGAATCCTTGAAGCAGTAATGTCATCACATGGGTGTCCATAGCTCTAAGGCATTACGGCCCCTAAAGAATTCATAGCCAGCAGGAACGTAGTCAGATGCACTTGCCAAAACTTCAGTCATTTGCCTGCTTGGCAAAAAAAAAAAAAAAGTACCAGTTACTTACCGGGTAACTGTCTTTCTGGGAAATCTTCCAGGACGGCACACCTGAGAGATGAGAGGCTCCTCCCTACAGGAAACACAATCAATCGACAGCTGTTTTAAGTCCCCACCCTTCCCCTTGATCCTCAGTTTGTAGAGAAGTAACTCCTGAACCAGGTTCACAAGGGAAATCATTCCTCATAGGTACTCACCTTCTAGTGTTCTAGAATTTTCCCTCCTCCAACGGGCGGGAAGTAGGCCTGCCGTCCTGGAAGATTTCCCAGAAAGACAGTTACCGGTAAGTAACTGGTACTTTTCTCAAGTCATCTTCCAGGACGGCACACCTGAGAGGATAAACAAGTACCTCAGGCCTACCTTAGGGTGGGGCCACTGCAAAACCCTCTTGGCGAACCTTGGCTCTGCAGTGAGCTTTACCTCCACTCCATACGCTCATATGCTTGATGAAGGCATGTTAGCTGGATCATGCGGCTGATCTGCAGGTCTGCTCCACAGATGTTCCTGCCTTTTCCGCTTCAGATGCAGTATCTAGGTGAAATGGGCTCTTAAAAATGGAATCAGAAAACATGTTAAACTTGTAGGTTAGCAATGTTGCCTATCTCACACATCTAACAACCATGGCCTATTATGCCTGTAGGTGCTACTTAGAACCACTAAAAAGATAAATAAGAGACCTGTGTAAGACAAGGACACTACATTAATCAATAAGAGGGCCTGTCTTAACACTATCCTGTTGAGGGAAATAAAACTGCTTCCTTTTTATCTTTATGTTAGCAAAAGACTAAAGGGAAGCCTACTTAAGGGAAATAGATTAACAGAAGCTTGAACCCTGGGTTTAAGGCACGCCCAATCTATGTCCTTACTTACGCCTGAGAGCCTTCTTCAGGAGATTAAAGTCCCTAGCAGGAGTAGACTACCCATATTGCTATGTCTAGTTTTGCTAAAAGGGCAAAATGAAGGCCATGCACCGAGCCGAAACCTATTCGATCGGGTATACATCTTTATACTTCATCCTCAGGCCCTAATACTCCTCTGAACAGAACTCTCCAAGTTCTTACTAAACAGGGCGATTCATTATCCCCTTCCTCCAGTGTCCCATAACCCTACAGGGCTTCAACCCTAGGAAATGGTTCTGGCATCCCTGAATGCAAGTGGTCAAGGTTTTCTGACATGTGGCAGCTGCAGCCCGAACTCCTGGCCCCTCCATGGAAAAGAAGGCTGAAATACAAAAAGGTGATACATGCAGTAATAATATCACAAATAAAATGATCATAGATTGTGGGCACGGCACAATAGATTTAGACAGAAAGGACACAAGCATAGACAACAATGTTGTGTGCCTGAGTGTGACTAGCTAAACCAATATATCAAATATGGGAAGAGACCCAAATCTGAACCTCAACGTAGACAAACAGTCCTCATAGTCTGGTTTTCTGATGTGCTGCCAAGACGTAAAAACATTAAGACTCAAGCAAACCCTAAATGCTGCGCATTTCTTTAGTGCAGCTAGCTAGGTCATAACTGATATATATAAATACGGAAAGGACAGGAACCCCCTTTACTGTTGTGCTTTACCTATGTACAGCAAAACAAGGCTATAAAGACAGAAAGACCCAAACTTCTATGTTGTGTATTTCTGACAAACCACCACAGTTATAAGATTAATATGAACACCAACTCCCGTGTTGTGCATTTCTGCTATGCCACAGGGAAAAATATGGAACACAAGACAATCCTTTCTGTCATGCACTTCTGTAGTGTAGTTCAGATAGAACCAACACTGAGAAAGGACACAAGCAACCTGCAGCATTGTGTTTTTCTGAAACAGAAAGTACCAACAAGCTTCAATCTTGAGTATTTCTGCTGTGCAACAACATAAAAGCAGACACTGAGGAAAAAGACAGACAGCCTTTACAGCTGCAATCTTTCTGGTCTGCTGCAAAATAAAACAATAACGCCATGATGAGTATTCCTGCTGTGTAGCAAAACCTCAATCAGAAGGGACAGATAAGTTTAGGGTTCCCACACCCGTGCGACCCAACCTGCGACTTGGGACTGCAAGACGCATGAGAAGTCATATACTATGGCTTCCAATGGGTACCATTTGTGTCTGTGCAACACCAGCAGTCCCTGATTCCTGGATCCACAGACCTCAAGATTACACAGGTCGCAGGGAAAAAAACAAATAGCAATTTTCAGGTCGAACAAGTAAGGGGTCCCCAATGCTGTGACTCCCTGGAGGATTGCAGCCAACAAACCCCTGCTGTGTATCCCTAAGATGCAGAAAGGTAGATCCATGAGAAACACTGCTTAGCCTGATATACAAACGATAAGGCAGTAAATATAGGACATACAGGACACAAACATTCAATCTTTGTGTATGTCTGATGTGTAGCAATATACCAATACTGAGCAGAGAGACCACCATCCTCAATGTGTCTCTCAGCTGAGCAGCAAAAACAAAATCAGAAAAAGACAAGCAACCTTCACTGCTGTGTCCTTTCTGATATGCAGCCAATAAGGCAGTATATGCAAGACAAAGGACAGACAACCTTCAATCTTGTATATGTCTGATGTGCAACAATATAACAATTCTGAATAGAGATAGCACATCCATATTGAAGCGATTTGGCCTTGCGACTCAACATGTCAAATCGCATGGCTAAAATCAGCACAACACCACTTTGTGGTGCTACATGGATTACCAAAGGCAGTATATGTACTACACCTGGCAGGGGTTCAATTTGTATTTCTACTATGTAGCCCAACAAATTCGAACCATCAATCTTCACTGCTGCCTTTCTGATAAGGCAGTAATACAGGACACAAAACCTCACAGACCTTAATGCTGTATAAATCTGATGTGCAACAATAAAACACTATGAATAGAGATAGCACACCAATATTGAAATGATTTGTCATGCGACTCAACATGCCAAATCGCATGTTTAAACTCGGCAGCCATTGCTGTTAATAGCACTGTCTGAATCAGCACAGCGCCACGCAAATCAGGATCATCAGACTTCACTGCTGCCTTTCTGATAAGTAACCAACAAGGCAGTAAAACAGGACACAAAGCCCCACAGACAGACCTCAATCTTGTGTATGTCTGATGTGCAGCAATATAACCATTATGAGCAGAGATGTCACCTGACTCAACGATGTGCATTTCTGCTGTGCAACACAAAACCAGAAAGTACAGACCACCTTCACTGTTGTATTTTTCTGATCTGTAGCCAAACAAAGCAGTACCTTTAGTATATAAAGGACAGCAAACAAGCTTCTGTGCAGTGCATTTCTGATGTACAGCAATATAGCCCTTATAAGCAGAGATGTCACAAATCTCAATGTGTATTTCTGCTGTGCCACAAAAACATCCCAGCAAGGACAAACTTTCACTACTGAGGTCTACTGGTGTGCAGCCAATGAGTCGTCATGGTCTATCCCTTTATGAAATAACCAACAGGCAATTTATTTCATAGGCATAGCCTGGGCTGTAGATACTAAACCTTCACCACCAGAGAACGAACAGATCCTAAAATGGTTGGACACCCTACTATTAGTAGTAGTTGTTGTCCTACCTTACCTCCATAGACTGAGCAAACGCTAGCCAGCACATATCCAGGTGGTGCTGATTAGCAACTAAAGTCTCAATGAGCCCAGCCCTAGAGACTAATTTAAGACCTCTCTAGAAGAGGTGGTTACCAGTTTAGCCTGGGAGGTAAATAGCTATTTGCAGGCTTCAAACAATTAATTATGTAGCTCTTGCATAGGTTTGCACAGAAAATCCTCAATTAAAAGGATGTAGGGAGCGATCTATGGTGAATCGCCTTTAGATCTGCCACTGAGTGGATTGTAGCCCAAACCAATAAAAAAAAGTTTCTTCTTACCTCCTACACTATAATATAAACACAGTGTAAAGGTGGAGTGGGAGGTTGGAGCTTATGAAAGTTAACTATAGCAGGCAACCCCCAAAAGGAGGATCTGTGACAAGGGAACCCCTACTGTGCCACACAATAGCTTGGTCTCTGCCCATCCTTGAATGTTAGGTCAGCTTTTAAACATTGTGAAGCAACTTCAGATTCCTAGCAGCTGGGCTAATAGGGCCGGTAACCTAGTGCACCTGCTGACCAGGGGAGCTTCTGAATCCACCAACCACTGCCCAATTAATAACCTGTTCAGTGGTATACCTGGCCTGTAAGTAACTTTGTATCTACCAGGTCCCCTCTGTACGCTATATTCATCCCTACTAATGTACCACAACTGGGCATGTAGGGAGAGGCTGGCAACCTACTGCTGCGATAACCACAGTGTCTCTGCTGTAAGAGGGAGCTGTGGCTGGTGGTTTTAGCAGTGGCGTCTGCGCTATTTGTATCCCGACCCCAGGTTCTGCACTGCACCAGTCAGTATATACACGGGGAAGGGGGAGCAATGGCCTACCTACCTCTTTCTCATCTGAGGTGGTTTAGGCACACTCGTTCCTCTGCACCACCTGTCCACCATACAGCTTCTCTGATGTAAGAGGGGCTGCGGCTGGTGTTTTTAGCAGAAGCTTAAGGGCTATTTGAATCCAGACCCCAGGTGAGATCTCAAATGCCCAGGAACCCTCTGGCTGGAATTGGGGATTTTGCAGCTAAATTCCCACGGCAAAAGGAAAGTAAAGTACTCACCGTTGTCGTCTTCCTCTTTTTGCCACAGCCAGCGGACTTGCTTTTCCATCCTTATGGTCCACACGCAAGGAGGATAGCCGCCAAAGTGCTCCCCCCCCCGCCAACTGCTGTCCCCATAGGGAGGTGCCAGGTTAGGCTGTGTCCTGCACTGTACCAGTCAGTCTATATACATGGGGGGGGGGGGGGGGGGGCAATGCCTTCCATTCCTCATTCCTATCTTCATATCTGAGGTGGTTAAGGCAGACATCCACCGTAGTAAACTGGTGCCTCCTCGCTCTAGAGAAAGGAGGATGTGGGCGCCTGCTCCTACTGACTCTCAGCCTTCCCTCCTGGGTAAGAACGCCGCTGCCATTTTCCCGAAGTTTGAAAATGACGCGGGTGCTTGTTGCCACGCCCTCTCCGGCAGCCCACGCGAGCTACCGGGGACCCAGGAGTCGGGGACAAGCCCCCTGGAAAGAACCGATGGCCAGCACCCCCGTCTGAACAGCCACCTGTACAGGTA
The DNA here is from genome assembly GCF_037356315.1 of Lithobates pipiens. NCBI lineage: Eukaryota > Metazoa > Chordata > Amphibia > Anura > Ranidae > Lithobates > Lithobates pipiens. Next base: position 501,592,085 of record NW_027507764.1, on the reverse strand, counting down.
AGGAGGGGGAGACAGGATAATGGCCCCTGAAGTTCTGGGTACACCACTGTACCCAGGGTCCTTCAGCTCTCAGGGGGGCTCTTCCAATTTCTGCTGCCCGCCCTGAGGAAAAGATAGGGGAACCCCCCAGGAAGGACAAGAATATCCTACCAGACCCAGAGGCTTCCCAGGCTTGTGGTCCGGCTCCCAGGGGGAGACCACCAGCCCCAGGCTTCGGGTCATTTGGAAAAAAACAAACAGTTTCGCTGTGTAGGGAGAAACACAATCAAAAACTGAGGATCAAGGGGAAGGGTGGGGACTTAAAACAGCTGTCGATTGATTGTGTTTCCTGTAGGGAGGAGCCTCTCATCTCTCAGGTGTGCCGTCCTGGAAGATGACTTGAGAAAAAAGATTTACATTGTGGTTTATTATTTAAAGGCAATTAAAGACCCTTTCCCACAGGCAGACCCCTTTTGGATCAGCAAGTGATCTGTCCGCTGATCCCCTTCTGATCAGAGCAGAACGGGCGGATGACAGGTCCGTATTCGCTCAGTTTATGCAGAGCCGAGACAACCGGAGCCCACTTTGCTCTATGAACCGACTCCGCTGTTTTTACACCCGATTGCCCTCTGATCTGATCCACCTAGACAGAAAGGGGTCAGATCCCCATCTGTTCTTTTATTACCTAACAGATCGGATTGAAGGTAGGCGGGTGTAAACAGAATGCGTAGTCTGTTTACACCTGCCAATCCATAGGGGTGAATAGAGGTTGCGATCAGGTCCGCCTGATAAACTGATAGGTGGACCTGATCGGATCTTTCATGTTAAAGGTGCCTAATGCCCCATACACACGATCCGAATATTGTATGACCGATGGTACGACCATTTTCGGTTAATAATCACAAGTAGAAATTGAATAGCTAAAAAGTCACGAAAATACTCGTACGATAGAAAAAAAAAAATGGAAGTGATGTCATGTGTTGTAATATATTTGTATTGTATTTTCGGACAACAACTATACTGACTAAATGAAAATCGTATGAGGAAAATTTCCGTGCATGTCCGATCTAATAATATCGGATGAACGCTTGTGATCGGCTGTCGAAATTAGTGTATACACTATCCGAAAATCGTACGATCCTTGCTCGAACTACCGTTTTCGTACGATATTCGGATCGTGTGTACGGGCCATATAAGTTGGGTGATTTTGTTGTCTGTCCTACTTTAAAGCCCAACTCCATCCAAATCATTTTAATAACAGTAGGGAAGCCTCTGACCATCTCCTGTGCCATGTCCGCAGTCTCTGACCATGATAATGACATTGGCAAAAAGGGTCAGAGCATGGGTGACCTTAAAATGATGCCCCCCCAACCCCCCCCCCGAAAAAAGTTCTGCAGAAGCCCATGGATCTATGAGTGGGCTGGTTGCACTGAAGTCAATCGTCAACAACCTTCAGTACAAGAAGCCTGTCAGAATTTTTCTATTCGATCACTGCCATCGACTATAGCCACCAACAGTTACCATTGTGTTCTACCTGCAGGGAAGGTTCCCCATCAGCAGAACACAATAGCGCAGCAGGAGGGAGTCGTCCATCAACACTGACTGTTAATGGGGGAATCAAGCAAACTTCTTTCTTTCCACCAGTGGAAGGAAAGGAAATTGCATAATCTATTGGCTGTAAACCCTTACAGACCACTTTGACCTACAGGTAAGCCTAGATTAAGGCTTACCTGTAGGTGCAAGAAATATCTCCTTAACCTACACGGTTAAGGAGATATTTTCCCAAAAACGGGCACCTATGTCTACGCGCATGCACGCCATAGACAACGGCACAGGCGCACTGAGCGTGCCGTCAGTGAAGGCGATCATGCTGTCACTGATGGCTCCAGCACGCATACCCCGGAGTGACGTCATCGCTGCTCTGGCCATTCACAGCGCCGCAGCAGCAATATCCCCGGAAGTCACTCCGGGTATCATGGTGGCGACGGAGGACGTGAACGAGGGTCAGTTTGGGGGGCTTCGATCTCAAGTAATTCATAATGAGCTATGATACTATGCATACTAGCTCATTATGCCTTTGTCCTGCAGGGTGGTTTTTTTTTGACAGGCTTTACTTCCTTTTTAAGAGGCACACGTGCCATGATTGTGGAGGAAGTGAAGGAACAAAACAAGGGAAAACAATTCTTGTCTCACTCCACGCAAATCTGAAAAATTAGTTTTAACTTTATATACTCTGTAATATAAACACTATTAGTTAGGAGGATAGCACTTCGCTCAGTACACTATCAGACTTAATTATAATAGTGCAACATATTCAGTGATTGGGTGAGAAAAACCAATAACCCGTGCAGGGATTTCAGCTCTGTAAAGTCAGATCAATGAATGATAAATCCTGATTGGATGCTGTGGGTTCACTGGGCTGCACATTGCTCTTTGCTGTATTGAATACACCCGCCTGTGTTTGGTATTTAGATGTGCTTATCCCTCTGATGAGAGCGCACGAGGTGAGTATTTATTAAGTCTATGCTAATGATCCAGAAATCACAGTGTGACATCGGCTGCGATTTGAATGCCATTGGAAAAGATCACTGGTACAGAACTAAAAGGAGAGAATTCTACAGCTGCCCAACGGTGAGACAGAATAACCACGAGGTATACAAGACAACAGCATTGCAAAATGGCTACTAGGATTTTCTTTTACTTTAGACAATGTTATTTTAAAGTTTAAACAATTTTCATCAAATCTTTATCTGGAGTGATTAAAAACCAACTCAGGGTGGGTTCTGCAAACGCCTTGTCCAGGCACACCCCCAGAGATTGCACGGTTTTCTTTTTGGGCACAGGTCACCTTGCCATCTCCTGTAGTCCTCCTATATTGGGGGGCCTTTGCAATAGAACCCCCACCGCTGGAACTTGCGGCTCCAAATCCACGCATGCAGGGACATGTATGCAGCAGAAAAAGGACCAGCCAGACGCAAACTAAAGAGAAGATGCTCAGGACCTGAATGTTTTGGGGCTTTGAGTTTAGGCAAGTAAATACAGCTTTTAGATTTTTTTTTTTGTTTGTAATCAGATAGAAAGGGGTAGAAGAGATGTTCTTGCTTTGCCCAAAGTTAAGCTCTAACTATTCTTACAACCCATCTCCATAAGTATGATGCAAAGCTGAAAATACACGTTTTAGACTTCTCTCATTCAGCCCATGATTCTTCCATCCATGATAAATAGTACGGATGGGAAAATCTCCATTGCCAGCTATTGTATTCAAGCAGCTGCTGAGAAATTTCCAACTGGCTCAGTCAAACGCTAAATCAAATTTTTTTGATTTGGGTGGTGCCAACAGGCCCACCTATGGCTCAAAATTTAAGCTGTGTGTAGCTAAATTAAAGCTATCCCAACACTTAGGGGGTGGTGGTCTTCCTTCAGAGTCGTCATGGTCAATGCAGAGCGATGGACCCCACTTTGGTTTTGATGACACCAGAACTGTAGACCTTAAAGTGGTTGTAAACCCTTACAACACACTTTGTCCTACAGATAAGCCTAGATTAAGGCTTACCTGTAGGTCCAAGAAATATCTCCTAAACCTACACGGTTTAGGAGATATTTGCCGAAAGACAGACACCGCTGTCTACGGTGCATGCCGCGCACTGAGCGCGGCACCCATCAACGGCGATATGACGCGCGTGGCAGCTCCCATGCGCATACGCGGGAGTTCACCGCAGCTTCGCCGAATGACAGAGGCGGAGCAGCGAGACCCACCGAGAAGATGGATGCGCCGGACTACAGGGGACAGCGGTGACTTCGCTGGCTCCTGTGTCAGGTAAGTGACACATAATGGACTACTATGTGATGCATAGTAGTCCATTATGCTTTACCTTTGCAGGGAATGAAAGGAAGTAAACTCATCAGGGTTTACTTCCTCTTTAAGAGTATGGGGGAGAAGAAGCTGCAGGGACCAGTCTAGCTTCAGGAAGGAGCAGAGGATTGGGCAAGTACAATTTCTTTTCTTGTTCCCCTAGAGCAGTAATGGCAAACCTTGGCACCCCAGATATTTTGGAACTACATTTCCCATGATGCTCATCTACACTGGAGAGTGCATGAGCTTCATGGGAAATGTAGTTCCAAAACATCTGGGGTGCCAAGGTCCGCCATCACTGCTCTAGAGCAGGGATCTCCAAACTATGGCCCTCCAGCTGTTGCAGAACTACACGTCTCATGAGGCATTGTAAAACTGTCATTCACAGACATGACTAGGCATGATGGGAATTGTAGTTTCTGAGCAACTGGTGGGCCATAGTTTGGAGACCCCTGCTCTAGAGTATACCTAAACAAGCAAGTGTGGGTACAGCCCCACTGTAAGGGATAACTTTTTAGTTGCCCAGAGTTGGGCTTTAACGGCTTCCTGCCCATGGCAATGAAGCCCAGGAGGGAGCCCTATTGCTCTGTGTGGACGCATATGACAGCTTTCCCAGAATGCACCTCACATGGGCCTGCAAGACCGCACTCTGGTGCACTCTCACCTGATGATTGATCAGTGTACCGGCCCACTGCCACTAATCCCATGGTACAGACAGGGTCAATCACAGCTCATCTGTACCATGTGATTAGCTGTCGCCAATCACAGCTAATCACAACACACACACACACACACACAGAATAAATCTATTTTATGCAGTAAAAATGCTTGTTTGTAGCAGTAAAATTCACTGCTATGAGCAACTATATTGTGTAGAAATAAAAAAAAAATCCTGATTACTTTCCCAGGATAGTACAGTATTACTATGGTAACACTGCATTGCTCTGGTCACAGTATTTAATAAAACAAAAAATAAGTATTACATATTACGTGCCATCAAGTCCAACCTATATTCATTTTACTTTTTTTATTATTTTTTTTTAGACATACTGTCACCAGCTAGTGTCCCTGCTCACCGCCACACCAGTTCTATGATGATGCTGTACTGTACTGTCCCGGCATTTTCGGGCCTCAAGAAATGAGGCAGTCCGTCAGTACATCAGGAATGATCGATTTGCAGATATATACTATAGTCTATAGACTATAGACTATAAATTTCCTGCAAACTAAATAATAACCACTGATTTGGGTTATTTTTACCAAAGAAATGTAGCAGAATATATTAGCCAAAACAATGAAAAATGCGGAGGGGGGGGATTCAAAATGTTTGGCCTTTTTAATTTAGTGAAAAATAAAAATCCCAGTGGTGATAAAATACCATCGAAAGAAAAAAAAAAAATCATATGGTTACAATATTGCACGACTGCGCAATTGTCATTCTAAGTGTGACAGTGCTGAAAGATGAAAATTGGCCTGGGCAGGAAGGGGGTAAAAGTGTCCTGTATTGAGGCGGTTAAAGTGACACCAAACTATGTCTTTATTCTCCCAAAAATAATCCATACACATATTACTTAAAGTGGAATAAACTCTCTCAGTCAGCATGAACTATTTTTAATCCTTATGATGCTAGCCTAATAGATAAGCAGCAATATTTTCTTGCTTTAACTTTCTTTTTTCCCTTAGTTCCTTCCTGGTGTCTGGGCTAGGCCAAAACGATGCCGTGTGTCACAGCCTCCTGCCTGCATGCCTGAGCTTGAGGCAGGGGAATTCCAGAAAGTAAATGCTACACGAATCCTGTGCCCTTACTAAAGATGGCTGTGGCTAGAAATGCAAGGGGTGTTTTCCAAAGTTACTTCTTAACAAAATAAAGCATGGAGACAAGGGTGGATGGGCGAGTTTGGTTTGAACAAACAAAATAAAACAGCGTGATGCCTAGATACAGTTAAAGTGGAGGTCCACTCATTCAACCACATTGTAATGTGAATTATGGAAAAAAATATGTTGGAATTTCTGCAGAAAGTACTTTTTTTTTTTAAAGTTGTTTTCTTTGCGACTTCTGGTTGTGGCCGCCTGGGTGATTACGTCACCAGCCCGGCCCTTTGACTCCTGGGATATGGATGTCATCAATCCCAGGAGTCTTTGGGCAACATCACAAGATTTCCTGACCTGAAGTGATGCAATTGGCGCCATTAAAAAAATAAATAAAAAAATAAAAAATAAAAAAGCTATGGTAACCCGTAATTAAACTGAACACGGAGTGACATTACTAGTACTAACAAGCATTGCGGAGCTTAAAAAAAATAAAATAAAACGAATTATGGGGAATTGAGCTCCAGTTTAAGTCCCTCTTTTATGGCCCTGTAATCTATTTTATGCATGCAATTTATGTTATATATGGGGCTAACGTGCCATAGAGAATAGTCACTGTACCAAATATTTCAGCCAAGAGACGGGCCATGGTCAGACCTGGCATAGGTTCAATCACTTTAACACTCGAGCACCAGAGGACTGCAACCCAATGCATTGCAAGTGGTTCTGGAGTGGTTGTGATGCAGCCCCATACACCTGATAAGGTTGGCATTCGGTGATGGTACTGCCCACTAAATGTAACGGGGTGAGAACATTTTTGCGTCGCTCCGTGAAGCAAAGCATGGCGGCCACAGTATGCATACACCCCATCAGGCTGGCTTTGCAGTTTAAGGGGGGGCCCCCCCAATAAAAACACAGCTCAACCGCCAGGTTTAACCAAAGCCAACAGCAAATATAAAAAGGAGTCCTACAGGTTCATTTATACCACAATTCCTGCATTTAGTGTGCAGTTCCGGATGCAAGTTTACATGCATTTGTAATGTGTTTGCTGTGAGTCTGCATTGCGTTTTTACACATTTTGTATATACAGTGCGTTGAAAAAGTATTCATACCCCTCAAAATTTTTAACCAAAAACGTTAATGTATTGTTTTGGGGTTTTATGTGATAGACCAACACAAAGTGGCACATAATTGTGAAGTGAAAGGAAAATGATAAATGGTTTTCAAATTTTTTTACTAATAAAATGTTTGAAAAGTGTGGCGTGCATTTGTATTCAGCACCCTTTACTCCGATACCCCTAACTAAAATCTAGTGAAACCAATTGCCTTCAGAAGTCAATTAATTAGTAAATATAGAGTTCATCTGTGTGAAATGTTATCTCAGTATAAAACACAGCTGTTCTGTGAAGCGCTCAGAGATTTGTTAGAGAACCTTAGGCCCCTTTCACACTGCTGGCACCCCAGGCGTCAGCAGTAAAGCTTGATTGTCATTTTATCAGCGATATTCAGCCGCTAGCAGGCGGTTTTAGCCCCCGCTAGCAGCCGAGTAAGGGTTAAAAAACAGCCACGAAATGGCGGTATAGCCACGCAGCCTCATTGATTTCAATGGGAAGGAGCAGTTTAGGGAGCGGTGTATACACTGTTCCAAAGATGCTGCTAGCAGGACTTTTTTTTTTTGCCTCCTGCCAGCGCACCTGGGGGCTTTCACATTGGAGAGACAGCAGGGCACTTTGCAGGTGTTATTTTTAGCGCTGTAGCACCTGCAAGGCGCCCCAGTGTGAAAGAGGTCTTAGTGAACAAACAGTATCATGAAGGCCAAGGAACACACCAGAGAGGTCAGGGATAAAGTTGTGGAGAAAAAAGTTTAAAGCCCACCTTCAGTAATTTTCTCATCTTTCCATCTCTTATATCTTCTGCCCTTGCTGTTTTAACTTTGGATAGTAAAAACATTTTTTGTGCCAGTAAATATCTTATACAGCCCACTTCATGTTTCTTGTGTGGTCATTAGCCTAGGCAAATTATAATATTATACAATTATATATATTTATTTTTATTTTTTTTATTTTTTTGGGGGGGGGGTTCTAGGTCATTTTCTAGCAAAATAAAATCCGTTTTAACTTGTAAGCAACAAGTGTCAGAAAAAGGTTTGGTCTTTAAAGCGGGGTTCCACCCTAAAGTTGAACTTTGGCTCATCAGAACCCCCCCCCCCTCCGGTGTCACAGTTGGCACCTTTCAGGGGGAGGGGGTGCAGATACCTGTCTAAGACAGGTATTTGCACCCACTTCTGGGCATAGACTCCCACGGGAGTCTATGCCTCCTCCTGTCCCGGTGCGCTGTCTGCTGGGACACACATGGGTCCCAGAGACAGCGCGGACCATTCCTATTGTGCTGCGCGACTCGCGCATGCGCAGTAGGGAACCGAAGCCGCATCGCTTCACTTCCTGATTCCGTCACCTAGAATAGCGGCGGCAGCAGCCGAGCGATCGATCGGCCTTGGCTGCCGACATCGCTGGACCCTGGGACAGGTGAGTGTGCATTTATTAAAAGTCAGCAGCTGCAGTATTTGTAGCTGCTTGCTTTTAATTTTTTTTTTTACAGTGAAATCCCTCTAAGTGGTTAAAATGACCTCATCTACAGACAGAAGTTCATTCCTTTGATCCGATTTTAAAAGAACGAAACGTTGTTTCTCTTTATCTCACCTGAGCCATGTTGTGATAAACTTAGTAGACAGCCTGTTTTTGAGGGGGGGGGGGTGGTTGACAGCTGTCTGCTTGAGCAGAGGACCCTCTGCACTGAAATTGAGGAAATGCTGTGTTAAGATTACGAGGGGGGGTTGAATCGCGATCTCGATTCTTCCACGTTTAATCGTGCAGCTTTACTACAAACTGACAGGCCCGGCAAGGAGAGCGTTATTCGGAGAAGCAGACAAGACCCATGGTAAATCTGGAGGATCTGCAGAGATCCACAGCTCAGGTGGGAGAATCTGTCCACAGGACAACTATTAGTCGTGCACTTCACAAATCTGGCCTTTATGGAAGAATGGCAAGAAGAAAACCTTTGTTGAAAGAAAGCCATAAGAAGTCTCATTTTCAGTTTGCGAGAAGACATGTGGACAGTGCCGATACTGATCTCCTGGGGGCCCTCTACCTGACCAATCATGCCGTGAGCTATGTAAACCATTTGCCGTTGCCACACAGTCACACCTGACACTTCAGTGCTCCCAATACAATCCTCCCTCCTTTAAACAAAACAGTCAAAGAATAAGTACAACAATATAAAACAGACATGTATATAATATATGTGTGTGTATAGTTACATATCTGAGTGCAGATCCCCTCCTTACATCAGGGTCCCCAGAGAGCCCCTCCTTACATCAGGGTCCCCAGAGAGCCCCTCCTTACATCAGGGTCCCCAGAAACAGGGCCAGACTGGGATTAAAAACCAGCCCTGGAAATAATTTCATACCAGCCCAACAAAATAGCGTCATTATTTTCTGGTTCATAAAAGGAAAAAAACATGCATTTTAAAGCACATTTGAAGAGTGCATTATATATAGATAAGAGAGACGTGGAATTTACAAACCGCACCAATTTTTTACTGGCCTAAAATGGCAGTTTTCAGTGCAAATATCAATATTTAAGCTATAAACATGTAGCTAAAGCTATTAGCAATGTGTTTAAGTTAAATAAAAGTCAAAAAACATTTCTCCATTTACATGAAGGTCAGGTTAACATAACCCAGCACAGAGTTCCCCCTTACAGCAGGAGTCTGCAGGATTCCCCCTTTACAGTGCAAGGGAACTCTGACATAAACAGGAATATTGCAGATCATGATCCAAGCAGGAAATCTCAAATAAAGGGGGGGCAATGGTGAGCAGAGACCCCACTTATATCAGAGTCCACTACATTACCCTTTACATCAGAGTACTCACTTACATCAGGGTCTGCAGCATTGCCCTTTACATCAGAGTTCCCCGTTGCACTTTAAAGGTGGAATGCTGCAGACTATGATGTAAAGGGGAACTCTGAGAATGTGGGGAGGACTCCGGTGACCAGAGACCACCTTCCGCAGAAAGAAAACACTAAGATAGGGGGTTTACTGCTATAAGGGGGAAACCTTTGCATCAGTGTCCCTGACCTCCTCTCAGGTGCACCGTGCAGGGCTCAGTCAGTTGGCTCCAGCTTGGTGGCTCTGGTTTTATCACAATTTCCTCTCCACAGTCCACACATGTCTGACTCCTCCCACTCTTGACTCCTCTCCAGATGTGATATAAGACTCTTGTCCCTTGACAAGACTCTTGATAGTCAGAGGCTGCTGATGGTATAGGAGAGGTCAGAGGCTGTGGGGGGGGCATCAGGAGGTCAGAGGCATAGCACACGCCAGACGAGACCTCACTGAGCGCTACTGCTTTACTTTTAAAAATGGCGCCGCTCTGTGCCATCGTGTCACTGCGCATGCACTCGCCTTTCCGAAAATTGCCGAGCGTGTATGGGCTTTCGCGAGCATGGCTGACTTCGGAACAGCACTGGCACCTGCGCAGTTGCATGTCAGCCCAGCCGCCATATTTTTTTCAGACATCGCTGCCCCCACGGCAGCGGCCCCAGGGGCAACCAGTCCAGCCCTGAGCAGAGCTGATCCGCCCTTGGGGGCCCCCCCCACAGCGGTGGGCCCTACCCAGCTTGCGTAGTCAGCGTATAGGGCGGATCGGCCCTGCATGTGGGGGACACAGCAGACATGTGGAAGAAGGTGCTCTAGTCAGAGGAGACCAAAATTTAACTTTTTGGCCTAAAAGCAAAATGCTATGTGTGGTGTAAAACTAAGGCCGCGTACACACGGGCGGATTGTCTGCCCAACTTAGTCTGCTGAACCGTGTTTCAGCGGACAATCCGCTCGTGTGTGGGCTTCAGCGGACTTTTTCAGCGGACAGTCTGACGGACTAAGTCTTTCGGAATTTCCGTAATTTTGTCCGTCCAAACTTGGTTTTGTCCGTCCAAACTTGGTTTCAGCGGACAGTCCGCTCGTGTGTAGGCAAGTTGGACGGACTAAGTATGGCGCATGCTCAGAAAGGATTTACACGGCCGAAGGTTGCATTGCAGTGTATTGGACGTCGTTTTTCTAGTCCCGTCGTACGTGCTGTACACGTCATCGCGCAAGCTTTCAGCGGACTGTCTGTTCGTCGTGTGTGGTCAAGTCCGTTCATTCAAATGTTGGACGGACTGTCTGTCGGATTGTCTGACGAACTTAGTTGGGCAGACAATCTGCCCGTGTGTACGCGGCCTAACACTGCACATAACCCTGAACACACCATCCCCACTGTGAAACATGGTGGTGGCAGCATAATGTGGGGATGCTTTTCTTCAGCAGGGACAGGGAAGCTGGTCAGAGTTGATGAGAAGATGGATGGAGACAAATACAGGGCAATCTTAGAAGAAAACCTGTTATGCCGTGTACAAACAACTGGACTTTGACAGACTAGGTCCGACGGTCTTCCCGACGGACTTTCGGCGGAGTTCTGACGGATTTTCCAAATGAACGGACTTGGCCGCACACAAGCACACCAAAGTCCAATGGATTCGAACATGATGATGTACGACCGGACTAGAATAAGGAAGTTCATAGCCAGTAGCCAAGAGCTGCCCTAGCGTCGATTTTTGTTCGGACTAGCATACAGACGAACGGATTTTTCAACTGGACTGGAGTCCGTCGGAAAGATTTGAAATATGTTTTAGTCCGTCGAAAAGTCTGGTCGTGTGTACGCGGCATTAGAGTCTGCAAAAGACTTGTGACTGGGGCGGAGGTTCACCTTCCAGCAGGACAATGACCCTAAACATACAGCCAGAGCTACAATGGAATGGTTTAGACCAAAGCATATTCATGTGTTAGAATGGCCCAAAGTCCAGACCTAAATACAATTGAGAATCTGCAGCAAGACTTGAAATTTGCTGTTCAGAGACACTCTCCATCCAATCTGACAGAGCTTGAGCAATTTTGCATAGAAGAATGGACAAACATTTCACTCTAGATGTGAAAAGTAGAGACATCCCCAAAAAGACTTGCAGCTGTAATTGAAGTGAAAGGTGGTTCTACAAAGTATTGTCTCAGAGGGGCTGAATACAAATGCACACCACATTTTCTAACTGGCGGGACTGGCCAACAGCCAATCGAATTTCAATCCCGTGCACTCAGAACTTTTTAAAAAGGGAAGCCAGGGAGGGTGGGAAGGAAATAAAGGTCTGTGAAAGCAACACAATGGTGTAAACTAAACTCATTGAAATACATTTATTTTTCTGGCATACATATTCACATAGCTGCCAACTGTCCCTGATTTGGAGGGACTGTCCCTGATTTGGAGCAATGTCCCTCATTCCTCCTCATTTGTCCCCCATCAAATCATTCTCTGCAGCCATTACCTTTTGTACCACCCCCTCCCTTTAGAATGTAAGCTCTAGGAGCAGGGCCCTCTTGTACCTTTTGTATTGTACTGTAATTGTGTTATCCCCCCTATACATTGTAAAGCACTGTGTAAACTGTTGGCGCTATATAAATCATGAATAATAATAATAATAATAATAATAATAATAATAATAATAATAATAATAATAATAATTTGTCCCTCATTTTGGTCTGATCTATAGAGTTGTATATAAAATGCACTTTTTATCTATCAAAAAAGTGTTTCCCAGTGCTAAACCTTTCAACCAAATTATAAATTGCTGCATTTGTAGATTTCAAAAGCCAATATAAAGGAATAGTAGTGGTATAAAAAGCACTTGTGGGTTTAACCAATCTTTTTTTTTTGTACAATTGTCCTTTAAGGAGGCGTGACAAGGGGTGTGTCCTATGCCTGCATACTTTTACTGATAGGTGTCCCTCATTCCCAGCTCAAAAAGTTGGGAGGTATGCATTTGTACTGCATTTAACCCCTTTTCGCCCTAAAGCTGAATGACAGCTACAGCGTGGGCTTACTTTGCCCAGAGGGTATCTAATGACATCACCCCATGATCGCGATTCCTGCGATTGACGAGTCCTTCGGAATCAGCTGATCACAGAGCGGAGTAAAGGGTTCAATGATAGCTGATCACGGATATTAACACAAGCCAATGATCAGCTTTTCTTTCCTCACGCTGAGAGCATGAGAAGAGAAGGAGAGAGCCGATAACCAGCTTTTGTTAAAGGGACATCAACAATGATAATTAGGGCACACTGCCCACCAAAGCTGCCAATCAGTGCAGCCTCATCCGTGGTGCCCATCGGTGCCGCCCATGGGTAGAGCCCATCAGTGGCCATCGGAGCAACCTCATCAGCGCACATCAGTGGAGGAGAAAAAAAGTTACCCATTTGCAAGATTTTATAATAAACTATGAAATGTATTTATTTTTTTTCCCCATCAAATTTTTCTGCCTTTTTTCATTTGTTTACAAAAAAAATAAAAAACCCAGTGGTGAATAAATCCCACCAAAAGAAAGCTCTGTTTGTGCGGGGAAAAAAAATTGTAACATGGGTACAGCGTTGGATGACCGCGCAATTGTCAAAGTGCAACAGCGCTGGAGGCTGAAACTTGGCCTAGGTAAGAAGGAGGTGAAAGTGCCCAGTAGGCAGGCGGTTAAACTGTGCTCATTGCATCTGGAGTAAATGAGCCCCTATGAGTGCTAGCAACTATAACAGCAATGGCTCTGTACATGACTAATAAAGGCTGCTCACTGTCATAGTGAAGGAGTCCGTACCGAACCTCTTTTATATCCAGCAGATACCAGCTTTCACAATAGCACAGCGGAATAACAGCCTCGAATTTTATAAATTATACCAGAAGAACGTCAATGAATATCAAACTGCAACTTACCAAGACTGAAAGCAGCACTCAGCAGTTACAAGAGCACGCAGAGCTCCTCACACACCTGTCTCCGGAGCCGGAAGCGCGCGGCTCTATTTATCACAAGCAGATGTTGGTCTTCAGAAAAATGTCCGCCCGGCCGTCCGAACAGAACAAAGAGAGGAGACATTTCACTTACTGGAACCAGACACATTTCCCTAGTCACTGAGAACACACTGAGAACACACTGCAAGGAAGACCACTTATTTCCTCATAGAGAGGAGAAGTGAACGGAGGGGTGTTCCTAAACAGATAAACATATAAATAGATAAAATAAAGGCGAGAACAATAGTCACTGAAACACAAAACTCAAAATACAAACTTCAATAAAGAAGAGATTGTCTGTTTTAGAAAATGGAGTATTCTGAAAATTCATATTTGATGACTTAATCATGGAGCCTCTCCTGAAACTTATTGGTATATTCCAGTGTCCAATATATGTGCATATTGGTAATCTTTGCATCTGTAGTGATTGAAATGCAGCCAGAGAGCGACAAGAAAAATATAAAATAAAGTAAATTAATCACTTCAAAGATGTCATGCTATAAAATTGCACGCACGCCCGCACAACTGCGACAAATGACGCAAATTTTACTATCTATAGGCGCCCCTTTAAAAGCCTTTACAGGAGAACACTTTAGATGTACAGAGGAGGCCACTACCCATGATCTGATGTTCGCGGTGATACCTCACATGCGTGGGACGATCATGGTTCGCGTACGGTCAGGATTGGCGCACGCATTCGCCCTTTGCGCGCTAGCACAGGAGGACAGGGGCACTTTAATTGTTTTTTCTTAATTATTATTAGTTGATATATATATATATATATATATATATATTTTACACTGTGGCTTTAAATGTATTTTTTTTATCTCTTTTATTGCTGTCACAAGGAATGTAAACATTCCTTGACCCCAGATCCCTCCATAAGAATACCTGTCAGGTGCCTTCTGTCACAAGACCCCAGATCCTTCCTTTCCACTTGAAAGCGTTCAAAACGCCAAGATCAGCGTTTTTGAATTTTCTAAACTGGCGCCTTTAGGACTCCAGTAAACTGGAAGTGATGTCATGACATTGCTTCCGGGTTTCTACATCCGAGACCCGATCAAAGCCGAACCCGGCTTTCTTCTGGTCTCCAATCAGCCAGTGGACGTGCTGTCTGGACTCCCAGTGGGACGGGAGAGCCTGGGTGGGCAGCAGGAGAGGGGAGGATGTCCCCTCCTGCTGCTTGTAATAACAACCAAGCAGCAGCTTAGCAGCATCCGTGGTTATTACAAGAGAGCCAATCATCGGCTCTAAAAACGGTACAGCTACAGGCATCACTCTGGGACAACCATTTGAAGTCAAATGACGTACAGGTACATGATTTGGCAGCAAATTGGCATATGGGAGCCTGATTTTGCACACTCCAGTTTTAGTAAATAAACCCCCAAGTGTCACATTCAACACTCATTGCACAGACATGTTCCTTGGCTGTCACCATCAGGAAACTCACCCTTAGCAATGACAAACAATTGCTGCTGGAGAATCAGCAGCACTGCAATTCAAAGAAGGGTGCAAACAGTATTATCCAAAAAATAAAATAGGGCAATTCTTTATCATATGCCGTGCTTTAACAAACTCAATGTCATTCAGTTCCAGGATCTGCGTTGACACTAAACCTGACCCCAATTCTTTATCCAAATGTAGCTGTACCCTCGTGAGGGCTCCTGAGTGTTGTAGTCCACCTGTCACCCTGCCCAGCCAGGCACACAATTTCCAGTCACTTTTTAGACAGAGAACAGTCCACGCACTTTGTTTTTTTTATTTTGTTTTGTTTTTTATTGAGGGGAATTAAGTTTGGCTGGTATAAGGGAATATGGGATCCCCACTGAATTGCAGAATATTTACATGGGACCAACTATATACACTCCTTGTATGTACACTCCAGTCTTCACTCCAGGACAACGCTTGCAGACTATTTCTCCTCAATTCCTCCAGCACATTTAATGGCTTGAACTTCCAGGATCAACTAGCACAGGTTTAGGCCTGGAATTGGCTCAGCCAGGCCTTGAAAGCTCCCTTTATGGGTAGGGACTTAGGATCCCTATGGTGTAGCGAAAATATGATGATCATTGGTGCTAGTTGTCCTACACGTGCTACTGCTCCCAGTACCACCTCTTTAGGCCGTGCCAACCCACATGGTTGCAGTTTCGTTTCTCTCTTCTGCCCATTCTTCCACAGTCTACTCTTCTGGTTCTGCACCCATCCCAGACTTCTCTCTCCCAGTCCTCTCAGGCATGCCTCCCCAGTCCTCCTAACTGTGCATCACTCACCATCCCTCCCGGCTGTGACCTGTTGTCCAGGACACTTGTCAGGAAAGACAGGTCTGCAGTACACTTAGAGGTTCTTGGTGTACGCACATGCGAAACGAGCGCATTGGCACATCGGCGTACACACATGAGCATCGATTTATGCCAGGTGGGCTATTTAAACTGAGCTTCTGCATAGACTCATTGCTCTTTGGTCTACAGCTTCTGTGTGTTCTGACCTGTTACTTGTTCTCACTAACGCTGTCTGCTTGATACTCCGACCCAGGCTTGTTTTGGATTCCTCTTCTGCCTGCTGCTCTGTTTATCTGCCTGAACATTACCAACCTGGCTTGCCCGACCCTGCTCATCCAGCCTGTCATGGCTCTGCTCTGCAACCCGCATCTAGATCCTGCTCTAGCTGCAATCCAAGCCTGCCATGGCCCCGGTCTGCCTACGACCACCTGCCCGCCTGCTGCACATCCATCCATGGACAACCAGCCATACAGACTACAGGACTGATCTCAGGCACTCCTACGCCATCGTGCTTCTGTGGCTGCTGTGTCATCTTCAGTAACCCACAAGCTGGTGTGGTACGAGTGGATCTCCTCTACACGTCAGGCTCACGAACCAGGTACGTGACAACACCTCCACATGTTCTCAGAGGGTCCCGTCCACACCCCAGCCCAGGCCCAAGGTCAACCCCCCAGTCTGGGGAGCTCCTTCAAAGGTCACCGATAGCCTAGCACTCCATCTCCAGCTTCTTCACGAACAACTCCTCCCCAGCTCTGCTTACCCTAGGTATTTAAGGAGGCCTGTCCCCTGCGAGTCCAATTTGGGGATTGGTCAGGGCTCCTTAGAATGCCCCAAACAGCTCCACCTCTCTGTCCAGAAAACATCAGAACATTCTGGAAAGAGGTGAGAGGCCTCTAATGATGATGCTTGTGAGTCACCAGCTCTACACTGGGCCACTCCCAACCCAGTTTAAAACAAACACCAGCTAGGCCTGCCTAAATTTTCCTATTCTGCCAAAAAAAAACATCGACATCTATCTAGAAACCTGGAGGGTGCTACACAAACATATCCCTAACATAAACCCATAACCAGTGGAGTACCATAGGTGGTACAGTCTGCCCTGGATATGGTCTTCAAACATGTGTATCATCTGTAGCTACTGGAGGCCAGTGAATTTTTTTTTGGTGTACATGCAGCCCTGAGGAGGTTGATCTTCTCCCAATTGTGCCTGCAAGGTTATTGGGTTCTGATGCGAAGGTCACAAGGCAGAGTCAGAACCATCAGTGCCATGGCGGAAGAGTCTATCCTTTCTTGGGTAACTAACCACTGATACCAATTATCTTTTGACCTCCCACTGACCATTAATGTAAGAGAGCACTTTACCACTGATCACAAAAGTAATGGGGTTCTTCTCCACTGACAACCAGTGTAATTAAGGAACACTTCTCTACTGACCAACAATGAAAGGGAGGACATCTACACATACCATCAATGTAATGCCCTGTACACACGGTCAGAAATTTTGACGGAAAAGGTCCGATCGGATTAAACTGTCGGAAAATCCGATCGTGTGTGGGCTCTATCGGACTTTTTCCGTCAGAAATTCGGACGGAAAAAATTTGAGAGCAGGATCTCAAATTTTCAGACAAAAAAAAAAATCTGATCGGACCTTTTCCGATCGTTTGTAGAGGATTCTGATTGGACAAAGTGCTCAGATCAAATTACAAGACCAAAGCTATTGGCTACTAGCCTCAACGTAGTCCCGTCATAAGGAACGAATGTCATCACGTACCGAACAATCGGATTTTCTGACAACTTTGTCCAACCGTGTGTATGCAACACCAGTTTAGGACAAAATCCTTGGGAAAAAATCCGATGGATTTTGTGGTCGGAATGTCTGACCGTGTGTACAAGGCATAAGGGGGCACTTCTTCATGGATCACCAGTGTAAGGGATAACTTCTTTAGTGACTGACGCTCAATGTAAGAGAGCCCTTTACCGATCACCAACGTAGTGGGGTTCTTTTCAACTGACCACCAGTGTAAATTAAGGAGCACTTTTTTTCTCCACTGACCTCCAATGAAAGAGAGAACATCTCCACACACAATCAGTATAAGTGGATACTTTTCCACAGACCATAACTGTAGTGAACACTTCTCCACTGATCACCAATTTGAGAGGACACTTCTGTGCTAACCATCAGTGCAAAATTCGGTTCACACTAGTGCGGGCCATGCGTCCTGCATTTGCTTGGGCACAGCAGCCCATTCATTTGAATGGGATACTGTGCCATGTGAACCACATAAAAAAGGTGCATGCAACTTTTTAAAAACATGGCCGCAGGGAAATCCAGCCTGGTCCTTTTAACCAGGCAGGTTTCCACACATGTTTCACGCACACTGAGATGCTTGGAGGTACCATTCAGAATAAACAGCAGCACCACGCATCTTGCAAGAACAGTACGATTCGCCTGCAGATAAGTGCAGGTATCGATGTGATGCACCTGGAACGCACTAGTCTAGTTTGAATCTAGCCTAAAGGAGAATTTCTTCCAAGAAGATCAATCTAATGCCGCATACACACGACCACATTTTTCGACGGACTAGGTCCGGCGGACTATCCGACGGGCTTTGCAGCGGAGGTCCGCCGGACTTTCAAATGAACGGACTTGCCCACACACTATCACTCCAAAAGTCTGACGGATTCTAATGTCATGACGTACGACTGAACTAGAATAAGGAAGTTCATAGCCAGTAGCCAATAGCTGCCCTAGCATCGGTTTTCAGCCGTCGCACTAGCACACAGACGAGTGGATTTTTCGACCGGACTTGAGTCTGTCGGACAGAAATAAAACATGTTTTATTTCTAGGTTTGTCGAACTTTTGGGAAAGAAAAGTCCGCTGGAGCCCACACGAGATCTAATTGTCCGATGGATTCTGGTCCACTGGACCCAGTCCATCGAAAAGTCAGATCGTGTGTACGCGGCATAAGAGAACACTTCTTCACTGACCACCAATGTAAGGGATCACTTCTTTACTGACCACCAGTGTAAGTTCTCCACTGTCAACTAATGTAATGTCTCTATTGACCACCAGAGTAAGAAAAGGGGCACTTCCTCGCTGATCACCATTGTAAGGGGGCCCTTCATTGACCACCAATATAAGAGGACACTTCTCCACCAGTGCATTTTACATGCACAACCATTCATTTCTAGGGAAAGTGTGTTTTGTTAGAAACTACATCAAAGATATGGGCACCAGATTTATTTTTTTCACGCCACATTAAAAGGCAAATGTGTGACTATCCCCCCAACACTAACATAACATTTCCTAAGACTGGATACATATATTCTTGCCTTGGAAATGGCCCCAAACCAATCCCACACCAAGTTGTCTTACTTTCCAAGATTTTGTTGCTAGGACATTTGCCTGGAACACTACACCCCTAGTGCTTTATGATCTAGCTTCTCTCCAGGGTTTACCCCTCCTTACTCTATCCAAAATTACATTTTAAGTGGAATTGTTTTTGGTTTACTGCTAACTTTTATTCAGATTGCAGTTCTCCTCTAAAAGTTTTTCTTTTTTACATTTCGACATTGCTTCAAACATTCAACGTGAAAGACAAACTTGGCTAAAAAAATGCCCCTTAGGTCCCTCCCACCCTATCACAGTCAGTTTTTAATGTCAGACCGCAAAACGCATTATTCCAAAGCTACAAGAAAGTTGCATGAGAAAGACATCGAGGAGTTCTGATAGAGCCTGTATCAGCTGGAGATCAGACATTCATCAAACAGAGGAGCTCAGGATGTCTGTAGATATGTTCAGGCTCCCTCACTGATCTCAGTCACTCAACAGCTGAAAGGCTTTCATATTCACAGTATCTACCAGCAGCATAAAGTCCTTTCTTTCCCTCTCAGTAGTCTGACTGATTGCATTAGCCCCTATTTGTGACTTCAAGCATGGCTTTTCACAACTTTCCCGGAAAGCCTGTTTTTTCACTGGATAAATTTGATTCATTTAGATCAGCGTCTTGGGCTGATTTTATTTGGCAAGGACAAGGAAAATCGCGTTAACACCAAGTATGGCAGTCGTTTTTCTATTACAAGCTGCAGAAGTAATCTAGTAGGAAAGGAAAGAAAAAGGTTAATGGTAATTTTCTGAAGTTTGTGAAAAAAATGCTTTGCTTCTATGGTGCGTGTTTTTTCTCTGACTAAGGAAATAGCAAGAATTAGAAATAAAATGATCCAAAATGATCCATTGGGTGGAGAACTTGATCCCTTTTTAACTATAAGTATCACATTTGTTTCACACCAAATCATTGGTACCAGGCCAGTCATTAATCACTGATTTGTCCCAAAATTCTGGTGCCAGATACTTATTGGGGGTTATTTACTAAAGAAAAATCTACTTTGTACTGAAAGTGCACTTGGAAGTAAAGTTGCTGTAGATCCGAGGGGGACATGCAAGGAAAATAAAAACAGCATTTTAGCTTGCACATGATTGGATGATAAAATCAGCAGAGCTTCCACTCATTTCAGATCTTCCCCTTAGATTTAGAGCAACTGCACTTCCAAGTGCACTTGCAGTGCAAAGTGGATTTTCCTTTAGTAAATAACCCCCATGGCGTCTTGGTGCTAAAACAAGTGCAAATATAACTGACTTTCTACATAGCGTGACCTGAAACCTTAATCTGACTCTTAAGCCTCGTACACACGATACGATTGTTGGCCAACCGAGCGTCTGATTTTTGTCAAAAGGGCATGTGCCAGGATCTTGTCTTGCATACTTACGTTACACAATTGTCATGCCACGTACCACAAGGAATTTCAGCTCTTGAGTGCCATCCTTTGGGCCGCTTCTGCTAATTTCGTGTTTGGTGAGCATTAATTACCAGCATGCGTGTTTGTACTTTCGTGTGACGAATTTGTGTGCTGACCATACGAAAATCAAACCGTTGTCCGCTGAAAATTTACTAGCCTGTCACCCAACATTTGTTGGCCGAAAGTTGGACAACAATTGTCCAAAGAAGCGTACTAATGGTAAGATTTTAGGACAACAGTCTGTCAACAGACAGTCCACTGCCAACAATCGTACCGCGTGTATGAGGCTTTAGGCTGGGTTCACACTGATGCGAATTGGATACGGGTTTCCCTGCATCCAATTCGCATGACAGCTCCATGACGTCCGCGGAGCGCATTGCACAGGGGTCCTGTGCATCTTTGGCTCAGTTTTAGGTCCAAATTCAGGCAAACATCCAGGCCTGATTCATCCATGGAACGGAGAACAGGGACGCATCTGACCCCCTGCTGTGAGCCGCATCTGCACACAGTGTGAACCCAGCCCGGAAGTGAAAGAAAAGCTTCAGTCTAGCTATTCTTAAAAGTGTTCCTTCCCCCCTCCTCTTACCTATCCTGCCCAACCTGTATAAAAAAAAGTGTGCACTTCAATTGGCCATACATTTTTGTTGTTCAGTGTCCATAAAGCCTCATACACACGGTCGGACTTTGTACAAACTTTTCCGTGGACTTTTGTACAAAGGGCGTGGTCCACAAGTTTGTATTGCATACACAAGGTCGGACTTTTTGACAACAAACACGAACGTAGTGACGTCACAACGTACTGATGCCACTTCAAAAGAGGACATTCAATGACTCCAGTTCCACCTTTGGTCAACTTCTGTATTGTAGTCTGATCTTTTGCATTGGTTCTGAGCATGCGTGTTTGTACCTTGTACAAAAGTCCGATGCTTTTGCGTACACACGGTTGGACTTTGCTCCATCGGACTTTTTTTGCCAGAAAGTTTGTCCGTTCGCACAGCCAACAAAAGTCAAATGAAAACAGAAAAAGTTTGTCCGATGGAGCGTACACACAGTCGGATGTTGCTCCAAAACAGCTAATTTGCATGTTTGTTGTCAAAAAGTCCGGCCGTGTGTACGGGCCTTTAGATTTACCTTCAACTATGTAGTGCAAGGGCCTGCCTGATTGCATACAAATTGAACATGTATAGGTCTGACCCCAATTATATATGGTTTTGGTGAATCTAACCGCAATATTGAACAAGAAAATTGTATAATGTATGGTCAGCCTTACCAAATTTTATTCGGTCTGGTCACATGATCTTGCGGTTCCGACTACCCTGTGTCAGTTGGTGGCTGCTGCAGGAGGGAGAAGGAGAGCACTGATAACAAGTGGCATATGGGAGCCTATGAGGGACATCACTGCTCCCCTAATTTTCAGCCATTGTCGAGCGCTCCTTGAGCCGAAAATGCTGGACTATGTAACTGGCCTGGGGCAGAACAAAAATAGGCAAGTACACACTTTTTTTTTTATACAGGTTAGGCAGAATAGGTGGGTGAGGGATTTTAACAATAGTTCAACTTTGCCTTTCATCCACGTTAAAGCGGAACTTCACTCAAAAAGTTCCACTCCTCATCCTTCACATTTGGCACAATTTTTTTTTGTAGGAGAGCGGGTACCTCTGATGTAACGGAAACCTGCCTGTGTTACATCAGAGGGGTGCGGGTCACCCCTACGTCACAGGGAACCCCGGGTTTCCCCTTGCGTCAGAGGGGGGCGGGGTCAGGTGACGGGTGGCCCCGCCCTCCGTATATTAGAAACGTCAGCCGCCGGAATCCTTGCAGTGTCTCCTCCACGGAGACAGAAGAAGGACGGAGGATTCGCTGCGCTGGATGAGATGAGACATCGCTGGAGAGATGACCGTCCGTCGCTGGATAGCAAGAGTGGATTACCGCCGCTGGAATCTTTTTTTTATTTTTTTATTTTTAATAAAGGAATTTTTCAAAAGTGTGTTTGTTTTATTTAACCATTTTTTACACTTTCTTTGTGAAATGGTAGGGGTACTTTTGTACCCCCTTACCATTTCAAACAGGGGGGGGCCGGGATCTGGGGGTCCCCTTGTTAAAGGGGGCTTCCAGATTCTGATAAGCCCCCCGCCCGCAGACCTCCACAACCACCGGCCAGGGTTGTGGGGATGAGGCCCTTGTCTTCATCAACATGGGGACAAGGTGCTTTGAGGGGTCACAGACCCCCAAAGCATCCTCCCAATGTTGAGGGCATGTGGCCTGGTACGGTTCAGGAGGGAGGGGGGCCGCTCTCTCATCCCCCCCTCTTTTCCTGCGGCCTGCCAGGTTGCGTGCTCGGATAAAGGGTCTGGTATGGATTTTTAGGGGGAACCCCACGTCAATTTTTTTTTAAATTTGACGCGGGGTTTCCCTTAATATCCATACCAGACCTGAAGGGTCTGGTTATGGATATTTAGGGGGAACCCCACGTCAAATTTTTTCTTAAATTTGAGGCAGGGTTCCCCTTAATATCCATACCAGACCTGAAGGGCCTGGTAATTGAATTTGGGGGACCCCCACGCTTTTTTTTTTATTTTTTTTATTTTTTTTTTATCAATGACTTTCAATGAGTGTTCTCTGTATTACGGGAGCCGACAATTCATAATAGCTGCGAGTGATTTTAAAGGACTTTTTTTCCTGCATAAATGACACTTTGTGCAGGGACAATTCTAAGCACGGGAAACATGCGCCCCTTCACAGGCATACTATAGACAACCCCCCCCCCTACGAAATTTAAAGGAATATTACACTTTTATTGTTTCACTTTAATCATTATTAAAATCACTGCTCCCGAAAAAACGGCCGTTTTTAAAACTTTTTTTTGCATTGATCCATGTCCCCTGGGGCAGGACCCGGGTCCCCAAACACTTTTTAGGACAGTATCTTGCAGAATCTTTTCTCTCTGTCAAATCTTTTTTCTCTGTCGAATATTTTCTCTATATAATCTTGGACTAATAGAGGTAAGGTTAGGCACATTCGAACACAGGTTCTATAGACACAGATTGTTGTCAGAGTCATGTCGAATCTCCTATTCTATATCGAACTGTTGTAACAATGAAAACGAAAATAAAGCATTTATTTATGTCGGATCTTTCGTTTTTCGGATTTTGTGCTTTCGTTATCGTTTGTCAAAACGAAAACGAAAATAGCTGAAATTCGGACGAAAATGCATTCGGACGAAAACGAATGCACATGTCTAGGCCAGGATAAGGAGTCAAAGGCCTTATTTATATCAAGGGAGAGAAGCATGGTTTCCAGAGAGCGAGTCTGGGCTATATGTTGGAGTTGAACTATACGTCGTATTGCATCTCCCGCCTGTCTCTGAGGTACAAAGCCCACCTGATCTTTTTTTATTAACCGGGGAAGAAAAGAGTTTAATCGATTCGCCAGGATTTTTGTCAAGAGTTTCATATCTACATTAATGAGTGAGATAGGCCTGAAATTGGCCCAAGATGAGTGGTCACGGTCCGGTTTAGGAATCATCACCACGTTTGCTGTCAGAAGATCAGGGGTGAGAGGATAGCCGTTTTTCACCGAATTGTACATTGCCACCAGGTGGGGAGCTATCACCGATGCCAGCTTCCTATAAAAAAGCGCGGTATACCCGTCAGGCCCAGGACGTTTGCCCACCTTGAGTTCTTTTATTGCTTGTAGAACTTCGGAGAGCTGAATATCTCTGTCCATGAGGGTAACGTGAGCCTCCGTTAAGGATGGGAGCGAAAGGCTTTCCAGGAAGTCCGCCGTGCCCCGAGCCACACTCCCCCCTGGTGCCTCATATAGCTTCGCAAGGCGAAATGCGAATTCCTCCAGGACATGCTTTGGGTTTCCCGATAGGACATTGTGTCGATCCCGTAGGGTTATCGGGTTCAATCTAGGAGCAAAGGTTCGGAGTCTGTTAGCTAACATACGGTTTGGCCTATTTGCTCTCACATACCACCTCTGGCGGGACCAGCGCAGTACACGCTCAGCGCCCTCCGTGAGACACAGATCAAGCTCCGATCTAGCTAATTCCAGCAACTTACGGTTGCCCGGAGTGGGGGATTGTTTAAAGTTCTCTGATAGAGACACCAATCGGGACTCAAGCTCTTTTTGCTTTGCTTCTCTAGCCCTCTTACGGGCCGAAGCCAGACCAATTATCCGACCCCGCAACACCGCTTTATAAGCCTCCCAAAGGACCACCGGAGACTGCACCGAGCCCAAATTTTCACGAAAGTAGTCCTCCGAAGCCTTAACAATATCTGCTGTCACCCCCGCATGTGAAAGAAGGGAATCATTCATCACCCAGGGAGAAAACCGAGGTCTATCTAGGATAGAGCGACAGACTACTAACACTGGATCATGATCCGACCAAGGGACAGCCAAAATTGAAGCCGATACCACCAACGGAAGATGACGTCTGAGCATAAACATATGGTCTATCCGTGAGTGAACCTGATGGGGGTGAGAGTAATGGGTGTAGTCCCTGCCCTGTGGATGGCACTCCCTCCACAGGTCGACCAAGTCCAGCGCCAGTAAGGAGGACGCAAATTTCTTAGCCCCTGCCGATTGTCCATTTCTCTCGGGCGGATGCTTATCTAGTTTGGGATTTAATATAAGATTAGAGTCACCTGAAAGAAGGAGGGTGCCCCTGCAGTGGGACATAAGCAGGGCGCAGACATGGGTCAAGAAGGGCCCCAGATTTACATTCGGGGCATAGTACATAAGTATGGTAACCTCCGTGTCATGAATGGTGCCTTGGAGCAAAAGGTACCGTCCGTTAGGGACTGCAATCTGTTTAGTGCAACTAAATGGAACAGATTTTCGAAAAGCCACGAGAACCCCCCTTTGTTTAGTGGGAGCATTTGCAAAAAATACCTGAGGGAACTGAGCATCGAAGTACTTAGGATGAGAGGTCTCGGAAAAATGCGTCTCCTGTAAACAAGCAATGTCAATTTGTTGCTTGCGCAGATATTTAAAAATCTTCACCCTCTTATGGGGTGAGTTCATGCCCTGAACATTCAGGGACAACCAGTTAATCGTCATTGGGACAGCACTGGATGGCCACCAACCTTGAACCAGAGCACACGCCCTGCGAACCCAGAGGGGAAGAAAAGGGATAGAAGCAGTGAAGGTAGAGAGGGAAGAAAGAAGTAATGTATCACATCAGGAAAGGTAGTAGAGTCATGCAATGCTGTGAACAAATAACTCTGTAACATTAAGGTTGCTATGAGTCGTGGGTTAACCATCCCACTACCTGGTCGGGTGTTGATTCGAACGTTTGTTCGGATCAAGTACCACATCATGAGGGTGCAGTGGTCCGTCGGAGACCACTTGGCTTAACTGAAACCATAACCATGAATATAAAGAACATGTCAACAATGGCATATAGATGTAAACCCCAAGAACTAGTAAAAAACTGAAAACAATAACTTAAGACAAAAAGAGAAAAATTTCACCATCCGCCTCCCCCCCCCCCAAAAAAAAACAGGTCAATACATGTGGTGACCCCCCTGTCCATAAATAATCAACATGAACCCGGTGTCAGCTAAGTGGAACCCAAACAATGCCTCAGTATACAGAGATCAGGACCATGAGGGGCGAGGGGAAAAAAAAAATAAAAAAATAAAAGAAGGGGGTATAAAAGGGAATGGGGATTTGAAAAAGCCTATGCGATTTGGGGGGGGGGGGGGGCGGCAGTCAATACCAAAAGTGCATCATTTGTCCAAAAAATAAAAATAAAAAATAAAAGGACCAAAACAGGTTCCCTGCCAGTCATCAGCAGCTGGCAAGGTGGATCTTTACCGTCCAAAGTTGAAAACCAGCACAGTCTGACTGTAATCAAATACCGACCAGCTTACCACTCCTCAGTGTCGTGGGTCGGAGGTGTCTCGCTCCAGTCTCCTGGTGGCGTTAGTCGCAGCTTGTTCAAGAGGCTGAGGTCTCTCTGCTGTACAAAGGCAGGGAAAAAGAACAAAAACAAAGCACAAACTTGCAAAAGGTAGGGACAACATTTTTATAGCGATGTCCGTCCGTAGAGGCTTCATGAAACCTCTGAGCCTTGAGAGTGCGGAGGGCTTGGGATCCGTGCTGTGAGGATTGTGAGGATCTCGGTGGGGCCCGGGAGGGACCCGGTCGGGCCACTGCTGCTTCGGGTTGAGAAGGAGGGAGGTCAAACTGTAGCTCCTGGAATTGCCGCCGCAGATCCGGCAAAGATGAGGCATGAAACTGACGTCCCAAATGATAAAAGGAGAGTTTAAAGGGGAACCCCCACCGGTAGCGGATGTTTCTGGCTTGCAGGATGTGCAGATAGGGCTTCATATTCCGTCGTTTAGCGATAGTGACCGGGGAAAGATCTGCGAACAATTGGAGGGAGTTTCCCTGGAATGTAATGTCCGGTAATTCCCTGGCCGCCTGGAGAAGCCGTTCCTTGGTTCTGTAGAAGTGAAATTTTATAATCACATCTCTAGGGGGGCCCTCAGTTGGTTTGGGAGCGAGGGACCTATGGATCCGGTCGAATTCCAGGCGTTCCGTGGGAATATCAGGCGCAAGCTCCTGAAAGAACGCTGTAGCTGTACCCTGGAGATCCGTAATGGTCTCTGGGAGGCCGCGAATACGCAAATTTCCTCTGCGGGC
The DNA here is from genome assembly GCF_037356315.1 of Lithobates pipiens. Taxonomy (NCBI): domain Eukaryota; kingdom Metazoa; phylum Chordata; class Amphibia; order Anura; family Ranidae; genus Lithobates; species Lithobates pipiens. The sequence continues at coordinate 501,564,798 of NW_027507764.1, read as the reverse complement.
CCTATTTTCTGAGTCCTCAAGTTTGTCCTGGAGTGTTACAAGTTCCGCATTCAGTTTCTCCACCTCTTCCTCATGACCCTCCAGTACCGTGGTTGTTAGGTCCATCCGTTCCTCCAACTGATTAGTGCGGTGGCCTAGCTCCTTAAGACCCTTCACCAGTTCAGCAGACAGTTTACGAGAGGCCGAGGTGATCTCGTCCCTTACTATGGTGCGGAATTTCTGTAGCAAAGCATCAGAGTTAGTGTCCACAGGGCTGGCTAGGTTAGAGGGAAACTGTGACAGGCTATCGTCAGAGTGCTGTGTGGTGTCATCAGGTTCCGGCGGTTCGGGCGCCATCTTACCCTTCCCTTTCGCCTTCCCACGGACCGGAGAGGATTTCTGCTGTGATCTGTTGCGGGGACGGTTCCGGGGTGTATTATACATACCCGCCGGTAGCCCAAAAGCGCATGCAGTAGTTGGGGTAGATGTGACAAGAAATGCTAGATGAATATGCCTTATCAGCCAAGTGAAATGTTCTGACGGCGCGGTGCTAGGGAATTACGTTGCCATTTTCCCTGCTACCGCGTATGCACTCCCAGGTTAAGGTGTATGTTATCACATGTCCATCTCTAGGCCCTCCAGGGCCTCTATATACTGGGTGGATGGTATGCAGTACAGGGGGGGAGCAGAAAAAGCCTTAGGAAGTGTGAGGGGCCTGTAATGGTGGACTGGGTGTACCAAGATGGCCACCGCCTACCTCAGTCTGCAGTGTGTCCTCAGTGGTATTGTGCGGGCTGCCAACACCGGTCCTCTCCACCGAATTCCACTCCCAGGCCTCAGGGGGGTTCCTCCGACACCCGATGGGTGGGTGCGTGTCACCGCTGTCCGCGCGGCCCGCGGTACGTGAGCGCGGAGGCTCCGGCGTCCCTGTAGGCCGCAAGATGGCGGCCGGCGTCCAGGCAATGCAGCAGGCCTCGGGCCTAATCGCGGGGCTCCGGCCGGACCGGAGCAGTAATACCGGGATAATAACGTTCCCGGGACTCTCGGGGAGTAGGCTGAGGTGCCCGCCGGCCCGAATCTTGCCTTGGAACGGCGGATGGATGAGGATTAATTCTCGGCCGGCGGAGCTCAGCCGAGATGCGTCCTCTCCCCAGCACTTCCGGTCACGCCCCCCCCCGTTGGATTTTTTCAGACGGATTTTGGCCAAAACTTGTGTTGCCTGAGTTGTCGGAAAATCAGATTGTTCAGAACGAGGTGACGTTCATTGCGTACGATGGAGGCTAGAAGCCAATAGTTTTGGTCTCATAATTTAATCTGAGCATGCGTGGCACTTTGTCCCTCAAAAGTCCGATCGGATTTTGTTGTCAGAAAATTTTAGATCCAGCTCTCAAACCTTTTCCGTCGGAATATCAGGCGGAAAAAGTCAGATAAACCCCCCCCACACGATCGGATTTTCCAACAACATAATCCGATCGGATCTTTTCCGTCTGAATTTCTGACCGCGTGTACAGGGCATTATAATAGAAACATTTATGATTTATTCCAGCACAGGGTTTTTTGAGTTTGATGTTGGTGACTTTACCTTTGTTTACTGCATTCAGAGCAATATAGTTTGCTCCATGCTCACAGTCTGCAACTGGACAATAAAAGAGCAGCAGGAGAATGATGAGCTTATCCCATTGCTCTGTCCTCCAATCAGTTGGTTCCATGTCTCCCCACATGCATACAGCACACTCGATCTTTCCCTAGTGCTGCCCTTCTCTACTATTATTAGAGCTTATTATTATTATTATTATAAGAGGCTGATGCCAGGCTAAAACATACCCAAAACATTATCCCACATACAACTGCTAAATAGAATAAAATAATTCTAAAGAAAGTACAAAAAAAATGTTAACTATCCAGAGTACACTAGTGTTAAAAAATACCGGTACATGTATTGATTTTTTATTGGATAAATAGCTGTATTATTTTAGCTATATTATTTTGTATGTATCCAGAATTTAGCTTTAAGATACTATGTTTATCTTGTTTTAACAAACGGCACTGCCTGAGAGGGTAGGATAGCCTTCTTCTATGCTGTACATGGCTTATACATCAATACATATTTAAAGTACATGTCATTTATATAGCTATTTTTTTATAGCCCTTACTTTAGCAGAAATTATGTTACAGATTTCAGTGCATTTTTTTTGTAACACAAAACAGTATCGACTGTGACTATCCCGCAGGAGGATAAAACTGCTGAACCATTACAGATGATAAGATCAGCATTTTTTCTCTGCAAAAGCCTACTATTTCAGACATGTAGCTGGTACTGCATTATTATGGGTCACCGAGCATGGATTTCTTAATGTCTTTTTTAATAGATGCCTACAGCTGCATAGTTTTACTCCCATCAGCCCTGATCTGGCTATGCTTATGATGTTGGTGCAGCCATAGTGTTGCCAGATCATAATGCTGTAGTCAAAATGTTGAGTATCTCTGCAGATTATATCTGTCAGTATAGGATATCTGTAAATCTTTTAATGAGCCTATGGTGCTGCAACAAAAAAATGTTAAGGCTCTTGTACCTTCTTTAGTGCAGGCCAAGTCCAATTCAATTTTGGATCCAAGTGTGGATGTGCTCCCTACAACCACTACAGTGCTTATAAATGTTCCATGCTAATATCCAAAAGGACACAGCAAACCGCTTTCTAGACTTTACAATCTTTCCAAATCTGAGCCCTCAAAAAATAAAAAATAAAATAAATAAAAATGCAAAAACTTAAAAAAGGCCTCCAACGTAACACCATTCTTCATTATCAAGAAGCAGCCAAAGACACGATTTATTGTGCCCCTGTTGTACTGCATATTGGCAACAGAAGACCTTACCACTTAACAGGAGCTCCAGGCTCCTCCCATAAAATTAGTAAGCAGCTATAAATACTGTAGCTGATAACTTTTAATATAAGGACAATTACCTGTCCAGGGATCCAGCGATGTCCTCACCCGAGGACATGGCTTTGGGTGCAGTTGACGGCATCGTAAGTAAGAGAAACAGGCAGTGAAGCCTCGCGGCTTCACAGCTGGTTTCCTACTGCGCATGCGCGAGTCGTGCTGCTCTTTGTGAATGGTCTCATAGTCTTCTGGGACCTGTGATGTGTCTCAGAAGGCAGTGAGGGAAGGGGTGGGGGGCGAACGTCCGATTCTGGCCGGAAGTGGAAGCGGTTACCTGTAAAAACCAGGTACCCGCTTTCTCTTCCCCTCCAAAAAGTGCCAAATGTGGCAGTGAAGGGGGAAGATTGGAAACAAATCAAACTTCCCCTTTTGGGTGAAGTTCTGCTTTAACTACCAGCCTCTAATATCCGTTTATTACCATTCCATTTTTTCAGTTTTCAGCACTGTGATAGTTTGACTAACAACTTATGCATTCGTATCCAGAATATTATATTTTATATATATACATATATATATATATATATATATATATATATATATATATATATATATATAATCTTTTTTTTTATTATTAAACAGACAGAGCTTTCTTTTGGTGGTATTTAGTGACCACTTTTATTTTTATTTTTTTCCACGATAAAAATTAAAAAGACACAAATTTCTGGAAAGAAAAAAAATATTTTCTTTACTTTGTGTTAAAATAAAAATGCCAGAATAGCGTGAAAACCCCCAAAATTACTTTTTTTTTTGGAAAGTAGACAACCCAAGGTGCTTTCATTTTTTTGGCCACAATTTTTGGAAATGAAGAAGCATGCTGGTACTGAGGGGGGATAAACACAGATCAGAGGTCATAGAGGTAGAGGTCATACATAGAGGGTAGTGAAGGGGTTAATATACTGGTCACATACAGTGGCATCATGGAAATAAAGGGGTTAATGTTCAGATGTGCCGGGCTAAGGGAGGGGAAAGGGTTAATATACAAGTCACATTAGACAATATGAAGCTAGTATGTGTAGGAGAGGAGGGGGGCATGAAAGGGTTAACAAAATTGATTCCAATGTCACTGAAACAGATCTAATTAATCTGCAGCTGCTGATCCATTCAATCTGTCCTCTTTCACAATTGCACAATCTCGCTCTTCCCCTTGTTATAAGATGAAGGGGGGGCTCAGCACTATAAACAGTACCATGTGATCATTGTGATGGCCAATCACCAAAATCACATGATACTCAACCCCCTCGAATTGGCGGGGTACAGTGTCTCTGTGTCAGTTGGGTATGCAGCGATCACCAGGTATGTCAGCCACCTGCAGGCCATATATCCAGTGCCATTCATAAATGGCACAGGGTAAAAAAGGGGTGGCAATCTGCTTTGATAAACATACAGTGGTACAAGTTAAAGTGGAACTGTGCTTACAGAATATGTTAAGACAGTACTGTCTTAACATATTAGTGATTAGCAATTGTATTTTTTTAGCAATAAATCAAACTTTGCTATTTCTTTTCCTGCTGGATGGCCTTGGATGTTTAAAAATGAAGAATTTTTTCAGCTCACTTAGAAAACTTTTTCATGCTGCGACCCCCGCCACCCCCCCAGATAAATATATACTGTAAATGGTTCATATAGAGAACTTGGTGTTGAGTTATTGAGTTCAAAGTCACTACAAAGGACAAAAGGGCACTCCTTAGACCTGGAGGAAAAAAGATTTAACCTTCACAAAAGGAAAGGCTTTTTCACAGTAAGAGCTGTGAAAATGGAATAGACTCCATGGAAAAGCTCTAGCTCTGGCCAGCTAAGTAGCTTGTTTTTACAAGAGCTGAATGAATTCCTAAATGCATAAAATATAACTGGATATTACAATTTTTTAAGGTAATACCAGATATTGTTCATCCAGGGAATATCCGATTGCCTTCTGAGGCATTAGGAAGGCAATTAATTTTTCTTCACTGGAGCAAATAGGATCATGCTGATAGGATTTTTTGCCTTCCTCTGGATTAACCGTGGGTATAGAATTCTGTATATGGAGGTTTTCTATTTAATCAAATTATTTATTAATTTTCTATTTGTTGAATTAGATCTGCGGTCTTCAAACTGTGGCCCGGGGGCCAGATTTGGCCTTTTTTCTTGCCTTTATCTGGTTCTTGGAGCACTATTCCAGCAACTAACACCAATGATGGGGCACCATTGCCTCTACTGACACCATCAATGGGGCACCATTTCCCCTACTGACACCATCAATGGGGTACTATTCTCCCCATTGATATCAACAATGGGGCACTACTCCATTCATTAAAACCAATTATGGGGCACTGATGCCAGGCATGTTCTACTCCCACTGGTCAAAGTCCAACCCCCCGAAAGCCTAAAGAACAGTAAACTGGCTCTTTGCTTAGAAAGTTTGGAGACCCCTGCTTAGATGGACTTATGTAATTTTCCAACCTGACTAATTATATACGTATTTATCGGTGTATAACATGCACAGGCATATAACACGCACCCCAGTTTTAGGAGGGAAGTTTAAGGAAAAGATGTACATTTTAAATGAAGAACTTTGACGCAAAATTAGGGTCACAGCTCAATAATGCACCCTGCTCAGTGCCCATCTGTTGTCTCTAAATTGCCCATCAATGCACCCTGCTCAGTGCCCATCTGTAGACTCTAAATTGCCCATCAATGCACCCTGCTCAGTGCCCATCTGCAGCCATTAAATTGACCAACAATGCAGTCTGTTCAATGCCCATATGTAGCCTCACCTTTCCCATCATTGCAGCCTCGCCTGTGTTGGATTATCCCTCCTGTCTCCGAGGGAAGTGGAGGAGCGAGCACCGCTGCATTACACAGAGTCGCGATCTCCTGTGTACTCCGTCACTCCCAGCCATGCCTCCTGGCTCTGCTCATATGATAGACGGAACAGTGGCCCAATGCGGGGCCAGGAGGCGTGGCTGTGAGTGACGGAGCGCCGGTTACACAGGAGATCGCGGCTCTATGTAATTCAGCGGCGTTCGCTCCTCTTCCCTCAGAGGCAGCAGGGATTAGTGTATAACATACACCCACGATTTCCCCCTGATTTTAAGGGGAAAAAAAGTGCGTGTTATACGTTGATAAATACGGCAACTTCCCATGTAGTCACTGGGACAAAAAGTGACAAAGACAGCAACACAAATCTGACAGTAATCCTTTTCCAGTCTGCCAACACTAAGAAAGATTTTGGCTTACGATAACATTACCTTGATTTACCAATACCATAAAAGAATGATAAAATATTTCTTTAAAGCTGTTTATAGAAACACAATGAGTCACGTACTGCGGAGTGGTTCTTTAACACTGATAGCAATCCTGCATAATAAACGGAATCAGTTTTCAAGTCCTAGCAGTTTGATTTTCATGCCCTAATCCCTTTCATGCTGGCTGCCTTCACGTTATTTCCTGAAAAACCTGTGATAAGCATCTATAATAGCCGCTTGCCAGCTTCAATGTCGAAAAATATTAGAAGATAAATTTTGCTCTGCATACTTCTCTGCCTTTTACTTAGAGGAAATCTCTTATCTTGCGCACACTTCAATTCATATCATCGGAGAGTTGGTTTAGGAAAGTCATTTTTATACTGCTGGTGTCTTACAAAGTGGACTTCAATCAGATGAACCGCAAAATGAAGGTAAAATTGTAATTTGCACATTACAGAAAGAGGGCCCTTCATCCTCTGGCTGCTGAAAAAAAAAAACTCTGTAAAGCCATATTTATTTGATAAGGTGGAAAGGTGCTACTGCCATTAGTTAGCAGATGGGTGCACATGCGCACAGGACAAGTTATATATTGTATGTCACTAGTGTTTGGGTGTGCCTGGGCATACCCTAATCACTCTGTATGGTGCAGATCCCCCCCCATTTAAGCCCCTCACATTTCACCAAACCTTCCTAATAGGGTTCCTAAAAATGTGTAAAAAAAAATAGAAAAAAAAAAAAATGTCACCATCAGTATAAACAAACATGTGCACACATATGCGTTTGAGGTGCACACCCTCATATAATAGGCTGTGCACACCTATGCAAGAGATGTCCAGGTGAAACTGGGGACACATTTCAGTGAACACACAAAAACAGCTACAGTGATTTTTTTTTTGTTTTTTTTTTATAATAATGCAACCCTTCCATGCTAATTTATAAAAAGTAAATATGTTTGTGAATCAAAAAGTATATACGATAAAGAATAAAAAAAATAAAAAATAAAAAAAGGGAAATGTCCCCCACGTGGGGTTTTCTATGCAGAAAGTAGGTAAAAAGATGTTAACATGTGTTTTTAAATTGTTTAGACTTTATTAATAGCATAAGCTCAAAAATGACAATGACAGTTAAAATATGGGCTGTGTTAGAGGAGATGTGAAAGCAACAATGCAAGTGAAACTAAACACAATAATATACAATGTTCAAACGCTAAAATTAGATGTTAAATGAAACTGACGCGTTTTGACCCCACCGGGTCTTCTTCAGAGGGTTTGGGCCCTGTAGAAGAATTTGCATGTATTGAGATTCATAAATATAAGCACAAAATGTTTTTGATGGTTATATTTATGAATCTCAATACATGCAAATTCTTCTACAGTGCCCAAATCCTCTGAAGAAGACCTGGTGGGGTCGAAACGCGTCAGTATTCATTTATCATCTCATTTTAGCGCTTGACGATTGTATATGATTGTGTTTAGTTTCACTTGCGCTGATGCTTTCACAGAGTCCTGACCTCAACCACATAGAACGCCTTTGGGATGAATTAGAGTGGAGACTGTGAGCCTGTCCAGCATCAGTACCTGACCTAACAAATGCACTTCTGGAAGAATGGTCAAACATTCCCATAGACACACTACTAAACCTTGTGGACAGCCTTCCCAGAAGAGTAGATCTTTTCATGTGACAACACTGAAGAAATGATACTTTGCTACAATGTAAAGTAGTGAGTGTTCAGCTTGTATAACAGTGTAAATTTGCTGTTCCCTAAAAATAACTCAACACACAGCCATTAATGTCTAAACCTCTGGCAACAAAAGTGAGTATACCTCTAAGTGAAAATGTCCAAATTGGGCCCAATTAGCTATATTCCCTCCCTGGTGTCATGTGACTCGTTAGGACAAGGTCTCAGGTGTGAATGGGGAGAAGGTGTGTAAAATTTGATGTTATCGCTCTCACTTTCTCATACTGGTCACTGGAAGCTCAATATGGCACCTCATGGCAAAGAACTCTCTAAAGATTTGAAAAAAAGAATTGTTGCTCTACATAAAGATGGCCTAGGCTATAAGAAGATTGCCAAGACCCTGAAACTGAGCTGTATAACGGTGGCCAAGACCATACAGCGGTTTAACAGGACAGGTTCCACTCAGAACAGGCTTTGCCATGGTTTGGGGTCAGCCTGTCAGTGCTCGGATCATATGCCGCACACTGCATCAAATTGGTCTGCATGGCTGTCACCCCAGAAGGAAGCCTCTTCCAAAGATGATGCACAATAAAGCCTGCAAACAGTTTTGCTGAAGACAAGCAAACTAAAGACATTGATTACTGGAACCATGTCCTGTGGTCTGATGAGACCAAGATACTTATTTGGTTCAGATGGTGTCAAGCGTGTGTGGTGGTAACCAGGTGAAGAGTACAAAGACAAGTGTGCCTTGCCTATAGTCAAGCATGCTGATGGGAGTGTAATGATCTGGGGGTGCATGAGTGCTGCCGGCACTGGGGAGCTACAGTTCATGAGGGAACCATGAATGCCAACATGTACTGTGACATACTAAAGCCAAGCATGATCCCCTCCCTTCAGAGACTGAGCCACAGGGCAGTATTCCAACATGATAACGATCCAAAACACACCTCCAAGATGACCATTGCCTTGCTAAAGAAGCTGAGGGTAAAGGTGATGGACTGGCCAAGAATGTCTCCAGACCTAAACCCTATTGAGCATCTGTGGAGCATCCTCAAATGGAAGGGGGAGGAGCGCAAGGTCTCTAACATCCACCAGTTCTGTGATGTTCAGTGGCAACCTGTGAAGCTCTGGTGAACTCCATGCCCAAGAGGGTTAAGGAAGTGCTGGAAAACAATGGTGGCCACACAAAATATTGACACTTTGGGCCTAATTTGGACATTTTCACTTAGGGGTGTACTCACTTTTATTGCCAGCGGTTTAGACATTAACGGCTGTGTGTTGAGTTATTTTGAGGGGACAGCAAATTTACACTGTTATACAAGCTGTACACTCACTACTTTACATTGTAGCAAAGTGTCATTTCTTCAGTGTTGTCACATGAAAAGATATAATAAAATATTTACAAAAGTGTGAGGGGTATACACACTTTTGTGAGATACTGTATATATATATATATATATATATATATATATATATATATATATATATATATATATATATGAGAAATCAGATAGGATTGCTGCACTTAAAATGTATTCTGAAATTTCAAATTCCAGTTCCATTCAATGTCAAATTTGATTCAATGTCAAATTCCATTTCAATGTCAAATTTCAAATTCCAGTACCATTCAATGTAAAATGCATAACGGTTTCGGGCTATACAGATAACGCCCTTCTTCAGAGCAGGACATATACAATAATAATGATGTTTAACAATGTATTTATACACTTCTGCGTCATATAGGATCAATTAATCAATCATTCAATACCAATCCAGATAATTAACAGATAAGAAAAACATGTAGGCATGTATGGTATCATGGGTCATCAGGCGTTATCATTTTTCCTATTACATTTGATATGCACTAAGGAAGAACAAAAAATATATAGTGAATACATGTACATAACCAGCTGAAAACAAAATGTATATATAATTATAACAAAAAAATAAATAAAAAAATAAAAACTATATATAGAAAAAACATTACTAAAAATAAACATGAAAAATCTAAGAAATAAGTATAAATCAAAATCAGAATTCAATCCAATGGGCCATAATGAATTTAAATGGTGTATCTATTGAACTTCCTGCTTCCTAATGGTTAATTCCCTGTTTCCTCCACGTCTGTTCTTACGTATACCATCTATAACCATGAATCTTAATTGAGAAACAGTATGTCCTTTCTCAGTGAAATGTCAGGCTAAGGGTAATTTATCTAATTTATTTCTGATGGAATACTTATGTCTAGCGATTCTATCTTTCACCTTTTGAGTGGTTTCTCCCACATATAATAACCCACATGGACATTTGATTGTGTATGCAACATAAGATGATTGGCAAGTATAATGGTTTTTAATGTTAATATTATAGCCTCTATGTGGATGGGAAAAGGATTTCCCTTTTATCATGCTGTTACATTGAATACAGAATAAACAGGGTAACGAGCCAGAGTTCTGTGGTCCCAAAAAGATTGTAAGAGGCGAGGGAGGAAGATACTGATCAGATTTAATCAATCTGTCATATATTGTCTGACCTCAATGGTAGGAAAGTAGGGGAGGACACTGAATTCATGCGCTGATGGATAACCGTCATGCAGGATAGACCAGTGTTTATTATATTGTAAACCCTAGTAGTGACATAAGGATGGAATTGTGAGATGAAGGGGAGACGGCGAGTATTGCTATATATAGATCTGTGACCAAGCAGATCGTCTCGTTCTTTTTTAATAATTTTCTTAGGATAACCTCGTTGTTGTAATTTCCCCTCCATCTCATCCAATCTGACTTTCAGTAAATCCGAATCACTAACAATCCGGGACACACAAAAACGAATTGGCTGCAAGGAATAGACTTAAAACACCTGGTAGAATGAAAATTAGAATATAATAATTGATTGTGATCTGTAGGTTTTGTGTATAAGTCACTGACTATATGTTGTTCATTCATAAAGTATCCAAAAAGGGTATTTGAGTGTCACTAATGCTGCGTACACACGGTCGGACCTTCCGGCAGAAAAGGTCAGACGGAATCATTTCATCGGATATTCCGATCGTGTGTGGGCTTCAGCAGACTTTTTTTTAACTAAAATTCTGGCGGACCTAGAAAGAGAACGTGTTCTAAATCTTTCTGACAAAAATAGCAATTGATTCACTAAAATAGCTATTGATTCACTTTTTACCTTTCACACTTGCACACTTTGAATAATTTAATCAATATGAACTCATATTATTATTTACATATTTAATAATTTATTAAGCTTGTTTATATGATACAATAAAATATGGTCGCATTTGGGATTACAGATATATCCCATGCTTTTGTGTGGCCTTCACAAATTTATATATATATATATATATATATATATATATATATATATATATAACTTTGAATATTTAAGCAAATTAATATACATCGTTTTTTGCCTCTTTAAGGCACATTTTCTGAGGCTTGTATCCCTTCCCATCTGTCCTTTGGTGATATATTTTCCTTGACCCACTAATAGTCCATAATCGTCATTTCCAGGTGCCGCTGCTCCCATGTTCTCCCTTCTTGTAGGGGCCCATTGATACTGTGATCTCTTGTAAGTCTGTGGCCTCGAGGTTGCCCCTTCCCCTATGGGAAGGTTGGGTGTGGACATTCTGCAGCAGGGTCTGAGATCATCTTAAGGGAAAGTGGTTTTTAAGGAAAGTCTCTGGTCCAAGGGAATCCATTTGGTGGAAAGGGTAAATATAGGTTGATCCATATTGTAACATATCAGTATTGGAAATCAATATGAATCCATTTTATGAATTAATGAAACTTGTTCTGTTTGATGTATTTACAAAAATGTGAGAAACTCCCTGAAGAAGACAGTAATTTCCCAAGGCCGAAATGCATTGGGGCATTTCCATATATCAAATGTTTTTTTTCATTTTAATACAATAGGGAACACTGTATAAAAATAATGGTTTGCACAAAGAAAACATGATGAATGTATGTTTCCTAACCCATTTCCGTTTCGCTTTATGTACACCAGAGCTCATATTTTAAACTTTTGTACCACAATGAAGTTTGAACACTCTTTTTGATAATAAAACCATTAGTTAATTTTTGCTTATAAGTCTCTGTTTCTCAATTGCTGCTAAAAAAAACCCACGGGAATCTGTCCAAATTTTTACCTAACGCACACTGACCTACCTGAAATACACTGACCCACACTGACCTACCTGACCAGAGTTCAGGTGATGTGACCTCCTCCTACAGCTCAGCCGTAGTGTGTGGCATGCCCATCACAGTAGAGTAGAGTAGATAGCAGGCACTCCAGGCAGCCAGAGCCAGAGCCATAGCCATGACAGGACAGCACAGGAGAGGGGAGGAGAGCCAAGCACCGAGTGGGAATCTTCTCACAGTGATGCAGCACAGCTGCCGCGTTGTAATTCCCGCCCTCTGGAGCCTGCCTATGATGGACGTCACACGCCCCCACGGTCCCGGCATTGGACATGTCCGACGTCCTACATAGGTGCTGCAGGCTCCAGACCTGCTATGTCACTTGGGGTCAGGTCGGTCCCCGCTCGTGCTCTGGACTAATAAAAGAATTGTGCATGCCCTTTTTGGGGACCTACTCGGGGCTCCAGCCCCCCTCACCACCCCCCTCCCGAGTCCCGACACCTATGGTTGCCACCTCATCCCTTTAAACCTGAACACATATTAATCACACAGGTTCTGTGGCTGATTAAGGTGGTAATTAAACTCACTTGGTGCCTTATCTGCATTTAATTAGCCTCAGAACCTGTTTAGTTCATAGGTGTTCGGGTTTAAAGGGATGAGGTGACAACTCTACCGATGCCACTGGCTAGGGTTATCTTTTCAAAACTCATTCACACTTTTTTTGATAGCAGAGGAGCATCCAATCCAGTGTGTTTTCTGGGAAGCGTAAAGCTGCTGTTCAGTCACCCTCTTGGCCATAGATATGAATAGGCAGCTCCAACATGTACACTATAAACATATAGCTGCCATTCATTTCTGGGTCAGAACCTCCTGCTTAGATCCTACTAAAAGTCTAAGGTATAATTAGGGTTGCCATCTCATGCCTTTAAACCCAAACATATATGAATTACACAGGTTCTGAGGCTAATTTAATGCAGATAAGGCACCAAGTGAGTTTAATGACCACCTTAATCAGCCACAGAACCTGTGTAATTAATATGTGTTCACTTTTAAAGGGATGAGGTGGCAACCCTAGGTATAATGCATGCGTTATTTGCCATAACTATTGTTGTTTTCAGCCATGCGATTGTTGATTTCAACTCTCACTGCTGAAAATAGTTCTCTATATATTAGGAGAATTTTTTTTTAATACTGTACTAAACTGAGCACTAAAAGTTTAAAAATTCAGGGCTGTAACTTGCCTTTCTGCTTGTCTTCAATCTTTTTAAACTTTAATAACAAAAGACATTCTCTATTGTGATTACCCTGTTTAGATGCAGTCAAGCCCTTGAGACAGGTGAGTGATTACACCATATAATCTTCATTAGCAGTGGGGTCTGAGACACATTGCTTTGTTCTGAAAGAATCAGTCTTGCACATGTAAAGAACACCTGGGAAATGCTGACCAATCTGTATTGATTCCTTCTGACAGATTCTAGTTCCATTGACTTGAAGCTGATGGTTCTATCATGTGTTTGAATGAGTGGATAGTTACACTCGGTGGGTGGAAGTATGTATGGACCTCATTTATAACTATCAAAATGCAAGTAGCAGACACAGAACATTTTGCTGTAAAAATAAATCTGTGAAATATCTTGTTTTATTACTTTCTTTGAAAGCAATAATTACTCTCATGTATTCAGGACAAATGACTTTTATATGTCAAATAGTATCCGAAGGCCACAAGCAGATTAACGAAGCAAGGACCTAGGCAAGCTAACAGTTTTGGAAAGACTACCTTAAAGTGGAAGTAAACCCACTTTTTTAACTTTTACCTACAGGAAAGCCTATAATAAGGCTTACCTGTAGGTAAAAAAAATATCTCCTAAACCTGTACGGTTTAGGAGATATTCCCCTCGGTATGCGCCGCTGACTGCAGCGGCGCATGCGCACAAGGGGGTTCTCTCCGCGAAAATCCGGCAGCGCTCGTCCGGCCGGATTTAAATCTCCCGCGCGCATGCGCGGGAGTGACGATATCGCGGCTCCGGCCACTCACAGCGCCGGAGCCGCGATACCCGGAAGAGACGCCGAGGGAGCATGTCGGCTTCCTCGGCGTGGATCGGGCGAGATGTCGGGGCCTCGTTCTAAGGTAAGTATTTCATAATGAACTAGTATGCGGTGCATACTAGCTCATTATGCCTTTTGCTTTGCAGGTTTTTAAAAAAAAAAAAAAAAAAATGCGGGTTTACTACCGCTTTAAAGCCTAGAACACGGTGTTAGTTTTTTTTTTTCGTTCAACCCAGCGGGTTGAACAAACAAAACATCACAGTTCAGGTTAGAGCCGCTTTACTAACAACCTGATGTTAGTTCAGCAATCTCCCCTGCTGTCCTATTGTGCTCTGACAGGGGGACAGCCCCAATCCTGCAAGAACACTCTGGTCAGCGCTCTCAGACATAGGTTGAGAGCACTGATCAGGAGCTGATCGGCAGACCGATGTCGTCCGAGATTCGGCCGTGTGTACTAGGCTTAAGTCACCTTGCATATGCATATCATGTTCCCATATAGCAGTAATTAAATAAAAAGACAAATACATTCATCAAAAAAATCAATTACTGTGTGATTTTCTGATGAAATACAAACTATTTAAAGTGATTGTAAATGATCACCTTGTAAAACAACCCATTTAGTTTAAAATAGAAATGAAAGGCAAAACATTTGTGTATAGGCATCAAAAATTATAAATACTTTTTTTTCTTCCCTTTTTTATAAATGATCACATACCCTCTGTTCTCAGCTTCATGAGAGCTAGGGGAGGAGAAGCAACAGTAAATTGAGCTTCCCAGTGAATGGCTGGGCAGTGGAGGCGTGTCAGGACAGGTCTGATCATTGGTGAAAAGTACACTGAGTTCCTGCTTAGTGTGGGGCTTTTTTTAAAAGTAAAGCAGAGGGACTAACAGGAACACACAGGGATTTCATACAAAGGAAGCAATACAAATACAACAGGATACTTTTCCACACAAGTACATGGTACAGCAGGCATATATCAGGAATATGAAATGTTGGGGTAACAAACATTTTAACTTTCTGTATCCTCCTAATCAGTTGTACACTCTTCTACCTTCTGTTCCTTATATTCTAATAGATAGTAAGCTCTTTGCCTTTTTTATAATCTCTTATACCATATCAGATTGTAAATGCTTTCACCTTCTGTATGTATTTTTTTTAATACCCTAGTAGACTGGGAGCTCACCTACCTATAGGGCCCTTGGTCCTTGACACCATGTGTGAATGATCTGAATTGGATGTGAATGGTCTGTAAGTTAAAATCGTTGAAGGACATTGTTTTATTTTGGTTTGTAATATTTAATTTGCCAATCATCTGGATATTTTGTTGTGTGTGTGTGTATATATATGTGTATATATATGTATATATATATATATATATATGTATATATATATATATATATATATATATATATATATATATATATATATATATATAACTTAGATACAAGGCTTGCACCTGCTCCTGAGGAAGTAAATTGTCACGAAACACGTAGAGCATATTATGATGTAAACCTCTTTATTTTATTATACATTTAGTTGTTTTTACATTAACCTATGTCCATCATGAATCTATATATTTATGACTTTGTTACAGCAGTTCTCACATTTTATGCTCCCATGAGTGTTATAGGTTAATTGCAATATTGATGTATAAATTTATTTGAAGGAATGCTTTAATCATGATGTAACCACACTTCTTGCTGACTTTAATAATAAAATACAATATTTGATCTAATATGTACCTATATCTTTTTTTTACCAGTGTATACTGTATATATCATGTTTATATGTATATTTCATTGGTTGGTCACAAACCTCGTACAAAGTCCCAAACCTTCCTTTTGTTCACCTATCTTCTTTATATAGGATGTAAAATTGTCTGCCTTTTATATCCTTCTTTACAACTCTACAGATTATGAGCTTCCACATGCTGTATTCTTTTTTTCATAATCCAATAGATTGTAAGCTGTTCTGCCTTTTGTACCCTTCCGTATTCACTAACAGACTGTAAGCGCTTCGTGTCTATTGAAATCGCACCCGAAGTCGCCAAAAGTAGTACAGAAACTACTTTTGGGAATCTACGCAAAGTCGGCTGACAGAGGTCGGAGTCCAGAAAGCATTAGAGAAGCTTAACATAAATAAATCAGCAGGACAAGATGGCTTACACCCGAGAGTCCTTAACCACTTCCCACCCGGCCAATGCATATATACGGCCGGGTGGGAGCTGTCTACTCCTGATAGGACGTTCAGGAACGTCCTTCAGGAGTAGCGGGATCGCGCGCGCGCGCCCGCGCAGCGGCGCGATCCCGATGTGCTCGTGTCACCCGGACACGGCACATCTCAGATCGGCAGGAGGGCTCTGTGATTGGCCCTCCTGATCACATGACGGCCGTGTCCAATCACGGCCGTCATGTGATGTAAACAAACAGCCGGTTGCTAGGCAATCGGCTCTCCTCTCCTCACACGGAAGTCACCGCTGAGGAGAGGAGAGCAGAACGCTGCAGCCGGCTGATGATCAGTGAGTATGGGCTGCTTTTTACAGCTTTTTACTCACTGATCATCAGTGTAGTGTAAACACACAACACACCACACAGTACAAACACAGTCCCCACATATGTCCCCAAAACACACATGTCCCCAAAACATACATGTCCCCAAATAATAAAAACACTGATTATCTGCACACATATGTACGTGATCACCTGCACACATATGTACATGATCATTTGCGTACATATGTCCGTGATCACACAAACCAATTATTATACACTTAACGGAATTTTTTTTACCAAAAACATGTAGCAGAATACATTTTGGCTTAAATTTATGACAAAATTTGATTTTATTGGATTTCTTTTCAAATAGAAAAAAGAAAATATGTTTTTTTTTCCAAATTTCCGCTATTTTTGCACTTATATCGCAAAAAAAAAAAACTGAGTCGTGAATAAATAACACCAAAATAAAGCTCTATTTGTGCGAACAAAATGATAACAATTTCATTTGGGTACAGTGTAGCATGACTGCGCAATTGTCACTGAAATCGCTAGAGCGCTGAAAGCTGAAAATTGGGCTGGGAAGGAAGGGGGTGAAAGTGCCCTGTATTGTAGTGGTTAAAGAACTCAGTCAGGTTATAGGCAGACCGCTATTCCTGGAAACTATAGGTGTGTCAGTCTAACATTAGTAGTTTGTAAACTATTTGAGATGATAAGGGACCATATCCAAGAATTTGCTGATGAAAACAGTATAATCTGCAGTAATCAGCATGGGTTTACAAAAGGTCGCTCTTGAAAAACAAACCTATTAACATTCTGCGAGGAAGTGAGCTGCCATCTGGACAGGAGTAGGCCAGTGGATGTGGCATATCAGGATTTTGCAAAAGCACAGACTGAGGTTGATGTGTATAGACCATAGAGGGTTGGGGCTTGTATAGAAAACTGGCTATGGGGGCATGTCCAAAGGGTAGTGTTAAATAACATGACTCAGAATGGTCTAGAGTGGTTAGTGGGGTACTCCAAGGCTCTGTCCTGGGACCAATTCTGTTTAATTTATTAATAAATTATATAGAGTATGGGATAAATTGCGCAATCTCAGTGTTTGCTGACGATACAAAAATGAGTAGGGCAGAAGCATCACAGCAGGATATGGAACTTTTACAAGAGGACCTGAATAGTTTAATGGAGTCGCTACTAGATGGCAAATTAAGTTTAACACTGGTAAATGTAATGGGGTAAACATATAAAAACAAGTTACTCACTAGGAAGAGAACCTCTAGGGGATTCTAGGATGGAGAAGGATCTAGGGGTCCTAGCAGAAGACAGACTGAGCCATAGCATGCAGTGTCAAGCTGCAGCAAGCAAAGCCAGCAGAATATTGGCATGCATTAAAAAGGGAATTTACTCCAGAGATAAAACAATATTCCTACCACTTTATAAAACTCTGGTTCGGTTGCATCTGGAGTATTCTGTCCAGATCTGATCACCAATCCTTAGAAAGGATGTGCTGGAGCTGGAGAGATTCCAGAGAAGGGCAAATAAATGAATATGGGAACTGGAGGACCTCAATTATGAGGAACAACTACATGCCCTAAATTTATTCTCTCTAGCTACTTGCCAACTGGCTCACGCCGATATACAACGGCAGAAGGGCACGTACAGGCATATTAACGTATCTGTACATTGCCCTTTAAGATGCAGCATTTTGGGTGCGTGCGCGCCTGCCAGGAGCTCCGTGACTGATACCTGCCATCATCTCACGGAGAGGAAGAATGGGGAAATGCTGATGTAAACAAGCATTTCCCCATTCTGCCTAATGACACTGACACTGATCACAGCTCCCTGTGATCGGGAGCGGTGAACAGTGTCGTGCCACACGTTTCCCAGCCCCCCTACAGTTAGAATCAGTCCCTAGGACACACTTAACCCCTGCAGCGGCCCCTAGTGGTTAACCCCTTCACTGCAAGTCACATTTAAACAGTAATCAGTGCATTTTTAATCACACTGATCGCTGTATAAATGTGAATAGTCCCAAAATAGCGACAAAAGTGTACGATCTGTCCGCCATAATGTCACAGTCACAATAAAAATCGCAGATCGCCGGGATTACTGTTACAAAAAAAATTATTAATAAAAATGGCATAAAACTATCCCCTATTTTGTAGATGCTATAACTTTTGCGCAAACCAATCAAACGCTTACTGCAATTTTTTTTTAACCAAAAATAGGTAGAATACGTATCGGCCTAAACGGAGGAAAAAAAATTTTTTTTGTATATTTTTTGGGGATAGTTATTATAGCAAAAAGTAAAAAATATTGTGTTTTTTTCAAAATTGTCGCTTTTTTTTGTTTATAGTGCAAAAAAAAAAAAAAACCCCAGAGGTGATCAAATAGTTTTAAAAGACTCTTGAATGTTCATCTTAACGAAAACATTATACAGGTATATGACAAATGATTTTCTACACGCACATACACACCAACACAGGTACTGGATGGACTGTTGTCTTTATTCAACTTTACCACCCTTTGAAGCTATAACAGCTTCAACTCTTCTGTGGAGTATGTCCACAAGGTTTAGGAGTGTGCCTATGGGAATTTTTGACCATTCTTGCAGAAGCGCATTTGTGAGCTCAGACACTGGAAGAGAAAGCCTGGCTTGCAGTCTCCAATCTAATTTATCCTAAAGGTGTTCTGTAGGGTTCCTCCATCCCAAATTTGCACATCCATGTCTTTATGGACCTTGCTTTGTGCAATGGTGCGCAGTCATGTTGGAACAGGAAGGGGCCATCCCCAAACTGTTCTCACAAAGTTGGGAGCATGAAATTGTTCAAAGTGTCTTGGTATGCTGACGCCTTAAGAGTTCCCTTCACTGGAACTAAGGGGCCAAGCCCAACCCCTGAAAGACAGGCCCACACCGTAATCCCCCGTCCACCTAATGATTTGGACCAGTGCACAAAGCAAGGTCCATAAAGACATGGATGAGCGAGTATAGGGTGGAGGAACTTGACTGGCTTGCAGAGAGTCCTGACCGCAACCCGACAGAAATACTTTGGGATAAATTAGAGTGGAGACTGCAAGCCACATCAGTACCTGACCTAACAAATGCACTTCTGGAAGAATGGTCAAACATTCCCATAGACACACTCCTAAACCTTGTGGAAAGCCTTCCCAGAAGAGTTGAAGCTGTTATAGCTGCAACAGGTGGGCCAACTCAATATTGAACCCTATGAACTAAGACTGGGATGCCATTAAAGTTCATCTGTGTGTAAAAGCAGGCTTCCCAATACTTTTGGTAATATAGTGTATGTACATGGGGCAGCCATATTTGGGTATCACATATGCAAGCTCTGATTTTTTCTTGTTCGTGCTGCTCAGTGATTGTGTCTTGCTGATCCTTCTATCTTTTTGTTAGTCTACCAGACAGTCTGTATGTCAGAAAACAATTAAATCTCTGCAGAGATCATATGACTTAGGTTGCCTAGGCTTTATGTGACTTATGCCGCGTACACACGATTGGACTTTCTGTCAGAATGAACTCTGATGGACTTTTCGACTGACTTTTCCATGGAGTTCCGTTGAAACATACTGATAGTGTCCTGCCATCATATAGTGTCCGCCCCATACTGCGCATGCGCAGTACGGGCCAGAAGAAGCTTCGGAAAATCTCCAAAGCTGAACGGCGCCTGCGCCGTGAGTGGAGGTGGTAGCCCCACCATCCAAGCGGACATAGGGTTGTGAAAATTAGAGGGCTCCTTGCGGGCGAGCTTCGGGCTCGGCCTTGCTGCGCTCGGCTCTTTTATATTCCTACTCTATATTGACTTGGATGCATGCGCAGTACACACCGGACACTATCTGATGGGGCACCATATATGATAAGACACCGGCAGAAAGATTTGAAACATGTTCTATTTCTAAAATTCGTCAGATTTTTCTACAGAAAAGGTCAGATGAAGCCCACACATGATCGAATTGTCCGATGGATTTGTTCCGTCTGAACTTTGCTGTTGAAAAGTCCGGTCGTGTGTACACGGCATTAAAGGCACTTGGCGGCATTCGTTTAGCATCCATAGAGAAGAAGAGGTGCTCTTTTAATCAAAAAAATGTTGTAGTTTAGAAATACTGACACATGTCCTATTGAGTCACGTAAAGTATGTGATAAGGCATGGTAAAGATTTTTTTACAATTTTGGATAGAGTCTGAAATGGTTTGCTGTCTGTGTCCCATTGGGGGGATTTTTGTACACACAACAGTCAAATGTAACTTTTCTTCAAATATATATCTGAAGCCCAAAATGTTTTTTAAAGTTTTGGATAGAGTATGGAATGGTTTGCCATCTGTGTGACATTGGGGAGATATGTGTAAACAAAACAATAGGAAGTTGTCACTGGGATGTGTGTCCTCATAAGAAGCTATCTCTTAATTTTATTTTCTGGTGACAGCTAAAATGTTTGGATTGTTCCTTCCTTCTTCTTTCCAATGATAATAGTCACCAAGGCACAGTAAGCAATAAGAACCTTGGAGGTTTAATACTATTTCCTTCACGACTATCCAAAACTAAAAAAAAAAAAAAAAAATACTTTAGATACACTTTTATTTTATTGAGTTGTAATGGTGTTAGTGATTAGAAGTGACTGTGATCCATACTTAATCATTTCAGGCTGGGTAAGGCTACAGAGATACTGATTGCAATGTCCTGCAGTGGCTTAGACTGAAAGACAGTCAAAGAGAAAAATCACATCAGACAACAATCCAGTTAAGGGCTCTCCTTATTTATATCCAGGAGTTTCAACCCTTCTGGGTCTTGTTCACAGCGAGCAATTGAGAACCGATATACAGAATAAATAATGGCGCTCCATCATGAGCACCACTTCCAAGAGATGCAGTCAGGAAAATTGAAAAACTGGAGTGTAGTCACCCTATAACAGCAAATAATTCATTAACAAATTAATTAGCAGCCCAAAACATAGTAACTCTTTCAGCACAGCATTATGCAGCAAATATTTTACAATGAAAAAAAAAAAATGCTAAAAAAATATATATCACAAGGTTTATGGAACAAACACTGCAAAATTACATATAAATTAGCAACCAAAACATAGCTCTTTCAATACATTATTTCAGCAAATAAAAACACTATATGATGAAAGAACACTAAAAAGGTGTTTTGTCCTATGTATTGGAAGGCAGAACCCAGAGCTGGGTATATACCAACATTTATGAAACTCATGCAAGAATGAACACGTGGTTACTTATCCCAGTCCTTTCTAGCATGTTTTCATTTTTTTGATATTACATTTATTCATGTATTAGAGACAGTTGTATAGCACTGAAAATGTACACATTGTACATTCACATCAGTCCCTGTCCTTACAAGGAGCTTACAACCTAAGGTCCCTATTCCACATGCATACATACACATTCTAGGGACAATTTAGTCAGGAGCCAATTAACCTACCAGTATGTCTTTGGAGTATGGGAAGACACCTGAGTTCCCAGAGGAAGACCATGAAAGTACAACGAGAACATGCAACCTCATGCAGATAGTGTCAATGCATGTAAGTCATCTTTGATTATATTTATTGTGATGATAATTAAGAACAGGTGTGACCTGACACAACCCTGTATAATAATGACAGGCCTCCATCCTGGTTGTACATGAAGAGAAAGAGAGGAAAGTTTGGGACTTTAAATGAAGCCTGTCATTATATTTTTATATTTTTGAAAAATAATATATTTTATTGTCAAGATCCTTTTTGAGCATGCCAAATCATCAAAATTGATCTATAGAGATCCATAATAATATATTTGTAGTCAACAAGACTTACGTATAAAATAATGCTTACAGTCATTGAACATGATAACATTTAGGATACAAGCAAAACAAATATTACAAATCAATATATACATATGATAAAATATAAATATGATTAATACAATAAATTTATAAGTTGCTTATACATCAGATAGTACACATAATTTATAAAAATATTGTGGGATTGAAGCCCGGTATGTCTTGGTACCTATTGTTGAAACTCTACGTGTTTTGTGAATCATGTTCACTCATCAGAAGTATGAATGCAAATATTCATTCAGTGTAAGTACAGAGAAATCGAATATATAAGTGTGATAAACCCTTCATAAAAATGAGGGAGGAAAAATCCCCTTAAAAAATATATGAATGTACTGATACTCACAGATTAGCCCAAGAACTGAACTGGATGAAGCGATGGAGAAGGGAGTGGAAGAGGGGGGATCCCCCATCAAATGCCCGGTGTGGAGCTGAGGCAGAAAACCCAAACCAAGTCAGGGGGTCAGCTAGTAGGCAGGTCAGGTCATCACAATTCAATTCCAGAGAGGATACATGGTCTAACAACAATCTGGAAGATAATGATTGTATGGTGAGTGATGTGTGAAATTGATAAATAGTGAAGATGTGTGAAAATAAGTGTTGAAAGATTGTATGGAAAAAGTTATGTGAAAAATGAGTGTGTAAAAAATAAAATAAAATCGGCCACACTTATTTTTATGAAGGGTTTATCATACTTGTATTGTAATACATACATATATTCGATTTCTCTGTGATGCTCCTGATGAGTGAACGAGATTCCCAAAAGCGTTTCAACAATAGGTGCCAAGATATACAGGGCTTCAATCCCGCAATATTGTATCTATTATGTGTACTATCTGATGTATGAGCAACTTATGAATTTGTTGTATTAATCATATTTATATTTTATCATATGTATATATTGATTTGTAATATTTGTTTTGCTTGAATCCTAAATGTTATCATGTTCAATGACTGTGTACTCCATGCTGTAAGCATTATTTTATATGTAAGTCTTGTTGACTACAAATATATTATTATGGATCGCTATAGATGGATTTCCATGATTTGGCATGCTCAAATAGGATATTAACAATAAAATATACTATTTTTCAAAAATATAATGACAGGCTTCATTTAAAGTCCCAACCTTTCCTCTCTTTCTCTTATTGTGATGATGTACCTTTGATTGTAAGCTCCTTGAGGGTAGGGATTGATGGGAATGTACAATGTATATGTAACATGCGGTGTAAATTGACGGAGGTATATAACTACCTTAAATAATAATAATAAAAATACTGTTAATGAAAGAAAGAAAAGTTTTTGTATTTTGTATTGTGGGGGGCTAAACATTCAATGTTATGTTATAACACAATCAGACTCTACTGTTTTCTTTTTGTGGACTGCAGCTCCTGGAAATAGGACAAGGTCATGATGGAGCGTCACTATATATTTCCTTTATTGGTTCTTTATTGCTTGCCGTGAACAAGACCCAGAAGGACTGGAACACATTTGAAACAGGTTAAACTGCTGGACAGATATACAATGTAAATAAAGAGAACATTTTAATGAGACACCCCCCCCCCGCTGATTGTCTTCCACACTTGTAAGAGGGCCTGCAGTTATGTATATCACAACTTTAGTAACTTCAAGGGAGAGATTTCTGCAGTACAAATGTAGCGCTCACCTTCAAAAGAGACATTGGTAATTTGGCTCTTCTGTCCTACCATTACAATGACCCTCAGAAATGGTCCAAAGCTCAACAATACACCTTGTGAAGTTTGATGGGCTTTAAAAAAATGACAACAGCCCTTTAAAAGGGGTAAATCAAATATTAAATTAAGACCATAATATGCAATGATAAGGATAACAGGCACCGTGGAAAATAACAATAGTACAGACACAATTTTTGAAGATGCTAACATACACTCTGAGACTTGATGGCCAATACTGCAACAAGCTTAACAGAAGAATGATCATCTATACCACTGTCAGGCAAGTTATCACAACGATACAAAAGTGAGGACACCTAACAGGCCCCTTCCCCCGTGTCATTAGGTAAACTAGTTTCTCTCACAATAAAAGGGGATTTATCCACAAGGACCTAATTCTAGGGCACACACTTGTGGGCTGAATGAGAGACACTACTCGATTTGCCTATCCACAATAAGCAGTGAGGAATCTCTAGCTGATAGGATGCAGTCACTGTGTGCTCCCAGCACAGAGACTGAGTTATTAAAGAGAGCTTT
This sequence comes from Lithobates pipiens, assembly GCF_037356315.1. Lineage (NCBI taxonomy): Eukaryota > Metazoa > Chordata > Amphibia > Anura > Ranidae > Lithobates > Lithobates pipiens. The sequence goes on along the minus strand of NW_027507764.1, from coordinate 501,540,217 downwards.
GGTCCCCACTAACGATCAGTAGTCAATGAGATTGGCTCCCGATCAAATGACCATTGTGCTATGACAACTAATCACCATGGTCACATGATCACGGATCCTTTTAGTCCCCCTGGGCTTACAGTCCCTATTAAAGGGACACTGGGGCTGGGTATGAAAGGGTTAACATTATATATATATATATATATATATATATATATATATATATATCACTCGCATATCAAAGCAAATTTCCCCATAGAAGTCAATGGAAAAGAAGATAATTTCTTCCACATTGACATCTATTGCATGCAATACCTCATGTGGCTAGTGTGGGGTGGACGCACGTAAGGCTCGGAAAAAATACTCGGGAACTGAGTATTTCCTAGTGTCTCCGGGTATTTCTGAGTGTTTCAGAGTATTTCCGAGTGTTTTAGAGTATTTCCGAGCGCCACCAATCGGCCCCATATGTCACCGACACCTCTGGCAGAGGCTTGAATGCTGCTCATTCTGCAAGATAACACTCGCAAACAGTCAGAATTTTTTTTTAAATAATAGCTTTTTTTTTGCTTGTTAACCGCATTACTCGCAATTTGAGGTTCCCCTGTATATACAGTATATATACAGTCGTGCTCAAAAGTTTGCATGCCCTGGCAGAAATTGTGAAATTTTGGCATTATTATTGAAAATATGACTGATCGTGCCAAAAAGCTGTCTTTTATTTAAGAATAGTAATCACGTGAAGCCATTTATTATTCACATAGTTTTTTGGATCCTTTTTAAATCATAATGATAACAGAAATCACCCAAATGGCCCTGATCAAAAGTTTGCATACCCTGGAAATTTTGGCCTTGGTACAGACACAGAAGGTGGCAAACACAAGTTAAAATAGCAAATAAAGGTTAATTTCCCTCATTTGTGGCTTTTTAAATAATAATTAGTGTCTGTGTATAAATAGTCAATGAGTTTGTTAGCCCTCACATGGATGCACTAAGCAGGCTAGATACTGAGCCATGAGGAGGTAGAAAAGAACAGTCAAAAGACCTGCGTAACAACGAAACTTTACAAAGATGGAAAAGGATATAAAAACACATCCAAAGCCTTGAATATGCCAGTCAGTACTGTTTAATCGCTTATTAAGTGTATTTTATTTGGATTTTATGTGATAGACGAGCACAAAGTGGCACATAATTGTCAAGTGGAAGAAGGTGCTCTGGTCAGATGAGGCCAAAATGTTTGGCCTAAAAGATAACGCTATGTGTGGCAGAAAACTAACACTGCACGTCACCCTGAACACACTAGCTTTTCTTCAGCAGGGACAGGGAAGCTGGTCAGAATTGATGGGAAGATGGATGGAGCCAAATACAGGGCAATCTTAAAAGAAAACCTGTCTGCAAAAAGACTTGAGACTGGGGTAGAGGTTTACCTTCCAGCAGGACAATGACCCAAAACATATAGCCAGAGCTACAATGGAATGGTTTAGATAAAAGCATATTCGTGTGTTAGAATGGCCCAGTCAAAGTCCAGACCTAAATCCAATTGAGAATATGTGGCAAGATTTTAAGATAGCTGTTCACAGATGGTCTCCATTCAACTTAACATAGCTTGAGCCAATTTGCAAAGAATAATGGGTAAAAATGTCTCGCTAGATCTGCAAAGCTGGTAGAGACATACACAAAAAGACTTGCAGCTGTAATTGCAGCGAAAGGTGGTTCTACAAAGTATTGACTCTGGGGGGACTGAATAAAAATTCCCGCCACACTTTTCACATATTTATTTTTTTAAAATTTGATCTTCTTCCAAACTGTTGCTGTGTTCCCCACATGGCTTCTCACAAACTGCAAACTGAACTTTTTATGGCTTTCCTTCAACAATGGCTTTATTCTTGCCACTCTTTCATAAAGGCCAGATTTGTGGAGTGCACGACTAATAGTTGTCCTGTGAACAAATTCTCCCACCTGAGAACTTTTCAAATTCTCCCACCTGCCACACCTTTCATATATTTATTTGTAAAAAAAAAAAAAACGTTTATTATTATTTACCATCCAGTTCACAACTATGTGCCACTTTGTGTTGGTCTATCACATAAAATCCCAATAAAATATATTTATGTTTTTGGTTGTTACATGACAAAATGTGGAAAATTTCAAGGCTCATGAATACATTTTCAAGGCACTATATATATATATATATATATATATATATATATATATATATATATATATATATAAATATATATATGTGTATAGTGGTATTGGGGAAATTATACTCATGTGGTAGGTGCTTTTTAAATGAGTTGCGCTAGTACAAAAACTGTATTTTTAGGGCCACTTTTGTTAAATAAAACAACGTACAACGTTTACATGCACACGAGTTGCCCCCGCAGGGTTTCTTCCACATCAGTATGAGCAAACAAAAATACAGAGCCACCTGGCTCTTTGTAGATAGCACCGTTGCTCTTCTTACTAATGCTTTTGACTGTGTTGTCCAGCTCTCCTGGCTCACTTGGCTCTCTTATCCTTCAGTCGCAGCATCCTGCTGAATGGCCCAATCTTGGCTACTGGATATGGGTTCTCCTGACACCATGTAGAAGCCGACATGACTCTTGGAATGAGACCCCCTGTCTCCTGGCTGGGGCCCTCTGACCCCTGGATGAGACCTTCTGTCCCCCACACTGGGAGCTGTCTCCAAACTGGGAACTCTGAGCTATCCTCAGACCTGAGTATATAATGACCTTGTACACCTGTGTACTCACAGATTACAGGCACCTGGTAAACTCTGCACACAGGATTGAAAGTTTCAATTCAGAACTACAGAATCCAGAGAAAGCCAAAAACATAGCTTACTCTTCTCAGACACGATAGTTCGGAACCATGCATTAACCCTGAATGCAAATCCTGTGTCAGACTCGGCTCAATTTTCAGAGTGACAGGGTCTCTCTCTGTCACAATACATTATTGTTTATTTGTATAAATTAACAAAATAGAAAGTAAATGAACAGAAAAGAAATCCAAATCAATATTTTGTATGACCACCCTTTGCCTTCAAAACAGCATCAGTTCTTCTAGGTACACTTGCAACCAGTTTTTGAACAAAAGAGAACACCGTTTTTGAAGGAATTCAGCAGGTAGGATGTTCCAAACATCTTGGAGAACTAACTTGTAAGCTGCCTCATATCCTTCTGTCACTTCATGTAATCCCAGACAGACTCCATGATGTTGAGATCAGGGCTCTGTTGGGGTCAAATCATCACTTCCAGGACTCCTTGTTCTACTTTACGCTGCAGATAGTTCTGCAGCCTCTGGACAGAGATGTTGTGAATGGGCCTCAGACTAGGAGTATGCCACAATATGGTGAATAGTTTCTCAACAACAGGGGGGTGGTTGTCCTGTCTGAGAAGAAGTGGGGAAGGGACTAGGCACAGTTGGCGCCAACATCTGCCCAGTCATAGTCCCCCTTACACATAGAGCACTGATACTGGGGGAGGGTAAGATTCAAAAGTTAGCCAATGGCCACAAATGCCGCAGGGATATTTTTACAGTCAGCCACCAACCAATGATGCTCCAGGGAGGTTTATTTTACAGCCAGCCGCTGACCACCAACACTAAAGGGTTAAATTTACCATCACTGACCACCAATGATGAGGATTTTTGTAGCCACTAAGTCCAGTGCTGGGGTTGCCTGCCAATGACATCAGTGGTGGGGTATTACTCTTACTGCCAGTGACAACAATCCTGGAACTTATTTTACACACTACAAGTCTTACACCTTGAATCAAGGCCCTTAGCCTTGCCTCTAGGAGTTTGGTCCACCATTTTCCTTAATACATTTAAAGTGTCCCTTCTAAATATTTCTACATTTTTGTAATGATGTATAAGATCTCTGAGCTCCTGCACATGGGGTGTATTTATATGCTAAGTTTAATATCTCTATATAAAGTTGAAATCATACTTACAGATGCTGCTGTCCACCCTCCACCAGCTAGTTCTGCTCTCACCCCCCCTGCATGACATATAATTTTATGATTATTACTAAAAATAATTTTGATGTATGGAAAATGTGGTAAAATATTCTGCCTATGATGACAGGTATTTTATTTATGTCACTGCTAATAGGATTTGTGTTATTTATTGTTTAGATTAAATCATTAAGATGAGCAAATATAGAAAATGTTGATATGTACCATCACTAGAAATATTAGGAAGTGTTTTTATCTTTCCACATTGTGTGCATGCAATACAGCTGCCTTCATTAACATTAATGGGTCATTACCAACAATGTTTTATTCCTCCATACAGCTTGAATCATTTCTATAATTTATTGATGCAGATTAAATAATGACGACAATTACTATTTCCCTCTTTGGAAGAACACACTGCACCTTCCCAGGAAGAGTAACAATTACTGAGCAAAATGACATTATTAAATGATAAAAAGAAGTGTACTGTTCTATAGAAAAACCTCAGAATGCAAAAGGACAATGTCCTAAAGATCATAGAAAAAATTGGTAACCTGAATATATAGAAAAACCATTGGAAATCAGTCATTGGTGCAGATTTGTTTATAGTGTACTACTCTCTAAAAAAGTGATAACTTTTCAGAGTGAGGTAGTAGCTTTCAAGTGTTCAGTAAGGCAATCCTGCTGCCTCCTACATGCATTTTTTTTGGCTTTTCTTTTTTAATTCCAAGGGGGATTTCGCATTGAAATACTATGGCACAACAAGTGCTTGCCCCATCGCCCTCACTGGGCGAATCCCATTGCCCTCACTGGACGAGCTTCACAGGTGTGCAAATCAAGTTCAATTTGTTGCAAAGCAAGGCTGTGACATGTAGAAATACCTTTGAGCTGCCATATCCACTTGTAGGGGAGTAATAAAAATTCTGGCTACCCATGTAAAAGGGGCCTCATCATTTTTATTGAAAGCCACATGAAGCTTTTAAAGGTTGGCTTCTAAAGACTCAGCAGAATGGCTGTAATTTTTGAACAGTAGACATGTGCATTCGTTTTCGTCCGAATGCATTTTTGTCAGAATTTCTGGGATTTTCATGTTCGTTTTAACAAACGATAACGAACACGCAGAATCTGAAATCCAAAAGATCCAAAGTAAAAAAATTGCTTTATTTTTGTATCGTTGCAACAACAGTTCGATATAGATAAAACATTTGACATGACGGTGACAATAGCGATCTGTGTCTATCGAACCTGCGGTTGAATGTGCCTAACCTAACCCTATTAGTCCAAGATTATAGAGACATGAAGATTTGACGAAGCAGCTAAAAACATACGATCGTCACAAGAGGACATTTACGATCACATTCTCCGCCCATAGGCTATAGAAGAATTCTAATGTTGTTTGACTAGTAATAATAAATATAATTATTACTAGTCATACAACATTAGAATTCTACTATAGCTTGTGGGTGGAGCATTCGACCAGAAATGTACAATTGTGGCGTCATACAGTTTAGCTGCTTTGTCGAATCTTCTTAGAACATCCGAGAGACACCATAAGCCTTCAATTGACAGATTCCACCTTAATAAATTTGGATTTTCGGACGAATGCATTTTTTAATGAAGCAAATTAAATAAATTCGGACGAAACTGAAATTCTGAAACAAAATATTTCAGTGTGCACATGTCTACTGAACAGTAGACTGACCTTTATAACATTTATCAGACTCAGAAAACTTAGCCCAGAATCTGACACTGCCCATGCGCAAAAATAAAAAGTATATTACACTTATTCCCTGTAGTGGATAAAGATGTCAACGTTCATTGACACTTTGTTCCAAACGGGATGGAAATTTGAATACTGCCATTGACAAAGAGAAGTCTCAGTATACCCAAAACAGATCAGATAGGATTTTCCTTTACCCAAAATAATTTATTTTGGTGAACCATTTAGTACAAATTATTTTTAAAAGGGCTGTGGGTGCTGGGTTAGCGTTAGATTGCTTTAGTTTATATAGAGGTAAGGTTGTTCTTTACATTCATGATGAATGTAAAAAAAATCTTAACACCTAAACTCAGTTTTACAACTTTGACATGTGTTAGGAAAACTGTGCATATCCTCACAACTACTTAGTGTATACAGGTCAATTATACCTTGTTTTTTTCAGGACAGTTTGAGGCTTCATTTAGTAAAAAAAAAAGGTAATGGTTTATGTAGCGGATTAAATTTGGGATGAAATGTCACACGCCTGTAAATTTTGTTTTTTGGCCTCAGAACAGTAAAGGTTCTGAGGGTTAATTGTGTAGGTAGGCCTTAACACGAGTCTGGCCAGGCTGTGTTTGGAAGTTCTGCCTGGTCATGTGGACGGTGAGGTGCACATGACAGGCTAGAACCAAGTCTGGTTGGATGTTTGGGTATCGGCCTTCTTGGAGCCAATCAGTGGGAGTGTCGGGAGTCTGGGAAAGGGGTACTTGGGTCACGTGTTCGGAGTTCTGGAGTTGTTCGTCAGACCCGTGTGGTCTAGTCTGGTTCCAGGACCGGGGTAGCCCCATGAGGGGTCCCGGTCACGGGGTGTTCGACACCCCGCAACATGTTCCTGTCAGTGGATAGACCTGCTTGGTCTGGGGTAGGGATCCGTCCGTTCCCAAGTCTCGGAACCTGCTGGTCCGAGGCGCAGTAACTGAGGGAGGATTCAAAGTGTCCGGGTGCTCTCTCAGCTTGAAGGGGCACAGCAGCTCGTGAAAGTGACTGGGGGAGGACTCTTCGGAGGAGACATCCTGAGAAGTGCCTGGTTACTGAGTTGAGAAGGACATTGACAAATTTATACTTTTCCAGTACCATTGAGGAGACGGGAAACGTTCCAGGTACGGAGGAAAAAGGTTCCTGTTTGCCCTTAAGATGTTTGTTCACGTTTGAGTCAACGTGCTGACTGCCATGATCTCTGGCTAGAGATCTGTTCAGCCTTAAAGTACCCAGCTGCGAGTGGCTACTCTCTGGGTGGAAATAGAGACTTTGCAGTTCAAGGTGCCTGAGATCTTCACCCGTGCCCTCTGTTCCCTAAGAGACTGTGTTAATTGAAAGTTCTACTGCAGAATAAAACCTTTTTGAAAGGACATCATCTGTGTCAGTGTACAAGTTGTTGGGTATCAACCCTGGGAACCCCTAGAAGTGGAAGAACAGGCCGAGAGAAGGTAACCGGTAAGCCCATTAAGTCAAGGCCACCCTGCAATGGGTTATGGTCGCTACAGTTACCTCCAGATTTTTTTTTCTTATTATCAAAGAAAAATTGTCCCAAATTGGTAAAAAAAAGTTTTTAGAGTGGAGATGTACATTTCTTGCCATTATCATGACCCTCCACCAAATAAACCCTGACATTTATTGTCCTACTCCTGACAATTGCAGCAATACCACACGTGTATATTATTTTTTGCTTGTATTTGTATTAGGGCTAAGAAACAGCATGCTTTGAGTTTTATCCTACTTCTAGCACTTACACCTGAAAGGGCCTTTGATTGCTGCAGGTTCTTTTCACCAATTCGTGTAGAGGCAGCCAAGCACACAGTAACCATCACTCACTCTGGCTCAATGATCAATCTAAGGGATTGTCTTTTTATGCTTTATTGAAGGTTAAACTTGCATTAGATGGAGGTATCTGTGGGATATTCCAGCAACACTGTACAATAATAAAAGGACACGCTTCTCTTTGTCAATACTTTTTAGCACACTCCCTCTAGAGTCTAATAGAAGCTGTCATAAGATTTTTCCCAGCCCAAGTAATTACAGGCGCTTGTGCACAAAGGAAAATGGCAAACAGTGACTAGTATCCTAGACTCAGGTCTGTACTCATGATGCATCTGTGCATGGTAGTCGATCAGCTTCTAAGTTCAGCTTGTACAATTAGGCTTTGACAAAAAATACTGAAAGCTGATTGGTTTCTATGCAGAGCTGCACAAAATTTTGAATCTTTCAATTTTAGTAAATTAACCCCAATGTCCCTGGATAACTGGATGCCACCTTACAATATCATCCAGACATTCACCCATGAGCTCCCAAGACCAGATTCCCAGTGAAATCATTATCTTAGTTCCAAAGATTCTATCCTAGCTGGGACCTCGATGAGCACATGTAAACCCTCAGCTAAGCTGTCCAAAAGGGTGTGGACTTCCCCTCCTGGACAAAACCCTGCTGCTCCAGACCTCAGACTATTTATGTGCTCTTCAGCCAACCACTGGGCACATCTTCCCAGGGTTTATCTGAGGCCCCATAAACATGAGCGTAGCATAAGGGGTTGCAGGGGTCACAATCGCCTAGCTCCAGGGAGCCCCTGCAGCCTCCCTGTCATATTATCATATCCTCCACAAAGTCCAGCTCTGATCTACCCTAGGGCCCCACAGCCACGCTCCAGTACTGGGCTTCCACTTTGCCTTCCACAGTCCGTTGTCCTCTGTTCTTATTGACTGGGGAGAAGCTGTGAGCCATTTCCTGAATGGAGAGGAGCACGAGGTGAGAACAGCCCAGGATGGGGAAGTGCCTGAAAAGAACTAACACTGAGGCTGGGTTCACACTGTTGCGAATTGGATGCGTGTTTAACTGCATCCAATTCGCATAGCAGGAGATTGTGACCGGCTTACCGGCAGACTGGTTCACACATTTTCGCAGCGGCTCCAGTTGGAATGGCACCTGTGCATCTTCTGGTCCATTTCAGGTCCAAATTCAGACAAAAATTTGGGCTGAAATCGGACCTGAAACAGTGGCTGGAGATGCACCAGACTCCTGCTGTGAGCAGCTGCATGTTCTAGTTGAACCCAGCCTAACACTAACATAAATGAAGCACTGATCTAGCAATTTTATATAACTACGTAACATATAATGTGCATCTATGTTAAAGAGGCTGCTACAGTCAGATCTTGGTATGTATACATTTGTCAGGGGAGGTTTGGATCGGTTAGCTCAGAGCAAAGGGGCAAAAAGGATAAACTTTGTTTTAAAGTGGCTTATCATTTAAGGGCATAATAGTTAGGGGGAAAACTCTGTGGTGACTACTTCCCTTGGTGTCCTAAGAAATGTGCTTATTTTTCTTAAAGATTAATCCAGCCTTTATGTATATATATATATATATATATATATATATATATATATATATATATATATAAAAAGCACTAATGGCAACTTTTCATATAATTGTTATTAATATTTTCTACTGTTGCAACTGCATGCATAAAGCTTTTGACTTCCTTGCTTTTCCTTCTAACATGTACCATGTTACTTGGAATGTATTCTATTTTTTACCTACTCTATTAATCAACTACTTTTTCCTTTTAAAATTTCATGAAAATACGTAAAAAAAATTGGTGTTCCTTACTGATTACTGTAATTCCTTGGTATTCCTTGGTATGTTTATTTGATATTTTTTTTAAGCACATTATCCATGACTGCCAGCATAAGGCAGAGGTAATAATTTGCAGAGTTGAACCCCATAGGCCAGTGTTTGTGTCAGCAGATGGTTCTGTTGGCTCAGTTTTTCTTCTCCCAGATTAAGCTTCTGTACATATGTTGTGCAAAGATTGGGAAAGCTGAAAAATTAGAAAGATCAGCATTTATGCAATAGTAGTAACTTGGCTGTTCATGCAGAACCTAAAAATATTTGACAATATAGACAGAGCTACTCTGGAATGCAGCATTACCTGAGGCAACAATGGCAATTCTGCCATTTTGGAAATGTGCCTCCCTTCCCACTCATCATTTTCTGAGAATCAACACCACAAGCATACAGATGCTGCATCCCTACACTATTACTTATACTATTTGCCTATTCTAAGGTAAAGTGAACCACCTCTCCTGTAACTTCTAAAGCATACCATATGGTATTTATAAAAATCATTGATAAAAAACAAAATATACACATAAAAAAAGGGAACCTGTTAGAACACAAATATGGCAGCTTCCTTTAGTGACTTGCTTTTGGAGTGGAATTGCTGTTGCTCTTTTGTCACTGGGCTGGAACAAGCTTGTGTATATCAGATGCCCTGACACTTCATTGATAGATACTTATTCTATGAAAGTGACACGAAAAGCAGTAAGGTAAGAATCAAGAGGGTGGCCACAGAGTCTGTACCTTCAAAATCAAGGATCAGTTGCCATATTTCTATCCATTCAAGTTGCCTTCAAGTTGTATATTATTACTCCTCTCTATGCTTCTTATAGTATAATGGATGGCCAAGATGCTGTCAGTTTAGGAGTGGTGTCAGAACTATCAATGTTACCTTTGTTTTGATCAATCCACTGTACTGTAGGGGGGGTGTCCATTTACTTACAATGCTAAGATGAAGGCACACCCATTTCCCACAATTCCCTGGGTACAGGCCTAGAGAAGATAAGTTCCCCTGTCTCCTTCCCTCTGCAGCACAGAGATGCTACACCTGATGAGGCAGAGGTAGCAAGAAAAGTGATCTGTAGCTATGTGGGCAGCCCTGAACTGTCAGAACTGATGTGGGGACTGCTGGGAAGGAGTCTAATAGCATGCAGCTTCTCCAGGAAACCCAACTTCTGTGAGGAGAACCCCCCGATTGCTACCAAAGTAGTCCAGTTTAATTACGGTAGCCATTTGTCTTTGCATCCCTCCAGCTGATTGTTTGTGTTACCGGAGCTACCCTGGACCTCATTCTCACATACTATGTACAGTATATTAGGAATAGATAAAGTGGGTGGTGTTGCGCTCCTAAAAGCAAATTTCGCTATCAGATACTATAAGATATAAAATACGTAAGGTGTCCAGAAGTCTCGATCAGATACTGTCTAAGTATCTGATCCAGACTTCTGCACACCTTACGTATTTTATATCTTATAGTATCTGATAGCGAAATTTGCTTTTAGGAGCGCAACACCACCCACTTTATCTATTCCTTTTACACATTTGGGCATCAGTTTGGCCCTGACGGTGTATGCAGCACCCATAGAAACGCATTTAGTTTGTTTCCCCTCCCATTTTAGCGCAGGAGCACCTACCCTCACATGTACAGTATATTACTTCCAAAGTCCCAGGTATCTTACATGGAAAGATTGCAAAGCTACATTTTGCTGCATACCCTTTTGCCTTCCTTACTGATCAACAGTTCCAAGATGTAATTATTCTACCTGAAGTAGATATTTTCATTTCAGATCATATGAACTTTAGACAGCTGGAGCACATCAGGTATGTGTGCACACGCATAGGCTCTCACAGATGCCTATTTACTGTCAATTATGCTCTTTTAGTCCTTGACCACTTTTATGTGAGAATTAAAATGTCAGTTCATCCAAATATGATATATAGATTGTATCTGTCACCTACTGGCTTCTTGAGGTTTTTTTTCCCATAATTTTCTTCTTGATATCCTACTACAACTATTGTTTTCTCTGAAATATAAAATAATGTATATTAAGACATCTATTAGGAAGCATAGTATCCCCTTATATTTTCCACAAGATGTGTTATGCAGACCTGGGTATTCAATTGCTTGCTACTGCATTGAAGACTAAGTGAGGGGGTGCCGTACTCAAGTAAATAGTACTATCCTTTGTGATATTAAACTGTGATCAAATATTTTTGTAACATACAAAATAAATAAACACATTATTCAAAGTTCATAAAATATATAAAGTGCATCAAATAAAGTGCTTCAAATAAAGTTAATTGTACCCTTATAAATGAATGTTCCTGACTCTTCAGTATGAGACATCATCAAACCATCATCACCATTAATATTAGCACCCAATGTGCTCTGATGAAATTTCACTCATCAGACTACCATGACCTCTTTAACTAAAAAGAAGGTGAATAATCACTTAAATTCTGGGTTTCTTTGTAGCTCCTCACAGATAAAACACAGTTTAGATGGATCCAATTCTTGACTCCTCCACTCTGCCTTGCCACAATAAATCAATGGGGATCGCCGCTGCTCCGCTCAAGCCCTGGAGCCGATGCGTATAAGGAAAAACCCTCAAAATGGGTCATTATAGTGTCAAGTGAATGAACAGTATTTTTGGTAGTATACAAGTTAAAGCGGAGGTCCACCCTAAAGTGGACCTTCCACTCATCGGAACCCTCCCCCCCTCCGGCACCACAATTGGCACCTTTCAGGAGGGAGGGGGGTGCAGATACCTGTACAGTACAGGTATCTGCACCCACTTCCGGGATAGCTCTCTGCGGAAAGGGGAGTAGATTACGCCCCTTTCCGCAAGTGCCCGCCCCTTTCCGCAAGTGCCCCACTGCCTGCTGGGAAACACACAGATCCCAGAGGCAGCGGGGACCGTCCTTATTGCGCAGCGCGACTCGCGCATGCACAGTAGGGAACCGGGAAATGAAGCCGAAAGGCTCCATTTCCTGATTCCCACACCCAAGATGGCGGCGGCAGCACCCGAGAGACGATCTAGAGATCGGCTTCGGGTGCCGACATCGCGGGCGCGCTGGACAGGTAAGTGTCACTATTTTAAAAGTCAGCAGCTGCAGTATTTGTAGCTGATGGCTTTTAAAAAAAAAAAAAACGCGGAGTCCCGGCGGACTCCCGCTTTAACAAATCTTTATTAATACAAATTGTGTAAAACATTACAATACATCTTAAAAATTTTTGGAAACAAGTTCTTGATACTGTACTAAAGATGGAATCAATAGAGAACAAAGGATAGGAATTGCTGAACACCCAATGTGTTTCGAATTAGATTTTCTTCTTCAGGGGTGCATACACATTATAGAATGGAAATTACTTTCTTAATATGCTATGAGTACATCTTGAATGAGGAACCAAAGATAAAATATTAGTTGCAATTGTCCTCCAGTGTCAACAGGGGGCGTCCAGACCAGTGCCTGAACAGTGTGTCAAAAAGGTTTTCCCCGGTCAATCACCAAAGACTAGTGTAGATATGTGCTAAAGCAAGGGAGTCCATGCATCACCAACAGCTCTTAAATACATAGTCACCAGGGATCATGAAGTGATGTTTTTTGTGTATATATATATATATATATATATATATATATATATATATATATATATATATATATATATATATTGTATTACATCACCTGTATCTCTATATGTGTGAATATAATTCAAGACAATACATTCAATATCGGTTTTGGTCAATATATAGGGATAAGAAGGTCACTAGAAAGGGGAAGGGAGTCTATCCCACAGACTGCATTAAGCTGTGGTGTTTGAATTAAGCTGTGTGGATGGTCATCAAGTCAGAGGACAAATGGGAAGCGACATGTATTCCACCTGCCAGAAGCCTGGGACCGGATGTGATGGGGCCGGAAGTTACGCCTTGATGTATGTTTCCTCAAATGATGTCATCAATTTAGCGCTCCAGCATCAGAAACAAAATATCTCTGTATTTACCTTATAAAGTGGAAGAAAGGCCTAACTTTAACTATTCTTAAAAAATATTCCCTCCTCCTGCCTATCCTGTCTATTCTGTATAAAAAAGATCTGTGCCTATTTTTAGGTTATGTGATCCCCCAGCCCTGGCTTCTCTGTTTCCGTGAGCAGCTGCTGCAGGGAAGTGCAAGAAGCGCCAACAAAGACTGGGTCATGGGAGACTATAGGTGATGTCACAGCTCCTGGAATTCGCTGCCGTTGTCAAGTGCTCCCTTACACGGAGCTGCAGGATCAAGTGACTGAACCGGAAACAAATGAAAATACGTAAATACACAGATCTTTCCTATATAAGTTAGGCAGTAGAGGTAGCATTTTTAAGAATAGCTATAGTTAAGGCTTTCCTCCACTTTAATTAAGAAACGTTTAAAATCTTGTTTCCCACAGAGAAGACCATGAACCCCTGGAATTTTAAGTACTCTCTCTGGTTGGTACAAAGCAGTACAGACATCTAAAAACAGAACTGCATGGAGCCCATAGAAAAGGGCACTTGTGGGTAATCTTTGTCCTTACGCTTCCTCTAACAACTGTGCCACAAATGTAAGGATATTTTGAGTCACTAATGGTGTTGTGAATGTGAATATTCACTTCAATTAACCAGTCATTATAAAAGCAAATCCCTGTTTAATTATTTTATCTGCACGTGACTGGATAAAGTAAATATTCACACAATTTATTGTGTAGAGATTCTTAACTCCTTTTGGTAAATCAGCCTAACTGTGTTTGAGAATGTGTTTGCTTTCGTGGCAGCTGTTAAGTTGGCCATACACGTAGTAGATTGCAATTGATTTAAATATGAGCATAAATAATTAATCAATGATTAAAATATTTAACATTTCAACATGCTGTATCGCTCCTTAGTTTGTAATAATCTGAAAATAATAAATGAAAATGCTATCAGAATATGATCATTTAATTGATCTTAATTTGGTTCTCTTGACACGTGCAGGTATTTGTTCAATAAATCAGAAATAAATGACAGAATTTTAATACAGCGGATTGTTTTGGCAGAGTTTAAATCCATTGAAAAATCACTAAATTGGTTGAAATGAAGCCCTTTGATTTTATTCAGTTTGATCATTTTAGTTGCCTTGAATGATCAATTGTATATTATATAAATATACTCTCTTTAATCATTAGAGGGAATAAAAGTTAAACCATGGATCATCTGGGTTACACAGGCCATTATGGAAAGAGAATTATCTTGATTAGATGCTGGATATGAATGGTAAGGGGTTCTGCTCACAAAAGATACAGGGGATTAGAGATGAGTGACTATTTGCAGATTCAAATGGTGATTTTAGCAGGTACAACTGAATCATATTTTATGCTGTACCTAATTGGCATCTGAAACTTATTCAGTTGATGAGTGTCAAGCAGTGGTGGCTGGTGTTCAAAATTTTTTTGGGGGGGGGCGCAAACAAACTGAAAAAATTCTGAAAAAAACATCAATTGGAGCCACTGTGCCATCAAACGCAGCCACTTTGCCAATCAAACATAGCCACTGTGCCATCAATTGCAGCCACTGTGCCATCAAATGCAGCCACTGTGCCATCAAACGCAGCTACTGTGCCAAACGCTGCCACTGTGTCCATCAAACGCTGCCACTGTGCCATCAAATGCAGCCACTGTGCCATCAAACGCAGTTACTGTGCCAAACGCTGCCACTGTGCCCATCAAATGCTGCCAGTGTGACCATCATATGCTGCCAGTGTGTCCATTATATGCTGCCAGTGTTCCCAACTGCCCATCATATGCTGCCAGTGTGCCAGACTGCCCATCAAATGCTGCCAGTGTGCCCAACTGCCCATCATATGCTACCAGTGTGCCCATAAAATGCTGCCAGTGTGCCCAACTGCCCATCATATGCTGCCAGTGTGTCCATCAAATGCTGCCAGTGTACCCATCAAATTCTGCCAGTATGCTCATTAAATGCTGCCAGTGTGTGCCCATTAAATGCTGCCAGTGTGCCCCCCAACCACTTGCCATCTGCTCGGCACTTACCCTGTGTCTGTGGGGGTGACGGCGACGAGCAGGGTCCTTAATGCGTCTCCTGCCTCCTGATAGGTGGCGCTTGTTGTTTCAGCCAATCAGGTGACAGGTAACAGACCCGAGCACCTGATTGGCGGAGAGGCGGTTCAGTGTTAGGAAAACAAATAGTCATTCGCTTTCCCAACACAGCTGAGTGGACTGCGAGCACCAAGCATGGTGCTCGCAGTTCACCTATTTTGCAGCCTTACTTACCAGCTCCGCTCAGACCGTGCATTCCACGGAGCTTCTGACGTCACTTCCGGTTTCCCTGTGGCACAGGGAAACTGGAAGTAATGGCTTAACTCGAAGAACAAGTGATACTACAGGCGGAAGTTGTTTGGCGCGATGGAATGCGCCACAAAGCAGGTAAAAATCCTGCAAATGAAGCACCACCTTGTCTGCAATCTTGCATTGATCCGGCACTTCCCATAGTGCACTGTGTCCAGCACCCAAACATAGTGCACTTAAAGTAAATTTTTTGCAAATTTATTTTTAAAGGGCCTTTTTTTTTTC
This sequence comes from Lithobates pipiens, assembly GCF_037356315.1. NCBI lineage: Eukaryota > Metazoa > Chordata > Amphibia > Anura > Ranidae > Lithobates > Lithobates pipiens. The sequence continues at coordinate 501,524,333 of NW_027507764.1, read as the reverse complement.
ACTGCTGGGGGGAGGGGGGCTCCTATGGATGGGCCGCCACTGTCAAGACTATAACTAGCATTGAGGCATGGCAGAAGTCATTATGGGGGACCAAGTCTGAAGTTTGGAAAACAACTTTTTTTATATCCTGAAATAAGTCATGTAAAAATATATGCCATGGTCAATTAAGTTGTTCCTTAAGCTCTTTTTTTATTTTTGTGCATGTATGCAAATTCTTGCTGAGGCTCAAAAAATGTCGTTATTTGCATCTTCTTACTGTCAAGCACACTAACAGATTTCATATTATATCTTCACTCTCTCTGCTCAAAATGCAAACTTTATTCTAAAACGTGAAAGTGATTGTTTTATTTGCATACAGATTTGACATTACCTTATATTAAATAAAACCCAGTTTCTGTACATGTTAGAGGTTAATGTTGATTTAGTATTCTGTTCAGCAGCCCCGTCCAAACTGCTGTAATGTATGTGGATATGATGTTGCAGAGTAAATTAGGGGGTTTAAATTCAGTAACTGATGGATATTACCTTAAAGGGAAGCCTGCTAAACTGTCTGATCAGTTGAATTTGCAGAACTCATTTTCTTAGACCAACTATGCCCGTATATAACCAAAGCCACAGTTATTTTCCATAGCATTATACTTCAAGTATAATACAGTTGTGAATTTTCCTGATAATGTCAAAATGGCTGGCAGGCCTGAACTAGCAGATTGGCTCCTCTGGCAACTGCAAAAAGATCTGGGGTGTTCAGTTTCTGTTCAGTCTTTGCTTTGCTGCCCCAACGTACCCTTGCTGCACTTAGCTCCCAATAGTAAACAGAATTAGCAAAGATGACCTGATTAACCCCACCTCATTGGGTACAGCTCTAGTCTCTTGTCACATAATTCTGTTATCTTTTTCAGCAGGGGGCCTAGAATAGGTTCTATTGAGAATACCAGTCAGGCACAACAGCATGACCAACAGCTGGTGTTCCCATATTTCCAGATTACCAGCCACAAAGGGATTTCAAAAAGATGTGGCCTGGTACCTCGCAGCTACTGCTGCAAGAAAACAACAGAAATGCACGCCCAGTAGAATGTATTTTAGGTATGCATTTCAAGGCTTAACGTGAACCTATAGTTAAATGTTAAGATGGATAAATATAGAGATACGGAAGGGCTTAAGAAAATTTAGCCCCAAGCCACCTTCAGTACTGGTCACATAACCAATATCCTAGGCATTTGGGCGCATAATTACAACTAAATGGGGAGGATTAGCCAATCCGAACTCTATTCCACACTTTCATTAGAGATCATGTGACTAAATATCTAGAGTTTTGTTGCTTTGGAATTTGACTAAACTGTACCCTGAAGGAATACAGTACCTATATATTATTTGGTCCAAGTACTATATGTAGTGTCCAGCTTTTAATGCACTAGGTCACTATAAAGTCTCTAATAGCTCAGATGGTTGGAAATAACTGAGAACTACCAAGAAACCTCCATAGCTCCTCCCACTTGTGCTTCTCATCAGAAATTAAATTGTAATTATAGACTTCACATGCAGAAGGATGAGGATATCATTGAACCTTCTCCATTGCTGTGATGTGTTGACATCCCACAGCAACTGCTTTAGGATACTATGAAAATGCTAAACATAACTCTTTGAATTGCTTTCTGAATAATCTTTTGGTTTTAGTGTGATGTCTTATCAGTATACTTTTGTGTGTGAGTGTGGGGATTAGAGATTTTGAAATGGTGTTCACTTTGGAGATTTCATTGGGGTAAAGGATATTTGGCAGGACTGTTCAGTTGTTTAAGGGATTTTGAGGGGTACAGGGTTTTCTCACTCGCATCTTGGGTATTAGTGAGTGACACCGCAGTAACAAACAGAAAACTTCCAGTTGTTAGAAAAACAGAATTCAATAAAAAACAAAAAAAACATATCAAACACATAGTAACACAAAGCCAATAGGACGAATTCAATAAATCTGCTGCACCACTTGCTGTATTTGATGGGCAGTTGGGAATACTGACAGCATATGATGGGCAGTTGGGCACACTGGCAGAATATGATGGGCACACTGGCAGCATTTGAGGGGCACAGTGGCAGCGTTTGGCACAGTAGCTGCATTTGATGGCACAGAGACTGTGTGTGATGGCACAGTGGCTGCAATTGATGGCACAGTGTCTGCGTTTGATGGCACAGTGTCTGCATTTGATGGGCACAGTGGCCACATTTGATGGGCACAGTGGCTGCATTTGATGGCACAGTGGCTGCGTTTGATGGGCACAGTGGCTGTATGTGATGGCACAGTGGCTGCAATTGATGTTATTTTTTTCAAAATGTTTCCAGTTTGTTTGCGCCCCCCCCATATCATCTGACTGATTGAATGCATATTTGGTAAATCTGCATGTATACTCCCATGTCCTCTAAACTGAACATTGACTGACTGAATGCATATTTGGTAAATCTGCGTTTATACTCCCATGTCCTCTAAAGTGAACATTGACTGACTGAATGCATATTTGGTAAATCTGCATGTATACTCCCATGTCCTCTAAACCAGTGTTTCTCAACTCCAGTCCTCAAGGCGCCCAAACAGGTCATGTTTTCAGTATTTCCCTCAGATGAAATGGCTGTGGTAATTACTAGGGCAGTGAAGCTGATCAAATCACCTGTGCAAAATAAAGGAAAAGCCTGAAAACATGACCTGTTGGGGCGCCTTGAGGACTGGAGTTGAGAAACACTGCTCTAAACTGAACATTGACTGACTAAATGCATATTTGGTAAATCTGTTTTGTCACTGCTGTTTTAACTCCATCTGTAGCCATGCGCACATTATTTCAATGTTTATTTAGCTATTAAGTCCTACCTAAATTATGGGTTCCCTTATGTTTACAATTTTGGCCTCTTGCTCCTCTTGCAGTTTGATTGTGGTGTGAAAACTCTTGCTCTGCTAGCTGTGTGCCTAATATTACCTCCTGATTGATTAATTGCCATATTCAACCCACACCCAACACAGTATAAAAACAAGGCCTTCTTTACAGGGGAACACATACAGGGGGATGCACATACAGGGGTTCTTCCAAAGAAGTGGGATTCTTTAAATAAGTGTCACTTCTGCTCTTGCACTTCAGCGATTTGCACAAAGCTAACCACAGCGACTGCAGGTGAACTCATTTCCAAATGATCTCACCTTCCTCTATGAAACATGCACTCTTTACCTCTCCGCCTTTTCACCATTACAGCCTCTCTCCTCAAACTCACTTTTCTTCACCCTTCTTCTCCACCCCACAATCTATACATATCACCCTCACTTCTCCCCTCTCCCTACTTCTGCACTCTTTCTAACTCTAAGCCCACTTGCTAACAAACCCCCCAAGATACTGAAGCATGTCCCCTCACACAAATCGTATTCTCATATTACCTCCCTTACTTTTCTGCTTCTCCTAACTGCTGGAGATATTTCCCAAAACCCTGGGCCTCCCCTTTTTAATTATACCCAACACACTCATCACCATCACCCTACACCCTCTGGCAGTAGTCACAATCTACACAATTTAGTCTCCATTCCTCTAGTTGACAACGCCAGCCTCCCCCTCTTCTGCGTCCTCTGGAACGCTTGCTCTGTCTGCAACAAACTCACCGCTGTTCATTACCTTTTTGTCACTAAATCCTTTAATCTACTTGCTCTCACCGAAACATGGCTCCACAAATCTGACACCCCTTCTCCTGCTTCCCTCTCCCAGGGTGGCCTTCACTGGACCCACTACCCTAGGCCTAATGGACGCAAGGGAGGTGGAGTGGGATTCCTCTTATCCCTCCAATGCACCTTCCAGGTTATTCACTCCCCTCCCTTTCTTTCCCTCTCATCATTTGAAGCTCACTGTATACGTCTATTCTCTCCAACTTCCCTAAAAATTGCTGTGATCTACCGCCCCCCTGGACCATTATTGACTTCCCTTGATGAGTTTTCTGCCTGGCTACCCTACTTTCTCTCTTCGGAAATTCCCACAATCCTTCTCAGTGATTCCAACATCCCTGTTAATACAAACACTCCTGCTACTTCTAAACTTCTTCTTAGTCTAACCTCTTCATTGTACCTGAAGCAATGGGTACAGGCTTCTACTCACTCTGAAGGCAACACCCTTGATCTTGTATTCTCCTACCTGTGCGCTTCATGCAACTTCTCAAACAATCCTTTTCCTCTCTCCGATCATCACCTTATTAGTTTCTCTCTCTCCTGGTCTTCCACCACCTTTACCTCCAATCGCCTAACCATCACCCGTAGAAATTTTTGCAACTTCAACCTTTCTTTCCTCTATTGTGCTACTGACCACCTCTGACAAAATCTCTCCCCTGTCCTGCCCCAACCAAGCCACTTCCATCTACAATAAATCCCTGTCCTCCACCCTGGAAAAGCTCGCTCCCCTCACTACACGCAGAATCAGGCCTCGAGCCCTACAACCCTGGCAAACAGATGACACCAAACTTCTCAAAAACGTAGTCGCGTTCTTGAGCGTCTGTGGCACAAGACTGAGTCTCTCAAAGACTTCAGTCAATACAAATCTGCCCTCCAGAAATACTATTCTTTCCTCCACACTGCCAAGCAGACCTATTTTACAACTCTTATTAACACCTTCTCATCAAGTCCCAGGAAACTTTTCTCTACCTTCAACTCTCTACTTCTTCCTCCACAGCCTCTACCCACTGACTCACTCAATGCCCAGGAAATTTCTAATCACTTCGAAAACAAGATTGATACCATCCGTGATGAAATCTCCACTCTACAGGTATCTCCCCCAGTTATCAACAAATACAATTGACACTCCCCTTATTCAAATCTGCTACGACAGACAAAGTTGCTAAGCTCCTATCTAACGCCCATCTTACCACCTGCCCCTTGGACCCTATTCCCTCTCAAACCCTACAGTCACCCTCTGACTCTATCCTACACTCTTTAAGCCACATCTTCAATCTCTCCCTCACCTCTGGCATTTTCCCCAATGCTCTAAAACATGCACTGGTCACCCCCATACTTAAAAAGCCATCCTTGGACCCTACCAATCTTAACCTACGCCCTATCTCCTTGCTCCCCTTTTCCTCTAAACTCCTTGAATGCCTGGTTTACAACCAACTGAGTGACCACCTCATTAAGAATAATCTTCTTGATCCCCTTCAATCTGGATTTCGCCCTCAACACTCCACAGAAACTGCTCTTTTAAAACTCACAAATGACTTACTAACGGCAGAAAACAACGGACACTATTCTATACCCCTACTTTTGGATCTTTCAGCTGCTTTTGACACAGTTGAGCACCCCCTCCTCCTCAAAAAACTTTACTCCCTTGGTCTCTGTGACTGTGCTCTTCAGTGTCTCTCATCCTACCTATCCTAACGCACCTTCAGTGTCGCTTACAATTCTATTTCCTCCACTCCTCTTCCCTTCTCCGTAGGGATGAGCCGAACACCCCCCAGTTCGGTTCGCACCAGAACCTGCGAACGGACCGAAAGTTTGCACGAACGTTAGAACCCTATTAATTACAATGGACGCGAACGTTCGAAATCTAAAGTGCTAATTATAACGGCCAATATGCATGTTATTGTCCTAAAAAAGGGTTTGAGGACCCGGGTCCTGCCTCAGGGGACATGTATCAATGCAAAAATAAGTTTTAAAAACTGACATTTTTTCTGGAGCAGTCATTTTAATGATGCATAAAGTGAAAAAAAAGTTAAATATTCCTTTAAATATCGTACCTGGGGGGTGTCTAAAGTATGCCTGTGAAGTGGCACGTGTTTCCCATGTTTAGAACAGTCCCTGCACAAAATGACATTTGTAAAGGAAAAAAAGCCATTTAAAACTGCTTGCGGCTTTAATGTAATGTCTTGTCCTGGCAATATGGATGAAAATCTTTGAGAAAAATGGCATGGCTACCCCATCACCCCCCATACCCCAGCCCATTACCAGCTCCTTTGGGTCTTGTATGGATATTAAGGGGAACCCCGCACCCAAAATATGTTAGGTTAATGTTAGGCAGATGCCTGTGTTGCACAAATGAACGACACAACACCAGCAACGAGGGGGTAGATTCAGGTGTATGCTGTGCAGGAGGCACACTACACTGACTGAATATTAGGCAGATGCCTGTTGCACAAATCAACTACACAACACCAGCAATGGGGAGGGGGGGGTAGATTCAGGTGTATGCTGTGCAGGAGGCACACTACACCCACTGTCACAGCGCTAGGTTAGGAAGTAAAGCACAGCTGACACTGTCCCTGCCTATCCTTCTCTCTATGAACGCCGCAACACACTACACAAGGCCGTCACTATGTGGCCAATTATGGCTCTCCTCGCTGCCAGCGCTGTGTTTGGCCAAGCATGTGGGGTCACAGTGCATGCTTGGCCAATCATCAGCCAGCAATGCACTGCGACTGGCGCAGTGCATTGTGGGCCGTTCGTATCACACAAATTTAATGCGAATGGCCCACAAAGTTCTGGTTTTGACGAACGGCCGATGTTTGATTCGAACATGGGTTTGAATCGAACACCGGGCTCATCCCTACTTCTCCGTCAGGGTTCCCCAAGGTTCTGTTCTTGGACCTCTTTTATTTTCAATCTATACCTCTACCCTGGGTCAGTTGATAGCCTCTGTAACCTGGGGGACAGGTAGCAGGTATAAAGCTCCCTGGGATGAGCAGTTTCTCAGGCACAGATACCCAAATCCGATAAGTGACAAACAGTGCTGTGTTTATTTGTGGTATATACAAGTCCATATACAGGTGCTGTACAGTGCTCCAAAAAACAAAATAAAGGGCAAAGTAACAAAACACAAAACCTAGCCGTGTCACGGCTCTAGCTATACAGTCTGCAGGCCTTCACTACCAGACTGAACAAGCCTATTGCTTGTCAGTCTCTACAAAGAACTGCGTAACAGGTTTTACCAACCTTACTCTCTTCACAAACGAACTTTGTGTGATTGTCCCAGGCAGAGAGCAAAGGCTGTCCGCTCAGGTGAGATTAAATTAGCCTGGGGAGGAGGACCAAGATCCGAACTGGATCATGGATCACAGATTTCTGAACATGAGAGGAGCCTGGGAGAGGTATAAACCCAGAACAGGACATTTCCTGGCTCTCTCTGGGATGCTCTGCTACATATCCTCCCCCCGTTTCAACCCCAGGGTTGGAACACCTGTGGCCCAACAGGAGTGAACACGGGACAGGGCATCTACATTCCCCATCTCAACACCTGGCCTGTGTTTTACTGTGAAGGAGTAATCCTGTAGAGCCAAAAACCACTGGTTCACCTGTTTATTAGTCTCCTTCTTTTGGGCCATCCATTTCAGGGGAGCATGGTCAGTTACCAACTCAAACTGGCGCCCTAACAAATAGTATCTGAGTGCATCCATGGCCCACTTTATGGCTAAACATTCCTTTTCAATGACTGCATACTTTTTCTCATGGTCATTGAGCTTCCTGCTTAGGTATACGACAGGGTGTTCTTCCCCATTGTGTACCTGCGATAGTACTGCCCCGATACCAACATCAGACGCATCCGTCTGAACCAAAAGATCTTTGCAGAAATCGGGGGAGTACAGAACTGGCTGTGCACAAAGAGCCTTCTTCAGGACTTGGAAAGACTCTTCTGCTATTGGGGACCACTTCACCATTACAGAGTCTTTACCTTTCGTCAGGTCTGTCAGAGGGGCAGCTATAGTTGTAAAATTTGGAATAAATCTTCTATAATACCCCGCAATGCCAAGAAAGGCCCTGACCTGCTTCTTGTTTGCAGGACGTGGCCACTCCTGGATGGCTTCTATTTTACTCACTTGAGGTTTTATTACACCACGGCCAATAGTGTAACCCAAATACTTTGCTTTCTCTAGACCAATGGCACATTTTTTGGGATTTGCCGTAAAACCGTCTTTGAAGAGGGAATCAAGGACAGCCTGGACACGAGGCAAGTGACACTCCCAGTCAGCGTTATATACCACTATGTCATCTAAATAGGCTGCTGCATATCGTCGGTGGGGTCTTAGGGTCCTGTCCATGGCCCTCTGAAATGTCGCAGGGGCATTTTGCAACCCAAAAGGCATTTTTTTATATTGAAATGAACCCTCCGGGTTCACAAATGCAGTCTTCTCTTTGGCACTATCAGTCAGGGGTATTTGCCAATACCCTTTTGTCAAGTCCAAAGTGGTAATATAGCGAGCTTTGCCAAGTTGGTCTATAAGTTCATCTACTCTGGGCATTGGGTATGTGTCAAACTTTGTCACTGCATTAAGCTTCCTGAAGTCATTACAGAACCTCCAAGTGCCATCCGGTTTTGGGACTAACACGATGGGGCTAGACCAGTCACTATTGGATTCCGCAATAACATCTAGTTCCAACATTCTTTTAACTTCATTGCTGATGTCTTTTCTCCTCGCTTCAGGGATTCTGTATGGTTTGAGCTTGACACGTACCCCAGGTTCAGTAACAATATCATGCTGAACTGCTGAAGTCATGCCAGGTAACTCAGAAAATTTCTCTTTATTCCTTGTCAGGAACTCTCTAGGTTCCAGTTTTTGGGAACATGACAAGGTATCAGGAATTGTGACCTCAGGGATCAGAGGGGACTCAGTGCCCTTAGGCGTTACCGGTAGGGATCTCGCAGTTAACGCCAGTCTATCCTTCCAGGGCTTTAACAGGTTTACATGGTAAACCTGCTCGGGCTTCCTTTTTCCTGGTTGATACACCTTGTAGTTGACTTCCCCAACTCTTTCAATTACTTCAAAGGGACCCTGTCACTTAGCCAGGAACTTGCTCTCAACAGTAGGAACCAATACCAGGACCCTGTCACCAGGTGAGAAAACCCGAAGTTGGGCCCCCCTGTTGTATATTCTCTGTTGAGCAGCCTGGGCCTGTCGTAAGTGTTCTTTTACCATCGGCATGATTGCTGCAATCCTCTCCTGCATTTGAGCGATGTGCTCAATGACACTTTTAAGGGGTGTCTGCTCCCCCTCCCAAGTTTCTTTGGCTATGTCTAAAAGTCCCCGAGGGTGTCTCCCATAAAGCAACTCAAATGGAGAGTACCCCGTAGAGGACTGGGGAACCTCCCTGATGGCAAACATTAAGTATGGTATCAGGAAGTCCCAGTTCTTCCCATCCTTGTCAACAACCTTTTTTAACATGCTCTTTAACGTCTTATTGAAGCGTTCCACCAAGCCATCCGTTTGAGGATGGTACACTGAGGTTCGCAACTGTGTCACCTTAAACAACTTGCACAGCTCCCTAGTTACTCGCGACATAAATGGGGTGCCCTGGTCTGTAAGGACTTCTTTAGGGATGCCCACCCGACTGAATACCATAAACAGCTGCTTGGCGATGTTTTTAGCAGAAGCGGTGCGTAAGGGTACCACTTCAGGGTAACGGGTAGCATAATCCATGATTACTAGGATATGCTGATGACCCCGGGCAGACTTGGGGAGTGGACCCACAAGGTTCACGGCAATCCTCTCAAAGGGCACTTCAATAATAGGTAATGGCACTAAAGGACTTTGGAAGTGGGGTAGTGGGGCTGACATCTGACACACAGGACAGGATTGACAATAATTCTTAATGTCTTTCTGTACCCCGGGCCAGTAAAACCTACGCAACACCCTTTCAGTTGTTTTTTCAACCCCTAAATGGCCTCCTAGCAAGTGCCCATGGGCAAGTTCCAACACCACCCGTCTGTATGGCTTAGGGACCACCAACTGTTCAACCACTTCATCATTCATTTTACATATACGATACAGTAAATCCTCACTGCTGCTGAAATAAGGAAAACAGGGCCTGTCCCCTGGTTCGACAGGTACCTCATTAATCACTATTACATTTTCCCAGGCCCTGGCAAGGGTCTGATCTTTTCTTTGCTCAGTACCAAAATTTTCTTTGTGCACATTAAGGTCAGCAAACTCGAACGTAGGCTCGGATTCAGCAGACGGTTGTCCAGCTCTACTGGTGGTGGGGACTTCCTCAGACCCCTCCAGTTCTCCTGCCATAACCAATAGAGGAAAGCACAGAGAGTCCTGAGAGGAATCCCCTGTACCCACTTTGTCAGTAGTGGCCAGGAGTTCTGGCTCTGCCACTGAGTCAGGCACTGCGACCGGGTCGGGACGATCCCACAGTTCCCAAAACTTAGGGAAGTCCCTGCCAATGATGGCTCTGTGCACCAAGTTGGGGACAAGTCCAACCTAATGGGTCACCGTACCTAAGCCAGTTTTAAACCGAACAGTGGTTACAGGGTACTGCCTGGTATCCCCATGAATACAGGTCACAGCAATATTTTTAGCATGACAATTCACAGGTTCAATCATTTCAGCTGTAACCAAAGTCACTAGACTTCCAGAGTCCAACAAGGCTGTAATAGGCTTATCATTAACAGTCATTTGGCACATTGGTTTTCCCATATTTGGCGCTGCAGCGCATGAAACAGCTGCAAACATAGACTGTCTCCTAATGGAGAAATCGCACTGCATCGGTTCATCTGTCAATGGACAATTTGCTGCAACATGTCCTAGTTCTTGGCAACGAAAACACCTGACGTTTCCCCAGTTCGGTTTGCTGACAGGCAATGGCTTTCCTTGTTTGGGACGCCAAACAGTCTTACCGGTTGCCTGGGGAGAACGTGGCTTTGGGTGGAAAGTCTGCACAGTTGTAGGGGTGGTGACCAGGTTTTCTGCAGCAAAGTACCTTTCAACGAGTTCCACCAGGTTGTCCGCCGATTTGGGGTCTCCTTGACTCACCCACCTCTGCAGGGAAATTGGTAGTGACCTCAGGAACCGGTCCATGACCACACGCTCCACTATTTGTGTCCCAGACAGGGACTCCGGCTGTAGCCATTTCCTTACCAGGTGAATTAGGTCGAACATCTGCGATCTTGGGGGCTTCTCCCCTTGAAAGAACCAGCTGTGGACCCACTGGGCTCGAACTGCCAAAGTGACACAAAGTCGTCCCAGGATTTCCCATTTGACCTTTTCATAGTCTCCCACTTCTGCTGATTCCAAATCATAGTAGGCCTTCTGCGATTCTCCAGAAAGCAGGGGAGCAACCAGTCCTGCCCACTGGGTTTTAGGCCAACCTTCCCTCTCAGCAGTCCGCTCAAACGTTAGCAGAAAGGCCTCTGGATTATCATCTGTAATCATCTTACAAAGAAAGCCACCCACATGGATGGCTGAGGGCTTATCTCCAACATCAATTTTAGCAGGTGACCACTGTGCTAGCATCTCCACAACCTCCGTCAAGGTTTTCCTATCCGCTTTGGCATCAGTGGCTAGCTGTTCAAACAGCCTCTGCGATTGCTCCTGTGCGATAGCATTAGCTTGCTGTAGTGCAGCCTTAATTGCAGCATTTGTTTGCTCCTGTACAGCACTAATCTGTTGGAACAGCACCTTGGTTTGCTCCTGTGCGATAGCATTAGCTTGCTGTAGTGCAGCATTTGTTTCCTGCTGTGCAGCGTTTGCTCGCTGTTGTGCAGCGTTGAGTACAGCATTTGTTTTCTTCTGTGCAGCATTTGCTTCTTGTTGTGTAGCGTTGGATATCATCAATTGCTTTAGGATTTCCTCCATGTTTTAGTCACTCCAGGTACTGGCCTTTTAAGTAGTAACTTACTACAGCTGCCCGCATTCTCCACCATATTTAACCTGGGGGACAGGTAGCAGGTATAAAGCTCCCTGGGATGAGCAGTTTCTCAGGCACAGATACCCAAATCCGATAAGTGACAAACAGTGCTGTGTTTATTTGTGGTATATACAAGTCCATATACAGGTGCTGTACAGTGCTCCAGAAAACAAAATAAAGGGCAAAGTAACAAAACACAAAACCTAGCCGTGTCACGGCTCTAGCTATACAGTCTGCAGACCCTCACTACCAGGCTGAACAAGCCTACTGCTTGTCAGTCTCTACAAAGAACTGCGTAACAGGTTTTACCAACCTTACTCTCTTAACAAACTAACTTTGTGTGAATGTCCCAGGCAGAGAGCAAAGGCTGTCTGCTCAGGTGTGATTAAATTAGCCTGGGGAGGAGGACCAAGATCCGAACTGGATCATGGATCACAGATTTCTGAACGTGTATGAGAGGAGCCTGGGAGAGGTATAAACCCCGAACAGGACTTTTCCTGGCTCTCTCTGGGATGCTCTGCTACACCTCTCATGGCTTTCAATATAATTTCTACGGTGATGACACACAAATCTATCTCTCCACCCCTCAACTCACTCCATCAGTCTCCTCACGCATCACTAACTTGCTAACAGACATATCTGTATGAATGTCACAACACTTCCTCAAACTCAACTTGTCAAAAACCGAGCTTATAATATTTCCTCCCCCATGTGCCTCTTCCCCTGACTTCTCTGTCAAGAGCAATGGCACAACAATCCACTCATCCCCACATGCCAAGGTTCTAGGTGTTATCCTGGACTCTGAACTCTCCTTTTGGCCCCATATCCAATCACTTTCCAAAGCTTGCCGCCTCAACCTCCGCAACATCTCCAAGCTACGTCCCTTTCTAACCAAGGAAACCACAAAGCTCCTGATTCACTCCCTGGTTATCTCTCGCCTTGACTACTGCAACTCCCTCCTCATTGGCTTACCTTTAAATAGACTATCCCCCCTTCAGTCCATCATTAATGCTGCTCCCAGACTCATCCACCTTAGAAACTGCTCAGTGTCTGCTACCCCTCTCTGACAATCCCTCCATTGGCTGCCACTTGCCCAACGGATTAAATTCAAAATACTAATATTAAGTTACAAAGCCATCCACAACTCTGCCCCCAGCTACATCACTAGCCTAGTCTCAAAATACCAACTTAATCACCATCTTCGTTCCTCCTGCTCTCTAGCTCTCTCATCACCATCTCCCATATCCGCCTCCAGGACTTCTCTCGAGCCTCGCCCATCCTCTGGAATTCGCTGCCCCAATCTGTCAGACTGTCTCCAAATTTATCCACTTTTAGACGATCCCTGAAAACTTTCCTCTTCAGAGAAGCCTATTTTGCCTCCATCTAACAACTGCACTATTTTCTCCTTTAGCTCATCCCCCACAGCTATTACCCTTTTGTATAACTTGACCCTCCCTCCTAGATTGTAAGCTCTAATGAGCAGGGCCCTCTGATTCCGCCCTGTATTGAATTGTATTGTAATTGTACTTTTTAGATTGTAAGCTCTAAAGAGCAGGGCCCTCTGATTCCTCTTGTACCAAATTGTAATGTAACTGTAATGTCTGCCCTTATGTGTAAAGCGCTGAGCAAACTGTTGGCGCTATATAAAACCTGTATAATAATAATAATAATACTGTCTGCCCTAATGTTGTAAAGTGCTGCTTAAACTGTCAGTGTTATATAAATCCTGTATAATAGTAATAATAATAATCATAATAATAATCTGAGTACGTTTCAGCTGCCAATAATAATAATAATAATAATAATAATTGGAAGATCTAATGAAGAGGTGTTTTGAATTGGATAAGTTACCAAATATCCCAAAATGTTTTTTGACCTTTATTGATTTGGAGGTCATTGAAGTGATGGAGTGCATGCTTCTCACTGTGGTGGTAGCATAGATTACACTATATGGTGTGGGATTTATCACGTTTGTTTATGTACTTTCTAGTTGATTATTATTACACTGTTTTAATGTATGGTATTCATGTATATTAGCGCCATATGCATTTTTGATTTTAGGAATTTTTATTAACTTTATTGTGGAACTTTACTTCCTAATGTTTGATAGAAGCTCACCCCTGCAATCCACTCATGTGCTTCTTCCCAAGTGTTAAGTGGGAGGGTCTGTCTGCTATAGTCACATGACCTGCCCCAATGTTGTAAAACATGAAAAATGGTGAGCCAATCACACAAGCAATGTGAAAGAGGCCGATAGGATTGACAATAATAGCACAGTCTGTCATTAGTCCCCAGCTAAATCCTAGCTCTCTGACATTTTATAGTTTGCTTCTTTGCTTTCAAGGTGGCTTAGGATGCATAAAGCACAGGGTCTGGATTGCTCTCCCACCTCTATGACTAAGGTCCTTAGACAGGGTGAAACGCTTTAGAAGGTTGTGACCTGGGAGGAGCCGGGCTGAAGCTGCACCTCACCTTTTGTGTATTACGGCTGATTTCCCTGAAGTGCGGAATCTTATTTGTCTGTTTTGTGCATCCTAGCCAGGGCTGGGATGAGCTCTTTTTTCAAGCCAGCACCCACAAGCTATGTGAGACCCCAGGGGGGAGGGGGGGACCTGCAGTGACACTTTGAGCGGCCCTCCAAGTTTTATGGTTTGCTCACAGTGAGTACATTCCTGAGAAGCCTGTCTCAGTGCTATTTCTCCCCAGCAATGTTGCAAATATTTATTATACATGTATTTGTCTCCCCTCCAATCAATTTTTGGTTTTGCTACTTTTCGTTAATTGGATGTTTTAGCCCCCATGTGGCTTTTATCACATCATATTATTTAAACAGTTGTTCTGGATGTCAGCAAGAGTTGGTAGTGTTCTTTTGGGACTGTGTATATATATTTTTTAGCATACGGTGAATTTTTTATACCTAGTGTGTATGAAGGTTCTATACACTCTGTCCAGTAGCTTGTCTATCTCAGCTTCTATTGAATTGTGTGCAATTTTATATTATTCAACAAGTGGGTGTGATACTATGGGTATTCATAATTTATTTACTTTGTTCATAGCATTTTCTTAACACACGTTTTAAAGGTTTGTTTGCCTCTGACAACCACTTATTTATTTTACATTTACTTGAGGTAAATCATATGAATCATCCCCAGAAGCCAATTTGTCAGAGTCAAACAGAACTGTTCTTCCTCAGCTGACTTTGATAAAGAAGCACAATCTCTGGAGCAGAAGTCTCAGGAACGTGGATACAATAAATCTGACGTTAGAAGAGCATACTTGAGAGACAGAAATAGCTTGAGGGAGGACCTATCAAGATGCAATCCCCCCAGGAAATCAGGGTCTGGTGGTTCTAATTCCAATGTCAACTCGGCAACAGTGGTATTTTCCCCATGTTATAGTTCCCAATTTTATGACATCAAATGTAATAATTCCAGGTATCTCTCCATTCTCCATGGGGACCCTGGTTATAATATGGTATTAACACAAGGTATTAGGTTTGTGGGCATTGGGAGTATGAATTCACCTAGCTTATTCTCTTCTGAGTTGCATACTCATCCCTGGTTGCACACCTCATGAATGTTCTGCTGTAGAGTCACAAGATCCTCAAGCTGTAGATAGTAAAGTGACCCACTTACTGTCATATAATTTTCAAATGACAACTCCTTTAAACTCAAACAATTGGTTAATTGCCAAAGTCAAACCAAATATGTGATATATGTTGTAAGTGATATGCACCTTGTGCAATATCCAATATCCAATATGTTGGTAGAACCACTAGACGCCTCTGTGATAGGATGCAATATACAAATCTAGCCAAACATTTTAGATCCTTTAAGGTCCAAATCATTAAAAGAGTGAATCAACCCATTAGAGGTGATGACAGCTTCTCTCTTCTTTGTAAGAGAGAAGTATTTTGGATTTTTAAATTAGACACGCCGTCCCTAAGGGTCTTAATCAGGACATTACCTATTATTATGAATGATATTGGTCACCAGCTCTTCATTTCACCTTTTCCTCTATCCCTCCTCTTCCTCCCCTCCTTTCCCCTACCACCCTCTCTTTACCCTCTCCCCTCCCAGACCATTTTTTGTGGTATGGCACTGCATTACTTTAACTGACAATTGCACGATCGTGTGCCACTGTGCCCAAATAAAATGTACCATATATCCTTTTTTGCCCACAAATAGAGTTTTCTTTTGATGGTATTTGATCACCTCTGCTTTTTTTTTGCGCTATAAACACAATTTTGAAAATAAACCTTCTTACATTGGTCAAGACTCAGCACAGTGACATTGTGTGGGTTGTCAGCACCCGGAAAGGAAAGTAATTTGCACCCCCTAACCTGCTTTTAGCACTCACTGAGTCCCATTCCTTCCTACAATAATACTGAGCAGCCTAATTCCTACACTGACCACTACATGAACCTACATGATTCCTACACTGACCTACCTGACCACAGCATTAACCTACCTGCTTCTTACACTGACCTAACTAACCACTACACCAACCTACCTGATTCCTACACTGACCTACCTGACCACTACACTAACCTACCTGACCACTACACTAACCTACCTGCTTCCTATAACGGCCCCTACACTGCCCTACCTGTCCACTACACTGACCACTACACTACCTGATTCCTACACTGTCCACTACACTACCTGACCACTACACTACAATGTCCATTACACTACACTGTCCACTACACTGACCATTACACTATACTACACTACACTACACTACACTACACTACACACTACACTACACTTACCATTACACTATACTGTCCACTACACTACACTGTTCACTACACTGACCTACCTGACCACTACACTACACTGACCACTACACTGACTACTACACTACACTATCCATTTTACTACATTGTCCACAACACTTTGTGCAGCGCTTTACAACATGAGGGCAGACAGTACAGTTACAATACAATTCAATAAAGGAGGAACCAAAGGGCCTTGCTTGTTAGAGCTTACAATCTAAGCCCCTGTACACACGGTCGGAGATTTCGACAACCAAATCCGTCGGATTTTGTCCGTCGGATCTTGTCCGAAACTGTTGCATACACACGGTCGGACTAAGTTGTCGAAAAATCAGATCTTTCAGAACGTGATGACGTAATTTCGTTACGATGGGACTACATTCAGGCTAGTAGCCAATAGCTTTGATGTAGGAATTTGATCTGAGCATGCGTGGCACTTGGTCCGATCAAAATTCTCTACACATGATCGGAGTATGTCCGATCGAACCAGTTGGTCGGAAAATATTTCCAACAAGTTGGAAAATTGGGTCCGACGGATATTCCGACGGAATCAGTCCGATGCATACCACACAAAGTCGGATTATCCGACAACACGGTCCAATAGGACACATTCCGACGGATTCTCCTATCGTGTGTACAAGGGCTAAGAGGGAAGGTCAACTGATACGAAAGGTAATAACTGTGGGGATGAACTGATGGAGAAAAAAATAGTACAGTTGTTAGGTGGAGGCAAAATAGGTTTCTCTGAAGAAAAGTTTTTTCAGGAATCGTATAAAAGTGAACAGAGTAACAGATATTTGGGCAGATTGTGGTAGGGAGTTCCATGGGATGGAAACGCTCAGAAGAAGTCCTGGAGCCGAGCATGGGAGGAGGTGACAAGGGTGCTAGAGGGAAGGAGGACGAATAGAACTATGTGATTGGTATTTTGAGACTTGGTTGGTGATGTACCTGGGAGTCAAGTTGCTTATGACTTTGTAAGTTGTTTTTAGTATTTTTAAGTTATTTGTTGGGTGAGCAGAAGCCAGTGAGAGATGGCAGGGAGGGGTAGGAAACATTGAATGGTTGGGAAGATGGATGAGTCCGGCAGCAACATTCATGATGGATTGAAGGGGGATAGCCTATGTAAAGGTAATCCAATGAGGATGGAGTTGCAGTAATCGGGTGAAAGACAACCAGGGAGTGAATTAGCATTTTTTGGTGTCTTTGATTAGGAAGAAGTGTATTTTGGAGATGTTGCAGAGTTTGAGGCGGCAAGCTTGATGCAATTATGCAAAGAAATGTCAGTGGTAGAGGAACATGCATTCAAGAATTTTTGGGGGGTGCTTCAGCATGCCCAAGCACCCCCTAGTGCCACCTCTGTTTGGGGTTGCTCTGTGCAAAACCATTGCACAGGGAAATATATATAGTTATTTGTTATAAAAAAAAAAAAAAAAAAAAAACTACTTTAGGATCTTTCCATAAAACCCAGGTCTTAATTTGTCAAACTATGGCAGAATGGTCTAGATCCGTCAAAAGAGATCTCTCCACTGCAGAACTAGATTCCTTCCTGATTGTTCATATGAAGCAGATGTCTGGAGGTTTATGCTTCTTTGGTCATGATGGCCTGCTAGAAGCATCTCAGTTTATCTCCTGTATGGGTCTGTTGTCCATACAAATGTGCTGAACACTTAGAGCAGGAATATGGATACTGCATTCAAGGAGCACCTAGCCCATTTGGTTCTTGGGGTACAACATCTCTTGTGATCTACCCTTGACATTATCATCAAGGATATCACTGGAGGCCAAAGTACCCATTTGCCTCAATGTAAAAGGTCTAGAGGAAGGTTGGCTAAGTCCCCTTCTTTTGTTCTCCTAATCCTAGAGTAGGCATATTTATGCTGCATACACACGACCGGACTTTCCAGCAGACTATCTCCGACGGAATCATCCTGTTGGATAGTCTGATTGTGTGTGGCATAGTCAGATAGTTTTTCTTTAAAAAAATCATACGAACCTAGAAAAAGAACATGTTTCAAATCTGTCCGACGGACTGAATTCCTATTGGGAAAACCGTTCGTCTATATGCTGGTCCAACGGACCAAATATGACGCAAGGGCAGCTATTGGCTACTGGCTATTGAACTTCCTTTTCTAGTCCTGTCAAACGTCATCACATTCAAAACTAACTGACTTTCCAACAGACTTTAGTCCATTCATGTGTGGGCAAATCCGTTTGTTCAGAAGTCCGTCATAACGCCGTCGAAAGTCTGTCGAGAAGACCTTCAGACCTTTTCTCCCGGAAAGTCTGGTCGTGTGTACGCAGAATTAGGTCTTCCAAGTCCAAACCCTCAGGTCAGCCTGAAAACGTGGGGAAACATTTGTTAATCCTTGTACACTCCTGGAAATTCTGCCCTTCTGGCCTTTTTGACAAAGAGAGTGTACCTTCAGGTTTACAGACTAAAACCTTACCAACAGTCTGTCTACAGCTCCTAACCTTCTACTTTCCTGGGTGACTGCTCAGACTAGCAGACCTACATCTGCTCCCTTGGGGTTTCCTGGCCCTAAAGATCCTTGTCTTAGCTCCTGTACCAGCTTGGTCTAAGGAACTGTATCCCAACCTTTCAATTTCATGGGTCAGATGGTAGACGCACCAACTATAAATAAAGCGTTACTGGATCTACTGATTACCAACAATACAGACCTGATCACAAATGTGAAAATACAGGGCAATTTAGGAAACAGCAATCACAGGTCAATTGGCTTCAGTATAAATCACATAAATAGGAAACATGAAGGGAATACAAAGGCCACTGAATTTCAAAAGAACCAACTTCCCGAAACTACAAACATTTCTAGAAGGCATAAATTGGGATAAAATCTTAGGAACAAAGAACACGGAGGAGAGATGGATTTGCTTTAAGAGCATATTAAATAAAGGCATTAGTCAATGCATCCCATTGGGTAATAAATTTAAGAGAGCGAGAAAAAATCCTGCATGGCCTAATGCCAATGTAAAAATGCATATAAAAGCAAAGAAAAAAAATACAAGGTTGAGGGATCATCATCAGCATTCAGACTTTATAAAGAATGCAACAAGAAATGTAAGAGTGCAATTAGGGCAGCTAAGATAGAACATGAAAGACACATAGCGGAGGAGAGCAAAAAAAAATCCCAAGAAATTCTTTAAGTATGTAAACAGTAAAAAAGGGACGACAGACCATATTGGCCCCATAAAGAATGAGGAAGGACATCTGGTTACAAAGGGTGGGGAGATGGCGATGATATTGAATTTATTCTTCTCCTCAGTCTTCAGGAGGGAATCGGGGGCTTCAGTACCAAAACTGCAGTGTTTATCCTCATGACACATCACAGGAAGCACCTCCAGAGGACAGAATTAAAATTAGACTTGGCAACTCAGTCAAGTAATTGTCAGACCATTGTTCCTAATTTTTACTGATTGGAATGGTACCAGCTGATTGGAGAAAAGCCAACGTAGCACCAATATTTAAAAAGGGCCCAAAATACATCCCTGGGAATTACAGACCAGTTAACCTAACATCAATAATATGCAAGCTCTTGCAGGGGATGATAAGGGACTATATACAAAATTTTAGTAATGAGAGCGGTGTCATTAGCAGTACTCAGCATGGATTCATGAAGAATCGTTCTTGCCAAACCAATCTATTAACCTTCTATGAGGAGCTGAGTTGCCATCAAGATAAAGGAAGGCCCGTAAACGTGGTGTATCTGAATTTTGCAAAAGCGTTTGACATAGTTCCCCATAAACGTTTACTGTACAAAGTAAGGTCCGTTGGCATGGACCATAGGTTGAGTACATAGATTAAAAGTTGGCTACAAGTGCGAGTTCAGAGGGTGGTGATAAATGAGGAGTACTTAGAATGGGTCAGTGAACAAGAAAGTCACCTTTCTTGATGACTTCTCTGGCTGGCTACCCTACTTTCTTTCTTCTGAAATCCCCACAATCATTCTCTGGGATTTCAACATCCTTATTAATACTAACACTCCTGCCACTTCCAAACTTCCCAGCCTAACCTCCTCCTTTGACCTGGAGCAGTGGATACATGCTCCTACTCACTCCGAAGGCAATACCCTTGACCTCGCTTTCTCTCACCTTTGCACTCCATGCAACCTCTCTTACTATCCATTCCCTCTCTCTGATCACCACCTTATTAGTTTCACTCTCTCCCTCTCCTCCACCTCCTCTCCTTTCAACCCCCTAAAAGTTACCCACAGAAACCTACGTCATCTCCACCCTTCTCTTCTCTACTCTACTCTATCGACAACCTCTACCACAAAATCTCACCCCTATCCTGCACCAACCTAGCCAATTCTGTCTGCAATGTTTCACTTCTAGCCTTACTGGACTCATTGTCCCACCTCAATACACACAGAATCAGTCAGGCCTCGACCACTTTAACCTTGGCAAACAGATGATACTAGAAGTCTTAAAAAACATAGTCATGTTCATGAGCGCCTGTGGTGTAAGACTAAGTCTCAGAGAGATTTCAACCAATATAAATCTGCCCTCCAAAAATACAATTCCAGCCTCCTCTCTGCCAGGCAGATCTATTTTATCACTCTCATTAGCAACTTATCATCCTGTCCCCATCAACTCTTCTCTACCTTCAACTCTCTACTTCGTCCTCCACCACCTCCACCCACCAACTCACTCACTGCCCAGGAGATCGCCAATCACTTCAAACAGAAGATTGATACAATTTGCAAGGCGAACTCTACTGTTTCCGACACCCTTAACGCTTTATACTTCATGCACACAGGCACAATCATTACTTCCCTCTTTCAACCCCACCACTATAGACAAGGTTGCTAAACTACTTGCTAATGTCCCTCACAAATGCTACCTTCACCCTCTGGCTCTATGCTACACTCTCTAACCCACATCTTCAATTTCCCCTCTCTTCTGGCATCTTTCCCAACTCTCTAAAACATGCACTTGTCAGACCCATACTTAAAAAGCCCTCACTGGACTCATCCAATTTTAACAACCTATGCCCCTTGCTCCCCTTCTTATCCAAACTCCTCGAACTTCTGGTCCACCTTGCTGATAATAGCCTTCTTGATCCCCTTCAGTCTGGATTTTGTCCTCAACACTCCACAGAAACTGCTCTTCTAAAACAAACAAATGGTCTACTAATGGCCAAAAATCAACACTATTCTACTCCTACTATTCTACTCCTGGACCTCTCTGCCTCCTTTGATACGGTTGACCACCCCCTCCTCCTCAAGAAAACTCCATGCCTTTGGTCTCCATGGTTGTACTGTTTGCTGGTTCTCTTCCTACTTATCAAACTGCACCTTTAACATTTCTTACAACTCTGCTTCCTCCACTCCTTTTCCTTTCTCAGTTGGGGTCCCCCAAGGTTCTGTTCTTGGACCTCTCCTATTTTCAATCTATGGCTTCCAATACCACCTCTACGCTGATGACACCCAAATCTATTTCTCTACCCCTCAGTCTCTTCACGTATCACTAATTTACTATCAGATATATCAGTCTGGATGTCACACCACTTCCTTAAACTCAATCTATCCAAAACCAAACTTATAATTTTTCCTCCCCCATATGCCCCTTACCCTGATCTCTCTGTCAAAATCGATGACACAACTATAAGCCCACCCCCACATGTCAAGGTTCTAGGTGTAGTCCTGGACTCTGAACTCTCCTTTAAGCACCACGTTCAATCACTGTCCAAATCCTGCCACCTCAACCTCCTCAACATCTCCAAAATATGCCCCTTTCTAACCAATAACACAACAAAGCTCTTAATTCACTCGATGGTCATCTCTCACCTCAACTACTGCAACTCCCTTCTTATTGGCTCTACATAGACTATCACCTCTTCAATCCATCATGAATGCTGCTGCCAGACTCATCCACCTTACCAATCGCTCTGTCTTTGCTACCCTGTGGCGATCTCTGTCAATCCCTCCACTGGCTTCCGCTCATCCAAATAATTAAATTCACAATACTAACAACTACGTACAAAGCCATCCACAATTTAGCCCCAAGCTGCATCACTAGCCTGGTCTCTAAATACCAGCCTACTCGTTTTCTTCATTCCTCTCAATACCTCCTGCTCTCTAGCTCCCTCGTCACCTCCTCCTATGCTCGCCTCCAGGACTTTTCCAAAGCCTCTTCAATCCTATGGAATGCCCTACCCCAATCTGTCCGCTTATCTTCTACTCTATTAGTTTTTAGACAATCCCTGAAAACCCTTCTCTTCAGAGAAGCCTACCCACACCTAACAACATTTTTTTTTATTTTCTCCATCAGTTCACCCCCCACAGTTATTGCCTTTTGTTTCCACTTGACCCTCCCTTCTAGATTGCAAACTCGAACGAGTAGGGCCCTCTGATTAATCCTGTATTGATTTGTGTTGTAAGTGTACTGTATGCCCTCATGTTGTAAAGTGCTGCGCAAACTGTTGGCGCTATATAAATTCTGTATTATAATAACAATAATAATAATAGTGGGTCCCCCAGGGTTCTGTGCTGGGACCAATCCTATTTAATGTATTCATAAACAACCAGGACAATGGAGTAAATGGTTCAATCTCTGTATTTGCGGATGATACTAAGCTAAGCAGGGCAATAACTTCTCCGAAGTATGTGGAAACCTTGCAAAAAGATATGAACAAATTAATGGGGTGGGCAACTACAAGGCAAATGAGGTTTAATGTGGAAAAATGTAAAATAATGCATTTGTGGCAAAAATAAGAATACAGTCTATACACTGTGGGGAGAACCTCTGGGGGAATCTCGCATGGAATGGGAGCTGGGGAGTCCTAGTAGATGATAGGCTCAGCAATGGCATGCAATGCCAAGCTGCTGCTAACAAAGCAAACAGAATATTGGTATGCATTAAAAAGGGATTAACTCCAGAGATAAAACGATAATTCTCCAGCTCTACAAGACTCTGGTCTGGCCGCACCTAGAGTATGCTGTCCACTTCTGGGCACCAGTCCTCAAGAAGGATATACTGGAAATGGAGCGAGTATAAAGAAGGGCAACAAAGCTAATAAAGGGTCTGGAGGATATTAGTTATGAGGAAATACTGTACTGGTGACCCCACAATAGGGATAACACTTTCACAGACGGGAGTTTAACAAGGCACATGGCCACTCATTAAAATTAGAAGAAAAGAGGTTTAACCTTAAACTACGTAGAGGGTTCATTGCTGTAAGAGCAGCAAGGATGTGGAATTCCCTTCCACAGGCTGTGGTCTCTACAGGGAGCATTGAGTTTCAAATAGTTATATATAGTTTTTTAATAGTTTCAAAAAACTATTAGATAAGCACCTGAACGACCACAACATACAGGGATATACAATGTAATGCTGACATATAATCATACACATAGGTTGGACTTGATGGACTTGTATCTTTTTTCAACCTCATCTACTATATAACTTTGTAACCTGAACTCAGTTTTCTCTCACAGAGAGGATGTTTGTTTAACTCCAACAGTTTTGTATTGTATTCAGCAAATCTGCCATCCCTGTACCATTATGGTCAGCTTGGATTCAAAATTATTGATGATCACCATCCTCCCGGGGCTCTAATCCCCAGTATTTTCACTGAACATTGAGTTTTCTCCATGGCCATTGCCCCAGTGTTTACCCTAGTATACGTGTGTACCCATATTATGCCCCCATATTGTGCAAGAAAATCTCCTGTGAAATGGTCCCTGACTTGGACCCAACCTTGTGGTCCAGTCCTGTTAATTCTGCTTACGGAAAGAAATAATCAAGAAAAAGAGGGGAAACAAACTGCGCTACGGAATGCCCAAAATACAAAATTAGTCGGAAGCTGCAATTCTAATGTATACCAAAAATACAAAAATCAGAATAAGAAAAAAGTGAATTGCGCTAACCTATATAGACAAAAATTAAACCCCAAATGAAAAGAATATATATATGTGCTAATCTAAAGGTGGAAAACGGCCGAAAGACCTCAAAATGTTACACCTGAAGGATAGATCACTTCAGCATATTGTGCATATGTGTGCATGTGCAAAACTGACCAACACAAATGAGATACAATTATGTATCTCCAGTGTTCGTATCAAGAAAAAAAGGACCACTGTGTATTAGATTAACTATAAAAAATTACGAGGCATAAGTGGTGAGCTAAAGCTCAAACAAGGTGCAAAACAGAAAAAACATAAATGACGTGATAAACAAATGAAGAAGCAAGTAAATGAAATAGGTTAAACAGTATCAACACTATATAGTGTCCATATAATAAAAAATAAAAAATATTAATACATAATGTCCATGTGGTTAACCGACCACCCGTGATGAATCTTCAAGTGAATGACTGAATTCAAACAAAACTTTCCAAAGTGCAAGTGTGCTCTTTGCCACCACCATACATATAAGTTGGCTCCTTACCGACTCAAAATGACCCCCCGTTACAGAGGGTCTCAGCAGGCGACAATGGATTAAATGGGCATTCAAATTGATGTACCGCTTGACCGATCACAAATCTTCCACAAGATGGAGCTAATACAGTCTCTACCGTCTCTCCATACACCACTCTCCACTCAGTGCAATACCACATAGAAGATAAAGGTTCCAAATAGTGTAAAACCAACGACTTTTAATTTAAAAAAATAATAATAATAATGCACTTACATAAAAGATTTAACATAAGGCTCGATAGGAAGTGTGCGCCGGCTGGACGCACACCAACAGACCAACCCGTACTTCCTGGTGTTTAACAAGCGAAAAAGACTGAGGTGACATTAACACATCGCTCCGCCCTACGCGGGGCGCCCCTGGACGATGTAAGTTATTACGAAACGCGTAGGGTGGAGCGACGTGTTGACGTCACCTCAGTCTTTTTCGCTTGTTAAACACCAGGAAGTACGGGTTGGTCTGTTGGTGTGCGTCCGGCCGGCACACACTTCCTATCGAGCCTGATGTTAAATCTTTTATGTAAGTGCATTATTATTATTATTTTTTTGAATTAAAAGTTGTTGGTTTTACACTATTTGGAGCCTTTATCTTCTATGTGGTATTGCGCTGAGTGGAGAGTGGTGTATGGAGAGACGGTAGAGACTGTATTAGCTCCATCTTGTGGAAGATTTGTGATCGGTCAAGCGGTACATCAATTTGAATGTCCATTTAATCCATTGTCGCCTGCTGAGACCCTCTGTAACGGGGGTCATTTTGAGTCGGTAAGGAGCCAATTTGTATGTATGGTGGTGGCAAAGAGCACACTTGCACTTTGGAAAGTTTTGTTTGAATTCAGTCATTCACTTGAAGATTCATCACGGGTGGTCGGTTAACCACATGGACATTATGTATTAATATTTTTTATTTTTTATTATATGGACACTATATAGTGTTGATACTGTTTAACCTATTTCATTTACTTGCTTCTTCATTTGTTTATCACGTCATTTATGTTTTTTCTGTTTTGCACCTTGTTTGAGCTTTAGCTCAGCACTTATGCCTTGTAATTTTTTATGGTTAATCTAATACACAGTGGTCCTTTTTTTCTTGATACGAACACTGGAGATACATAATTGTATCTCATTTGTGTTGGTCAGTGTTGCACATGCACACATATGCACAATATGTTGAAGTGATCTACCCTTCAGGTGTAAAATTTTGAGGTCTTTCGGCCGTTTTCCACCTTTGGATTGGCACATATATATATTCTTTTCATTTGGGGTTTAATTTTTGTCTATATAGGTTAGCGCAATTCACTTTTTTCTAATTCTGCTTACGCCAAGTGTGGACTTCAGGAAGTCAATGGTTGCTTGTAAATATGGGGAAGCAATCCAGGCACCTAGGTGCATCTTTGATTCTGTGTTGCAGTAGGAGGAGGTTAAATAGATGTTCAATGATTCCCTGGGCAAGCTGCATGCAGATCAAGCTAGTTTTCTGATGTAGAAATCCTCTGGCAATAACAGGGGATGCTGCAATAATGTCATGGGATCTGCACACCTGGGTCTATGTTTTTCCTCTTTGCTTTGCAGCTTCAAGAGGTAGGGCTTTCTGGCAATCTCCCTGTTTGTGTTTAATCCAGGTGAATATTTTTCACTGTCTTGGTAAAACTCCTGACTATTGCTTCATGGACTCATGAATGCATTGTTGTTTCGGAGGAGTGAGGGGCATCTCTAGCCCTGTGACCCTATGCAGAAAAAGTGTATTAGTGGGCACCGTTAAAAGTCCCATGTTTTGGCAAAGTTTTTTTTGATCCTTAACTCTCTCAGGGTTACAGTGTTTATGTTTTTGGGAGGACACCTACCAACTGTCCTTTGCCTACCCTTATATGATAATGATTCTTGTACTTTAACCTATTTAGATATGCTAACTCCATAAGATCAAATCTTTATTCTCTAGGTGGGCTCAGAACACCTGCTCGGAGTTCTTCTCTGATAATTATTGTTTTGACAAGGTGAATGTCTGCCCTGACAGTGATTCTGGGTATGGACTTGTTTCTTTTGATCCCAATGAGATGAGGTGAGTTGAGGCTTAGGACCTTCTCTACTTACATTAGTATATTACATTTGTCCAAACATTCTCATCATTTGTATATTGTATTTGTTGACTTGATGAATGCAGTTCCAAAGTACTTCCAAATTTTGTTTGCTTTTAAACATAAAATTTTCGAAGTAATGTAATTTCCCAACCAAAAACCACATTCACAGTTGAAAATTAGTTTGAGAATGTTTTTTCCAACCTGCTCCTTCAACTGCGTTGAAAATGTATTCAATTCGGTTTGACAAATAAATGATTCAATGTAACAAAAGTGCCTAAAGCTGAAGTTTTTGAACAAAATTCTTCAAGTATATAGCCAGCTCTGGTCTTCATTCTACAAGGACATCTTTCTTTGTTTCTTCTGCCTGGTCAAGGTTCCTAGAGGGTAGCTTGTTGATCACTGTTCTGGTTGTGGGTCTTTTCCCTGTAGGGAAATAGTTTTTCTATGTTTATCCTTCTTATCCTCCCTATCCTATCCTTATCCTTCTGGTTGTAAAGCTTGGGACTTATTGTTTTATGGTTCCAACCAAAGCCCGAAGGAGAATACAGTGTCCTCCGCATTCAAAGTTCAGTTTCTAATTTTGGAGTGTACTGAAAGCTCAAACTTAAATAGTATAGCTTTCACAAATGTCTATTAACAGACTCCATTGCTTTTTTATGTGCGCCTCACCTGTTGACTGAAGATCTTCTGAAATGCCTCTGCTTGGCTATAGAAAATAGTAGGCATGACCTTCTCACCTGCCTCCCATAGCGGAATGGTTGACAACCAAGTGATTTAGCAGTAGGCCTAGATATTTTCACGTGGGGTGCAGGGGAAGGGATGTCTATAGTCCGAGCTTGCTGATTGGAGAAATGGCAGCAGATTAAGTCATCTGTCTGCTCACGCTGCACTCTACTCCTATCAACATGTTCCTTGTCACCAGTTTTGCTTGCAGCACCCCTGACTGGCTCCCAGTTCTGCGTATCCCTCTCCCAGTCGGCTGTGTAGGGTTTTTCAAGGAACTGGCAAAAATTCAAATTCAGGTATTTACAATTGTTGAATATTAGAGAAATAAATTAATACAGCCAGGGATTTAGTAAATGTAACTATTTTATTTCTGTTGAGATCCTAGATGTCTCCCAAAGATGCTAGTTTGCTTGATTACGTTTCTCTACAGGTTTTGACTACAACAAATTTAAATTGAAGTAGCTACTATGAATTTAGAGACTATGAACTTCATTATTACTCTCGGAGCTGCCTTTTTGAATACGCCTGCAAGTCTCCTGTTACCCCAGCTACAGAGGTAGTTATGCTCTTGCCGTGTCTGGTGTCACAGCTGGAAAATTAATGGTCCAGCCACACTAGACAAATTATCTTATTTTTGTGCTTCTGTACAGTGTTTCTTTATGTTTCACTTTTTTATGTGTGGTGAGAAATTTGAAGTATTTGGTTTATATGCTGTGCACATTATTTTTCTAGACTGTTACTTCTCTCACAGATGTGCAAAGACAATGATCGGCCTTTGTCATGTTTTGATTTGGAGGTCATATCGCCCTAACATAACACCGTACAGCTGCCGGGAACTTGCAACTCCATATGGAAGAAAGAAAGAAAGAAAAATCTCCGGACAGCAACTTTTACGTAATATGTTTTACAGTGAGTACGCCCTAATGGAAGGACGTGGGGATGTTTACATTAACCTAGCGACGGGGGAAGAGTGCAATTAACACAGTTTGGAGACAGCATGCAGGCTGTTATTGGTAATCTTTTCAGAGCACAAAGACATTCTTTTAAAAAGGTTATATAACAACTGGTCATAATTAGAGATGCAGAAATGTATATTATAAAGTTAGAAAAGATTTTCTGAGAAAAAATGGGTGTAGTTATTTCTGTTAATGGGGGAAGTACGGTAACTTTTTTATTTTAATGAATGTCCTTTTTCGCACCAAACCAAAGTCCGCTGACATATTTATCCTTATATATGCTAAAGTGTACTAAGTTTAATTAAAAAATACTGCATGCTTCAGTTTTAATGTTGTTTATGAATGGTATGGCAACCGAAACTTCCTTAGCAGAGATTGGTTTACTTAAAGGGGTTGTAGACTTTGTTTTTGTTTTTTTTACCTTAATGCATCCTATGCATTAAGGTGAAAAAACTTCTGGCAGTGACTGGCCCCCCAGCCCCCCATTTTATTTTCCTGAGCCCCGTAAATTTCCTCGGCGGTGACGCGCTCTCCCTCTCTGCACAGGGTCCCGGCTCTTGATTAGATAGATTGATAGCAATACAGCAGCCATTGGCTTCCACTGCTGTCAATCAAATCCAATGGCGCGGGGGGCCGGGGGCAGGGCCGAGTCTGGCATTCGTGTCTATGGATGCAAATGCTGGACTCGGGCACATGCCCCAAGTTAACCCTCCGGGAGAGTGCTTCTACTAGGGGGTTGTCTGATGCGAGGAGTCGCCAAGGGACCCCAGAAGAGGAGGATCAGGCCCTTTCTGTGCAAAACGAGCTACAGACTGGAGGTAAGTATGACTTGTTTGTTATTTAAAAAAAATAAAACAGGAAGCCTTACAATCACTTTAAAGTGTTACTAAACCCACAACAGTAAAATCAGTATATATATGCAGTATATATGCAAGCATGCTTGTTATACTTACTGTGGAACCTAAGCGTTAATTCTCTGCATTGTGTAAAAAGGCTTTTTGAACCTGTGATCCTCCTCTTCTTCCAGAGTCCCCAATATACCTCCTAATAGAACAGAGGCTAGGGGACAAGCTGCATATGCTCAGTTTGGTGTGTATTGCTTGAAAGTTTTTTTATTTTCTTGGGAGAAGGCATGTGATCAGCACAGGGCCAATTAGCACTGTCCAGACAGAGGGTCAGGGGTCCTGCAGCATCATGGCATAGTCAAAGGAGAATACAAATTCCCTTTACAAGCTTTTTACCAGACACTGATGGCAGTCAGAAGACTGCTCTAACTGCTGATGAGAAAAGGTATTTAGCAGTTTATATTTACTAAAACTATTGCAATTCCATGTTCTGTGCTCTGTGTACTATGGGAGACCACAGTAACAAACTAACAAATGACAAACATTATACTTACCTGCTTTGTACAGTGGATTCGCACAGAGCAGCCCCGATCCTCCTCTTCTCGGGTCCCTCTTCGGTGCTCCTGGCCCCTCCCTCCTGTAAAGTTCCCCCACAGCGAGCAGCTTGCTATGGAAGCACCCAAGTCAAGTCAGTAGCTCCCTGTATCCATTCAGACACGAAGCTGTGGCCTATCCCCTTCCTCTACTCATTGGCTCACTGACAGCAGCGGGAGCCAAAGGCGCCACGTGCTGCTGTCTCAGCCAATGAATTGGGGAGTCCCGGGCAGCTGAGTCTTTCAACATCGCTGGATCTAGATGGACCTCAGGTAAGTATTTGGGGGGCTTCTCCACACAGATGGTTTTTTATCTTAGTGCATTGAATGTATTAAGACAAAAAAACCTTCTGCCTTTACAACCACTTAAAAAGTAGAAGAAGAAAACATGTTTTCAAATACCTTGGTGTCAATGGAATGTTATGGTCCTTTTCCCATGCTCCTAATTCTAATCAACAGCAGAAGGGGGTTAACATTCATTAGGATGACTAAAATCTGTCAACATTGCAAATAGGAATCTTACAGAGTGGAATACATGTTGAGGGGCAAAAATGTCAGGATTCCCCAGTAGGTGGTGGTGATTGAACCCTTCTGAGAACACCAATGGGCCCACAAACACTCGTCTATTCACTCAAATTAGATTACACAAAGAATATTAGGAGCAGGATTTAGGTGGCAAGAACAGTAGGGAAATTAAAAAGGTAAAACCTGATAAAATAAGTGGCATGAAGGTGGTGGTATTGTGAGATTACAAAAGATGTGAGTAAATCTGAAAGTTTTTGCTTCCCTGGAATTTGGCAAAAAAATTGTGATGAATTTTTGTCATTGGGAGACAATGGGAATGTAAAAAAACCTTGTTATGAGAGTAACTTGGTCTGAGAGTGTTTTGCAAGACCAACAAAATGTTTTTATACATTTTGAATTGATAAACAAGCGATGTCTTGATATACAAGTAGCGTCACATCACAACTGAGTATAAAAGAGCAGAGAGGCGCCTCTAAGTGTAGCAATATGGTTACATTTAATGAAAGTACAACATTTAGCAACTCACATGGTTGTTGATTAAAAGAGACACATCTAAGTATGCAGGCATCTGGGGTAAAGATGTCCACATAGACCATCCTCCTCACAACCATCGACATTGCCCCTTCCACACTGCGCTTTACGAACGCTTCAAGCCTCACTTTCAAAACACTCCACTGCAGGGTAGTCCTCCGGTTCACGATTGCAGACTGACAGCAGTGTGAGCCTGCTGTGTGGAGGACGGTCTATGTGGACAGCTTTACCCTCGATGCCTGCATACTTAGATGTGCCTCTTTTAACCGCTTGCGGACCAGCTGCCACAGTTGTACTGCGGAAACATGGCTCGGCTGTGCGAATCACCGTCATGTTACGTTGGTTCCTTATTGGTCTACTAGGGGCGCGTGCCTCCTGCTTGCCCATGGAGCCCATGCGAGTGCCCCGGCGGTCACGATCACCGGCGGGCTCCGAGATCGCTCCAGGACATGGAAAACCGAGATCAGTTTCCGGTTCTCTGAGGGGAGAAGAGACAGATCGTTTGTTCATAGAGTATGAACAGTGATCTATCTCTTCCCTTACACAGTCAACTCCCCCCTTCAGTTAGAACACACACCAGGGAACACAATTAACCTCTTGAGCTCCCCCTAGTGTTAACCCCTTCCCTGCTAATGAAATTTTTATAGTAATCAATGCATTTCTTATAGCACGGATTGCTGTATAAATGCAAATGGTCGCAAAAATGTGTCAAAATTGTCCGACGTGTCCACCATAATGTCGCAGTCCCTATAAAAATCGCAGATCGCCGCCATTACTAGTAAAAAAAAATTAATAATAAAAATGACATAAAACCATCCCCTATTTTGTAGACGCTATAGCCTTTGCGCAAACCAATCATATACGCTTATTGCAAATTTTTTTTTTACCAAAAATATGTAGAAGAATACATATCGGCCTAAACTGAGGAAAAAACTTTTTTAATTTATTTTATATATTTTTGGGGGATATTTATTATAGCAAAAAGTAAAAAAAAATTGAGTTTTTTTTCAAAATTGATGCTCTTTTTTGTTTATAGAGTTTTTATTATAAAATAAAAACCGCAGAGGTGATAAAATACCACCAAAATAAATTTCTATTAAGTGACACAGTGCTGAATTGCAACAAGTGCTCTGGTCAGGAAGGGGGTAAAATCTTCCAGTTAACTGCTTCCGGACCGCCCACTGCATATATACTACGGTGAGGCAGCCTGGTTGCGCAAAATCATGCACCTGTATGCGATTTAGGGGGCATCCATACATGTGATTGGACACAGCGGGTGCCAATCAGTGGGTCCAGGGGCCGTGATGTCTGTCGCGACCTGCCGATCATTCTGTGGAGAGATGGAGCAGTGATCTGCCTATGTAAAAAAAGGCAAACTGCTGATCTGCCAGGGAGCAAAATAGAGACCTTGTGTTTCAGCTAAGCTCCTCAAGTGTATCCGTCCTCCACAGAGTTAGAAAGCACATCCCAGGGACACACTTAAAGGGGTTGTAAAGATTCATTTTTTATTTTCTACATAGGTTCCTTTAAGCTAGTGCATTGTTGGTTCACTTACCTTTTCCTTCGATTTCCCTTCTAAATGTTTTTTTTCTTTGTCTGAATATCTCACTTCCTGTTTCTCCTCAGTAAACTTCACACCATCATCGGAGCGGTGGTTAGTCAGCCAGAACAGCTTACTGAGGAGGAACAGGAAGTGAGAAATTCAGACAAAGAAAACAAAGAAAAAAAAACATTTAGAAGGGAAATCGAAGGAAAAGATAAGTGAACCAGCAATGTACTAGCTTAAAGGAACCTATTTAGAAAATAAAAAACGAACCTTTACAACCCCTTTAACCCCTTGATTGCCCCCTGGTGTTAACCCCTTCCCTGCCAGTGTAATTTATACTGTGACAGTGCTTTTTTTTTTAGCACTGATCACTTTATTGGTGTCACTGGTCCCCAAAAAGTATCACTTATGCCGCATACACAAGACTGTAGGATGCTGGGACTGTGACATCATAAGGGGCGGGGTCACCATGTGACATCACCCGGTGACCCCACCCCTTGCCCCTATATAAGTCGCTGCACAATGCGTCCCTACCATTGCGGCCAGAGAGAGTCGTGTCAACATCACAAGGAAGAAGAGAAGAAGGCGGCGGCGATAGAAGACCAGGCCAACGCTAGTAAAAGAACTATAAGAAGATAGCGGAGGCCCGGCAAGAATAACCGAAGAGCGGGACAAGGCCCCGGAAGAACGGGACAAGACCCCCGGACGGCGGAGGCGAC
The DNA here is from genome assembly GCF_037356315.1 of Lithobates pipiens. Taxonomy (NCBI): domain Eukaryota; kingdom Metazoa; phylum Chordata; class Amphibia; order Anura; family Ranidae; genus Lithobates; species Lithobates pipiens. The sequence goes on along the minus strand of NW_027507764.1, from coordinate 501,490,979 downwards.
GACGAAGAAAGCCGGGCTCCTCCGCTAGTAAAAGTGCTAGCAAAAGAGCAGAAGATAGTGGAGGAGTTCAGCGAGAAGACCCCCAAGACGGAAGAAGAGAAGACCACCGGAGCTGTCTAATAAATAATTTTAAAAACTTGTGCTGTGTTTTTTTATTTACACTTTTTTCACCAGGTGAATGGGTAGGGGTACATCGTACCCCATACTCATTCACATAGGGTGGGAGGCCGGTATCTGGGGGCCCTTTTATTAAAGGGGGCTCCCGGATTCCGATAAGCCCCCCGCCCGCAGACCCCGACAACCAACAGCCAGGGTTGTCGGGAAGAGGCCCTTGTCCTCATCAACATGGGGACAAGGTGCTTAGGGGTGGGGGGCCCCGTGTTGAGGGCACGCGGCCTGGTATGGCTCTGGAAGGGGGGTCGCCCCCACCCCCTTTCCTGACCAGCCAGGCTGCGTGCTCGGATAATGGTCTGCTATGGACTTTGAGGGGACCCCCACGCCGTTTTTTCGGCAACATTGACTTCCTTCGGTAGTTCCGTCTACCTGGAGCCAAGTTCAAAATGAACAGACTTTTCTCCGTGTCAGCAAGTCCATTCATTTCAAAAGTCCAGCGGACTAGCACACAGATGGGCGGATTGTCTGTTGGACTGCCGAGTCAAAACTTCTTTCTAAGTCCGCCGGACTTTTGGAAAGAAAAAGTCCGCCGGAGCCCACACACGGGCGGATTTTCCAAGTCCGTCGGATCGTGTGTATGCAGCATTAGTGTCCAATTTGTCCACCGCAATGTTGCAGTTCCGCTAAAAATCACTGATGGCTGCCATTACTAGTAAAAACAATTTAAAAAATAAAGTCCCTAAATATATGTCATAGTTTGTAGACTCTATAACTTTTGTCCAAACCAATCAATAAATATGTAGAAGAATACATATTGGCCTAAACTGATGAAGACATTTTTTTTTTTTTATTGAGAATGTTTTATAGCAGAAAGCAAAAAATATTGTTTTTTATTACAAATTGTCAGTCTATTTTGTTTCTAGTACACAAAAAAAAAACTGCAGAGGTGATCAAATACCACCAAAAGAAACCTCTATTTGTGGGGGAAAAAACAAGACATTATTTGGGTACAACGTTGCACGACTGCTCAATTGTCAGTTTAAGCAATGCAGTGGTGTATCGCAAAAAATGGCCTGGTCAGGAAGTGGGTAAAACTTTTCAGAGCTGAAGTGGTTAATCATCAACTATGTGAGTTGCTAAATGTTGTACCTTCATTAAATGTAACCATATTGCTACACTTCTCTTTTATACTCTGTAGCTCCTGCTGGATTTTGCTCCTAATCCCCTTGTGGAGGCTTTCATTTGTGGATGGACATTTTATGGTTGCACAACCAAATCACATTGCTATAATCTTTTTATATGGACTATAAACTGAAGGACTTATGAATAAATGGTTGTGGAATGAATCATCTGAGTTTCCATTATTTCTTATGGGGAAATTTACTTTGATAAATGAGTGCTTTGGATAACAAATCATGCTCGCAACCAAAGGTTTTACTTTAAAGTGTTTTTTAACCTCCCTGGCGGTATGATTATGTCGGATTTTAGGTGCTGAAAGCGGTACAATGTTTTGCATGGAAATTCAGCGTTTTATATTGTAGTCCTGTAATTCTTAGGAATAACTCACTTGTCCAAATCTGTCCAAACCAGAGTCTAGTAGACATGCCGGGTATGATAAAATTTGAAAAACAAAATCATAAATTAAAATATAATAAATAACTATAAATAATTATACCAAATTATAATATAATAATAATAAAAATTATTCAATAATGTAATCAAATGAAAAACACTGAAATTTGCTCAGTTGCAGAATTGTCACTGTCATTACTTTTCAGTATTTGATGACGGATCTCCCCACAAATCACTATCACTCAATTTTGCAAGTGATTCTAATTTATTATCATTGTTTTCTAGCTGGTCTAAATCCACTTTTGATGTAAAGGGACAGTTTTGGTTGCTATGAACAATCTCCAGTTTCCAGGCATAAAGAACAGTTTTTATAATATAAAACTACATGCAGGGCACTGGGCAAACCACTAGGGACAAAAGGGATGTGAAATAATTACATACAGTAATGTAATTTTTAAGATTACATTATACTGTATGTAATGTGTGTGTTTCACTTTTTGAATTTGGCGCCGTTCCCTGTCCCCGTGCGTTGCAATGCTTGCAGGGAACGGAGTTTGGCCTCCGTGATAGATCGAGCGGAGGACGAGCTGCTCGCACTGCGGGGAGATATTGCTGGATCCAGGGGATAAGGTAAGCATACTCATCCTGGATCCTGCGATGCAATCCCTGGTTCGGGGTTACCGCTAATGGTTCTGAATTTGCACCCCGAGCCAGACTCTGGAATACCGCCAGGGGGGGTTAAGGGTACAATGGAGCAATAAATGCCTCCTGTGGGTTATGAAATCTGCTTTCAACTATCATATTATTTCTAGATTTTTACACAGAAAGAAAAAACAAAAGCAGAAAAAAGGGAAATAAAAAATGGTAACATTGCACAAAAAAATAAAAATAAATCCACTGAATAAAGTAATAATATAAGCAAGCAACAATCAATTAAACGAAAAAAAGGAAAAGAAAAAAACAAAACTAAAAACAAACAAATACAAAGAGCACTGATTTAAATCAATTACCAGTGAAATGTCACTTATACCACTCTACCCATCCCTGTTCAAAGTTATCAAAGCCAGACATAGCTGGGAACCGGCACATCCAGGGCAACACATAAGAGGTGTGTGCTGGGAACTTTCAAACTTATATCTGCAGTCAGAAGAAGGAGAGCTTCAGACATGTCCAAAAGCTCTGGCAAGGCGGCTTCTACAACGCAAGACTTCCTTGAACAGGTACCTTATAGTAGCTCAAACCATAGAAATACAGAAAAGGGTATCAGAAGAGTCTGAAGAAATTTCAATTGTTGGTGAATATGTCTTTTAAAAAAACATAGAACGCATTTTGGGGGCAACAGCAACTCTCCCCATCAAGTAGCTTTGCGACAGTTGCTGAGCAGCAACGGGAAAATGGGCTGCATCATGATCTAGACATAACTACTTCAGTAATGTGACAGTGCCTGGGCCTAGCGATTGGTTTATGAGCCTAGAAACCATCTCAGCAGGGCAAGTCACATGCTTCCCCATACCCAAAAGTGTCAGGTATTCTTGCCGGCAGCAGAGGTGCTGCAACATAGTGCTGGCAAGGTGGGTATGTAGGGGTCCTGGGATGCCCTTTGCAGAAATACTGTCACTTTGCAAAGGCAAGGTGACAGTGTCTTTAGACTTTAACCTTACATCAAAGAAACTCGTAGAATGCCATTGTTGACAATTCTAGTTGCCTGGCTTTCAAGCTGACCTACTTTCTTCAGTAATTTGAACGCAGAACAAGTATACAGAAATGGGCATCTAATGGTTCCTGTGTTTCTCTCAAAACAGGTTTACTAAAGAAATAAATATGATTACAATAATATATATATATATTATGTTTTAATATAAGATCAACACACGAATCTCATAATTTTAGCAGATTTTTGGGAAACATCCCTGGTAAAAATCCAATTTACAAATGCTTTTAAAGATGCTATTTTGAAAAAAAAAATACCAACCTGGCACTTTATAAGATTATCAGTTACTGCTAAAAGCATTGCAGAAGTCATAATTGTTTACAGCTTTACAAAGCCTGCCTATCAAACAGACATTAGTAATTCCACATTGCCCTATATAATTGGGCACTACAAGATGCATTTGTAATAATGTATTTAGTTGGCTTTATTAAATATCCACCATTTCCCTAATTTGCTGAATGTAGTTTGATCCTTTCATATACTCTACCTAGAAGCACAGTCTGAGTATTCTTTAAATAAAAAAACAAAAAACATTTTGGCTCCTTAAATCAAGCTGGGAATGTGCAGTGTATATGTATGTGATGAGAATTACAAGCATCTTTTTTTAGGAAGGTTAACAAACAGTTATGCAAATTTTCCATCATATGGGGACAGGCCAGCTTTTCATGGTAGGAGGTAGAAATTTATCTTCTTGGCGTAGTCTGCACCCCCTTTCTCCACTTCACAAAAAGCTGTTGAAGCTGATCAGGTCTGGAGTTTTGGAAAGAGGAAAAAAACGTCATGGTATGAATTAAGATTTTAATGAAGTGAAATAACAAAATGAAAATGTAAAATTTCAACATCACTTTGCCTCTCTCTGAATGCCAAGCAGAAAAATGTAGAGATGAAGTCAAATTCAAGCCAAAACTAATTTCTTGTTTTAGAGAGTTTGGAGGGTTAAGAAGATTTCTTTTTTTTTTATTGCTGTCTGTTTAGACATTTGGGAGACTTCTTTGTCTTTTTAATTGGTGTCAGACAAAACAAAAATAAGGGGACCTTTGCCCATGATAGACAGGCAGTATTAACACACACTTTATAGAAGCATGAGATTAGTTTGGGTCAGGTTTTTTTTTAACCTTTTCACAGATACAGACCTAATGGATTGCCCAATATGTCCACATAACTTCTCTGATAGATGGTCCAAATCATCATCACGAGTCCTGTTCGGAAACAGTATTGCCACGTACACACGATTGGACTATCCGGCGGACTTAGTCCGGCGGACCAGAGTCCGCCGGACAATTCGACCGTGTGTGCTCCAGTGGACTTTTTCTTCCCAAAAGTCCAGCGGACTTTGAAAGAAGACTTGTCTCAAAATTGCCTGCCAGACTCGGCTGTCCGGCGGACAATCCGTTCGTCTGTGTGCAAGTCCGCCGGACTTTCCAAATGAATGGACTTGCCTACACACGGACTAAAGTCCGTTAATTTTGAACATGACTTCAGGTACGACGTAGGTCTAGGGAAGGAAATCAATGTCGCCGCTTTCATTGGCGAGATTGACACCTTGTGAGCCTTGTCGCCGGGTATGTGTTTTAAGGGTAACCCCTATGCCGAAAAACGGAGTGGGGGTCCCCCCAAAGTCCATACCAGACCCTTATCCAAGCACGCAGCCCGGCCGGGCCTGAACCGTACCAGGCCGCATGACCTCAACATTGGGGGGTGGGTGCTTGGGGAAAAGCACCTTGTCCCCATGTTGATGAGGACAAGGGCCTCTTCCTGACAACCCTAGCTGTTGGTTGTCGGGGGTCTGTGGGCACGGGGCTTATCGGAATCCGGGTACCCCTTTAATAAGGGGGCTCTCAGATCCCGGCCCCCCACCCTATGTTCCGGGGATGCTAGGACTGTGACATCAAAAGGGGGATCACCATGTGACATCACCCGATGACCCCGCCCCTTATGCCTATATAAATCACCGCGCAACGTGTCCCCGGAATTACAGTGGGAGAGAGCGTTGTGTCAACATCAGAAGAAAAGAAGAAGAAGAAGACGGCGACGTCATGCAACAATGACGAAAGCCGCACTCCTCTGCTCACAAAAGAGCGGCAAAAGAGCAGAAGATAGCGGAGGAGCCCGGCGAGAAGAACCGGAAAGCGCAGAGAAGTCGGAAGAAGACCCCCGGACGGCGACGACGAAGAAGGAGAAAGCCAGGCTCCTCTGCTAGCAAAAGAGCAGAAGATAGCGGAGGAGCCCGGCGAGAAGAACCGTAAAAGCGGTTGTGGAATGAATCATCTGAGTTTCCATTATTTCTTATGGGGAAATTTGCTTTGATAAACGAGTGCTTTGGATCACAAATCATGCTCGCAACCAAAGGTTTTAGTTTAAAGTGGTTTTTAACCTCCCTGGCGGCATGATTATGTCGGATTTTAGGTGCTGAAAGCGGTACAATGTTTTGCATGGAAATTTGGCGTTTTATATTGTAGGCCTGCAATTCTTAGGAATAACTCACTTAAATCTGTCCAAACCAGAGTCTAGTAGACATGCCAGGTATGATAAAATTTTAAAAACAAAATCATAAATTAAAATATAATAAATAACTATAAATAATTATACCAAATAATAATAATATAATAATAAAAATTATTCAATAATGTAATCAAATGAAAACAAACAGACCTAGCCACCAGCTAGGCCTGCCTAAATTTTCATATTCTGCTAAAAAAATCCTCACTCTAGCACCTACCTAACTAGAGGGTGCTACACAAGTAATGCAACCATGAAGTCAAGGGTCTGTATTGATGGCTTTTAGACTGCATTAACGGCATCAGTTTGACATAAATTTTAGACACTGAGATATTTCAAATTCATTGACATTTTTATTTTATTACCTAGAGATCAAGATCCAATTCTATACCCCCATCATTTGATTCCTATAGTTCTAAGTTGTATAGATACTCCTGTATAGTTTAGAACGTGTCAAGATTGTATTGCCGCTCTTGCATCTAGGAGGAAGATTCCCTGTAAACTTCCTGTCCAGGTGAAAAGTATCAGACAGAACAGGAAGGGAAGAGAAACATTTTCTATAGAGCCCCAGATAGCATTTTAAAAAGTCTCTACAGCAAGAACACAGTTAAAAGATCAATGACTAACAATGCTGCTGTCCAAATCTGCCCCCATTTTCCGCCAGGTGAAAAAAAAGGGGGAAAAAAAGCCCAAAAAAGTATAAGTTAAACTTTACAAAAAAATAATAAATGCACATTTTTTTGCAGGTAAAAAAATATGCATTTAATATTTTTTGTAACGGACCTGTAGAGCATTGCATCCATGATTAGCAGATTGTGGGTGTAATGCCATGGTCCTGCAGACTGTCTGTGCATCTGGTCGTACCTTCGATACAGCCAGGCAGTTACACTGACAGGAAGACTTAATGAACTATCACAGTGCTCAACAGCTTTGTGGTAGTTCACTGAGAACAACCAGCCGACAGCCACAAATGCTGGACCTTACAGTTTTCTGATTCACATAACAATGTAAATGGATGCCCCGCAGGGTCATATTTTTACAGATTTTGACAGCTAGCAGGAGGGAGAAAATCCCTCGCTAGCTGTCAGACCTGGGGGTTTGGGCAGGGGGGGGGGCAATGCAACTGTAACATGTTATATCCTGAATATGGGTGTAACATGTACAGTAACATGTTACAAAAGGTGAACTTATCCTTTAAGCTGACCATACATTACAGTTCAACCATTTCTTGCTGAAGTGGCTAAAATGTGTTCCAAGGGTAATCCTGTTGGCACCATCCGGCTCATTAACAGTCAACTTTCCAATAGACTTTTGTCAAAGGAGCTGACAGAAAGTTCTCAAAAAAATCAAATGCAGTCACTGTTTGGGGATATAGAACTTCTACATTGTAAGCTATAACGAGCAGGGCCCTCTGATTCCTCCTGTATTGATTTGTATTGTAAGTGTACTGTCTGCCCTCATGTTGTAAAGCACTGCGCAAACTGTTGGCGCTATATAAATCCTGTATAATAATAATAATAATAATAATAATAATGTAAGCCAGCATTGCAGATTCATCCATCCAAGCTGTTTGGCATAGATGGTGGAATCAATTGATTTTGAGAGAGCTATCTTAATGTGCATAGCAAGCTTTACACAGCAGTGAAGACATTCTACCCACCCCTATATGACAGCAATGTCACATAAAAAAGGAAAAAGGGGGACTCATTTGTATTTATTACCTTGATATACAAATACGTTCTTTGATTCCAGTGGTTGAATGGAGTGGTGGGGAAGAGAAAATAAATGCTGCTGGGGGACAGAGCATTAAAACCAACCTGTTGACTTGTTTTGACGTGGTCTGTCTTTTATTTTTACTATGTATATAAAATATAAAAAAATTAACATAGGGTGGACCCATGACTGTAAGCACTGTGTGTTTTCGAAACAAAATGCACTGCATAAGCTGTTTGCCTTCAGAATCTCTCTATAATAACCTCACATGGTCACACCTGAACAGAGCAGGCAAGGGAGAGGTGTCTGACATATTCAGTCATGTATGTATGTGTGTGTAGCCTGACATACTGAACACTGTAAACAATAGCCTTTTCTCAAAAGGGCATCTAAACAACATAATTAGTAAACAAACACAAATCTGCTGTGCTAGGTACATAAAAAATTACCCAAGATTTAGCTGCTAGCACAGTATTGCTGGATAACAACATAAACATAAAGGGTGTTAGTAGTGCAACGCTAAAATAAAATGTCTAATATGTATTTAAATCCATAACGACAAAAGTCCATATAAAGTGACCAGAGAAGGTATTGATACAGTAGTGCACGTATATATCAAATAGTCTTATTTCTGCAGACTTGTGAAGCTGTGGTGGAGACATCTGAGAGAGCCCTAGAGATGGACTGATACTGCTGGAGTTAACGCTGGATTACTATCCACTGTGCATTTGATCCTTGTTGTGAAGGTCCATGTTGGAAGGTAATAGGAAGTGTGATTGGGTGTTGGTGATGGTCTCTTTACGCCTGTGATATATATATACGTGCACTACTGTATCAATATCTTCTCATGATGCTTTAGATGATTTTTGTCATTATGGATTTTAAATCCATTTTAGATATTTTATTTTAACGCTGCACTACTACCGCCCTTCATCTAAAAACATTAGCATGTGAAAAGGAGTGTAGTACTTCACTTAACTGAAACATGAAATTATGGAATATAAAACATTTAATGCTTCTCTGACCATAAAAAAAAATGACCCTTAACATACCATACAAAAGAACTAAATATATACAAAATACTATTCTTTTCCTTTAATTTGTTTTACAATGGACCCTTCTTGACTAGAACCAGCATTGGATATTAAAAAACAACTTGGAACAGGTCTTAAAAACACAATACAAGTTGAAAGGCTTTGTCCATAACTGGGGTCAGCACTCTACAGAGGAATGCTATTGTATCTACTGAGCTACAATTTTCACATCAAACCAAAGTCTCTCCTTTCATAATGTGAAAGAATGAGAAAAATGTAGGGATCTGTCAGTGGAACGTATGAAATATTAGCCCAGACATGGCAGACTTTGTCTTGGCAGTATCAGGAATGCAGGAGTTGAAAGGAAGGCATAATATTTATGAAGCATGTATTTCCCTGGCTGTTTGGATTAAACGATATTATTAGAAGACTTAATTCACTGGATTCTCTGTAGGTCGTTTACTTGAAAAGTCTTTTGTATCTTCAAACACTTAGCAATTTAGTTCTAAATTGTTTCAACCAGAGGCTGTTTTAATTAACTATCCTAGAGCAAAAAACAATAAATTATATTCACTTGGAAATATAGGTTTATTACAAATGTCTAACAGATATGAAACAATCTATGACTACCGGTACATTGCTTGACTGTGGTTAGAAAAATCTTTACATTAACAAGCTTATAAGAGGAAACACAGAGTGTTTTTACATTTTTGGCTCACGTTTAAAAAATCAGTTTAGGCCTGAAGATTAGTTAAAACCTCCAAACATATTTTTTCTGAAAGTCAAGACCCTGGAGAAAAAAATTTGGTAGTTCCAATTTTTAAGTCGTACGGTATTTGTGCTTTCAAGTGCAAAATTTCAGTAAAAATACAATACAGTTAATTTTAGGGCACAAAAACACAATGTATTTTTTTGGTAAAAAATAAAATGATGAGGTTGAGCCGAGTACATAAGATACCCAACATGTCAAGCTTTAAAATGATGAATGTGCACAAAATGATGAAAAACTTTGGTACCCTATATTTTCAAGGCATTAAAAGCTCCTACAGGTCATCAGTTTAGAGTTAACTGTGAATATTGGCTCTAGAATTATCACTCTGGCATGTACGGAAATATGTATCGTGTATCACAAGCAACATTTTCATATGTAGTATGAATGATCAGTATGAACTTTAAATTATATTTAATTGTGATATGATATTTTAAGACAGATTCTCTTTATTGAGACATGAGAGGTCATGAGGACATGAGTGGACTCATTTGCCATGTAGTTGCCCACCCCATTCATTTGTTCAGATCTTCTTGCAAGCTTTCCACATCCTGCGGAGAAGTTATTTACAAATTAAATAGGATTGGTCCCAGCACAGAACCCTGGGGGACCCCACTTTCTACCCATGACCATTCTGAGTACTCCCCATTTATCGTGCAACATCTGTCCAATACTCCCCATTTATCACTACCCTCTGAACTCGCCCTCATAACCAGTTTTCAATCCATGTACTCACCCTATGGTCCATGCTAACAGACCTTACTTTGTACAGTAAACCTTTATGGGGAACTGTGTCAAATGCTTTTGCAAAATCCAGATATACCACGTCTATGGGCCTTCCTTTATCTAGATGGCAGCTCACCTCCTCATAGAAGGTTAATAGATTGGTTTAGCAAGAATCACGAATCCATGCCGATTACTGCTAATGATACCATTTTCTTTACTAAAATCTTGTATATACTCCCTTATCCTCCCCTCCAGGAGCTTGCATACTATTGATGTTAGGCTAACTGGTCTATAATTCCCAGGGATGTAGTTTGGCCCTTTTTAAAATACTGGTGCCACATTGGCTTTTCTCCAATCAGCTGGTACCATTCCTGTTAGTAAACTGTCAGTAAAAATTAGGAACAATGGTCTGGCAATTATTTGACTGAGTTCCCTAATTACTTGACTGATTTCCCTCTGCTTGACATGCTGGGAACTATATCTGCTGAAAGAAAAAGTTGAAGCAGGCACATCGCCGCTTTGGTACAGGACTACAATAGCACAGGAAATTTTGCAACTGGCTATTCCACTTACAGACTCATGTTCAGGAGGGAAGCTTGTCTGCCAGTGGATTTGGCCTTCCGCACCTCTTTAGATGGCATGTCAGCCGCAACTCACAGAGACTATGTAGAAAGGCTCCATAAGAACGTGAATACAGCTTACGAAAAAAAGGCCAGAGATCAGCAAATCGAAAAGACCTGTGATCTGAGCATACGGATTCATGATATTTACCTGGAAACTAAAGTGCTGCTGAGAAACCTAGGACCCTGTCAGGGCTGGGCTCAGCCCTTTCTTCTCAAAGCTGGCTGCTCAGCTGTCGGCTAATTGCCTACTTAAGCTGTCCAGTCCAGATGATCTCTGCCTTCGCCCTGGTCACATCTCTAGAGACGCTCTCCTGTGTTCCTGTTAAAGACTTGCTTGGCTGAGATTCCTTCTGGCTCCAGATCCTGCTTGATGTTCTACTGCGCTCCTCTCTGGCTCCCTGATGTTTTGGCTTGTCTGACTACCCATTCCTGAACGCTGGCTATGTTTTGACTACGTTTACTTGGTTTACCTTTTTTATTATTATTAAACAGGTGTGATTTAACTGTACTTCTTTCTCAGTCTGATTCATGGTTTCTGGCAGACCCTCTGGGAAGCATGAGACAGCTGACCGGTGGAGTTCCCAGCAATACAGGGAGGTTGATTCACTAAAGGCAAATATAATGTGCACTGCAAGTGCACTTCAAGTGTCATTGCTCTAGAGCTGAATGGAAGCTGAAATGATGGAAAGCTCTGCTGATTTCTATTATCCAATCAAGAACAAGCAAAAATGCTCTTTTTTTTCCTTGCATGTGATTGATTACTTATTGTTTTCAAAGTGACGCTTTACCTTATTTTCTAAGCTTTGTAACAAGTGCACTTGCAGTGCACGGTATATTTTCCTTTAGTAAATCAACTCCATCGTCCAACAGTTGCCTGGCCTTCCTGTGTACTAAATCCGTACATATGGGAGGACAGGGCCTCTGAAGACTTGGCATCAGAATCATATCTTGCCTCTGAGTAAAGCTGTCAGAGTACTTGCAAGAACTGAGTTACCATTGCATAGTCCATTTTCTTCTAGAGGAGTTTCAGTTACCAGGTCACAACCTCCACCATCAGATGAAGATGAGGGAGAGAACAGCGAGGAGGAAGATGTTTACATGGACTGGCTGTGGCCATCTACATTTACACATGCCACTTCACCTCCTCCTCCTGCAGAGACTGACACAAGAACTCAGAACTGAGGCCCCAGAGATCATACCATAGAGTTATTAAACAGAGGATCTCTCAGTTTCACAGAGTCATAGAGACTGTCCAATCTCTCCCAGAACTTACTGAATAATCTGGTGGAATGCTCGCTGCTTTAGCCCCCTCCCTCCTAGCAAGAGAGTCAGAGATAATCAGGGGACCAGCGGCTGTAGACAAATCAAAAGGCACGCACCATGGACTATGGGAATTGTAGTTCTTAACCACTTCAATACAGGGCACTTAAACACCTTCCTGCCCAGACCAATTTTGAGCTTTCAGCACTGTCGCACTTTGAATGACAATTGTGCGGTCATGCTACACTGTACCCAAATGACATTTTTATCATTTTTTTCCCACAAATAGAGTTTTCTTTTGGTGGTATTTGATCACCTCTACGGTTTTAAAATTTAGAAAAAAAAATGTTTTTTTTTGTTTCAGTTTCAAAACTTTGTAAATAAGTTTTCTCCTTCACTGATGGGCACTGATGGGGTTACACTGATGGGCACTGATAAGGCGGCACTGATGGGCACCAATGAAGTGGCACTGATGAGGTGGCATTGATGGACACTGATAGGCGGCACTGATGGACACTGATAGGTGGCACAAATTGGCACTGATAGCTGGCACGGATTGGCATGGATGGGTGGCACAGATGGGCATGGATAGGCGGCACAGATGGGCATGGGTGGGCACTGATAGGCAGCACAGGTGGGCACTCATAGGTGGCATTGGTGTTATACTGTACTAATGGATGCCAATCAGTGCCAAACAATAATGCATGCCAATTAGTGATGCCCATTGTGGGCACTGATTGGCATCCATTATGGGCACTGATTGGCATCCATTGTGCTGACTGGCATCCCTGGGGGTCTAGGGAGGATTACCTTTTCCCTGGTGGTCTGGTGGCATCCCTGGTGGTCCAGTGTGGGCATCCTCGGGGGGGCTGTGCTGATAATCGATCAGCACAGACCCCCACTGTCAGAGGAGCAGCCGATCGGCTCTCCTCTTCTCGCGTCTGACAGACGCGAGTGAGGAAAAGCCGATCACCGGCTCTTCCCATTTACACTGTGATCAGCCGTGATTGGACACGGCTGATCACGTGGTAAAGAGTCTCCGCCGGAGACTCTTTACCGAGATCGTAGTTGCCGGGTGTCAGACTGACACCCCGCAACAACGATCGCCGCGATGCGCGCCCCCGGGGGTGCGCAGCGGCTCATAATGCTGAGGACGTCATATGACGTCCAATCAGGATTATGAAACCACCTTGCCACCGTCAATTTGTAATAGGGTGGGCGGCAAGTGGTTAAAGGGGCACGGCCCCATAATTGTTAGTGAAGGCTAACAGGCTGTGGATGTCAATTTCAACATGTCGCTGAACCTGTAGGGGGAGAGCTTCACAATTTTCCTGGTGAACTGATCCAGATCAGGGACATTCCAACAAGGAGAAAGAACGGTATGGACCTATAGTCGGGGGTCTGTGCTCTCAGCCTAAGGGAGCCATGGAGGGAAGCTGTGTAGACCTGCTGCGGTGCCTGTCCACCTACATTGGGGAGACAGGATGGACCTACATTCCATGCCTTCCACAGCTGCTCCAAAGTCTGAGCTGGAGAGGGAGAGTCATGGCATCTCCAGATTCGAAGCTGAGAAACTGAACCCTGTGAGACCACACACACACACATAGGGACTGCTCTAGTTTAGCCACCCAATACACTTAACTCATTTACCTCCAAGTTGTGGCCTTACAGGTACTCCTCACTTAACTTATCGTTATTTCAATACTGCACATGGATAGTGTTAGCTTGATATCTTCACAATTATTCTAACTTTGATACATTTAGATATGTATCTGGTTATCTATGCACTTTAGATCACCCATTTATATTTTTATTTTCAAATTGTTATTAGCGCTGCACCATTATTTTTAAATTTCACTCTTTGGAATTGTCATTTGAGGTGATGGCAGCCCCCCCCCCCTTTTTTTTTGTACAGCGTGGTATTTAGCACATTTTTGTCACTACTCCTCACTTAATGACCAGGTTCCGTTCCAACGACCAGGTCGTTAAATGAGGAGCCACAAGTAATCAATATTTTAAGCATTTTTTAAACTACTGTACAGTATTGTGAAAAAAAGTTCTAAACCCAAAACTCCAGCTCAATAGCGTTGTTTTAGCCCGGGTTCACACTTGTGCATTGTGAATTGAAGCTGTGGTTTCACTGCGCAGATAAAAATCAGTTGTTCGGTGGTCCCTCTGTGTTTTAGCTGCGAATTCAGAAGTAACCCCTGAAGTGTCTAATTAGAGCTGCGAATTTTTATCTGGCCAATCGCTTGTTATCCATTTGTGAGGCTGCTAATAAAAAGATTGATTTTTGTGGACACTTCCTGGTTGTCCAGGAGTCTGTGTAGTGTGTTTTTGTTTGTTAGCAAAATGTGTGCTGCTCTGCCCATGATAATGCCAACAGTTGTTGGTGCAACAGCAGCAATCTTGCTGGAAGTAGAGAAGAGGAGAAGGAGGGAGGAGAAGAAGATACTGGGTTCATCCCATAATTGTAAATCGGGAGGAAAGGGGCCAGTTCATGATCCTGTATGAAGACCTCCGTTTGCATGATGAGAAATTTTTTAATTACACACGCATGTCAATAACTAGGTGAGTCATTTACCTGCCAAACCATTCATTTTTTTGCATGCATATTTCCATAGTAGGGGATGTTTGAAAAAGACAAGTCCATCAAGTGTAACCTTTGTGTGTGATTATGTCAGTCTTATATTTTGATAAATAAGTGTTGTTTCCCTCCCTCAAAACACATTGTGCCCAAGTTGATGGGGACAAGGTGCTTTGTGGGGGGGGGGGGGGGGTATCCCACGCCGCTTTGTTGTGCAGTTTGTGACCAGACAAATGTTATTGTTCAATTCAAATGCCAGTGGCTAGATCTATGTCCAAATGATGTCACAACTGCAAATGATGTAAGATCTTGTTTTTGATGTCACTTATTTAACCTACATTTTGATGTAGATGAAGGATGTAGGCCTTCTTTGAAATGGTGGTAATTTTTAATTAGAGGGACATAACTGAGTGCCAGTATAGTAAAGCATCCACCTTTTCGGACATGGTTTTCAACATTTCAAGTAGGCGCTCACTTATGTCAGGTTGGGATTGAGGTGCTCGCCTCCGCGGCACGTTGGCTGGCAGAACAATGTCTGCAGGAGCAGAGGAGGGCCCAGGGATAGCCTCTGTCACTGCAGATTGTTCATCTGGATTGGTTTCCCAAAGATTGGACGAGCTTTGGATTTGTGATAAATCCTCTGTGCCTTCTGGAAATTCAATGTGGCCTTGGGCCTCCAGTTGAGCCTCTGGTTGGTCCTCCATTACATCTTGTTCCTCCCAACTAGCTTCTGTCCCGTTTTTCAAAACTAAAGAGGGGAACTTAACTAGGCATAATCAAAGTTAAGAGGTTAGCAGATACATAGAAGATATAGATGAAAACTTACTCCCTCATCTCCACAATGGGTTGCAGAAAATCTAAGTCCCTGGCAAACATATATGGTACCCTTGGCGCTGCCCTCGAGCCAATCCTTGCTGCTTTGACGTGACGCATATATTTTCGATATGCATCACGCATGCTACGCCACCTTGTCTGTAAGTAGTGCACTGAAAAACATAAAAATTAATAATTTTCTTTATGTTTGCTTTTAGGTACCTAGCAACAGGAAATTCTTTTGCAAGTTTGCAGTATGAATTTAAGGTTGGGAAGTCAACTATTAGTGGCATCGTTAATGAAACTGCCTAGTCATATGGAAACAACTGAAGGATTTGGTTATGAAGAAGCCAAAAAAAAAAAACGAATGGAGGTATTCTGGGAGCGTTGCAACTTCCCCAACTGTCTGGGAGCCATAGATGGGAAGCACATCTGCATCCTCAAGCCTCCAGCTAGTGGGAGCCAATATTTTATTTATAAGAATTTTTTTTGTTGGTATTAATGGCAGTGGCAGACGCCAATTATAAATTTATTTATATTGATGTGGGTTCTTATGGCAGCAGCTCGGATTCTAGCGTATTTTCACATTCCTCATTTGGCCGCATGCTGCGTGAGAATACACTAGACTTGCCCAATCATTCTCCTCTGCCCGGAACAACAGAGCCTTCCCTCCCACATGTATTTGTAGGAGATGAAGCGTTTGCACTTTCAAAGCACATTCTCAGGTCTTTTTCAAGTCGCTCTCTGACAACAGAAAAAAAAGAGTGTTCAATTATAGGCTCAATAGGGCACGATGAGTAGTAGAATGTTCATTTGGTATACTATGCAATAAGTGGAGATTCTTGCATACTTCAATAAACCTCAGTATTGACCATGCTATCAGTGCTGTTAAAACGTGAACGAGATGGCTATCTATTTGAGGGTTCCCTGAGCCATAACATG
The DNA here is from genome assembly GCF_037356315.1 of Lithobates pipiens. NCBI lineage: Eukaryota > Metazoa > Chordata > Amphibia > Anura > Ranidae > Lithobates > Lithobates pipiens. Next base: position 501,474,616 of record NW_027507764.1, on the reverse strand, counting down.
GAGGGGGCACAGTGGAATGTTACTATGGGCACCACTACTGGTGCACATATTCGTGGGGAATTCCAAAAATTCTTTATGTCACCAGCTGGGGAGGTGCCTTGGCAGATGAATTATATATAATCAGAAAAGGTGTATTTGCATTATATTATCAGGGCCTTTACAAAATGAAAAGTATGCTGTAACAAATGTTTTTTATGTCATTTTGATTTTTGAAAATAAAAGAAAATGTTCACATTTGTGTTGTATATTATTTTGCGAATCTAAGATTAGTAATTCATTTAGGTACTCCTCCGTCGCTGGATGACGGCATTATGTGCCTAATGTTGAGAGCATGTGGCCTGGTATGGATTTGTGGGTGAACGAATGCTGTTGTTTAGGAAAATAATATTAGAATTCCTAAAAATGGACAACATAAAGAAACAACAGGACAGCAGCTACAGGTAGTGAAAGGAAAAAAAAACCAAAAACTTACATTTGTCAGCCTGAACTTGGGATGAGCACATGCTCCACTCTGGCAAGATGTTTCTGGCAATTTCCAAGGCAGACAATTTTTAAGAACGTTATCCTTAGATTTAAGATGCCGGGTGTCATAAATCATTGGTATCTCCCTCACAAGTCTGATCAGCTCCTCACAATCCAGATTCTTTCACATTTGATGCCACTTTTCATCCTCTTTTTGCCATGCTAGCTCTCCGGTCATCACCACAAAACAGACAGGGGAGGAACTGGAAGAGGGGGAGGTGTAGGAGGAGGGGAGATAATTTATGTTCACACCGCAACACAGCCGGAAATACCTCATGGGAAGAGCAAATGACTGAAGACCAATTGGTCTCTCAGTGATTCATTTAACAATAGGTTGAATTTTAGTCATATCCTCAACATGATCATCTTGCAACACAAGTAGGTCCTGTGGCCTATTTGTGATCTCCGATAGGCCTTTTTAACCACTTGAGATCCGCGCTATAGTCAAATGACGGCTACAGCGCGGATCTCAATTTCCGGGACTACGTCTATTGACGTCGTCCCCTTTAACCACTTGCCGACCGCCGCACGACGATGTACGTCCATTTTTTGAAGAGGGATATCTCGGTAACGGCAGCAGCTGCTGCCACAACCGAGGTGTCCATCTCTTCAGGCGGCGGTCGGCTGTACGATAACAGTGGTCTCCGCGGCGGATTCGCCGCGAGATCACCGCTATCGGCGGCGGGAGAGGTGCCACCCCCCCTCCCGCCGCCCTCCTGCACCTTCCGCCGCTTACCGGAGCCGTCGGTAGCGGCGGAGGCGATCGGGTCCTTCTGTCGGCTGGGCATAGAGACAAGTGAGGCTAAGATGGCCCCCACTCGTCTCTATACCATAGGAGGGCGGAAGCGACGTCAAAACGTCACTTCCGCCCATACCTCTTAAAGGTATATTTTTTTTTTTAAATGTCAGATTTTCTTTTTTTTTTTTTTTTTTTTGCATTTTAGCCCAAATATGAGATCTGAGGACCTTTTGACCCCAGATCTCATATTTAAGAGGACCTGTCATGCTTTTTTCTATTACAAGGAATGTTTACATTCCTTGTAATAGGAATAAAAGTGATCCATTTTTTTTTTTTTTTTTAAAGTGTAAAAATAAATAAAATAAATTAAAATAAATAAGAAAAAAAAAAAAAAATTTAAAAACACCCCGTTACGACGAGCTTGCGCACAGAAGCGAGCGCATACGTGAGTAGCGCCCGCATATGAAAACGGTGGTCAAACCACATATGTGAGGTATCGCCGCGATCGGTAGAGCGAGAGCAATAATTCTAGCCCTAGACCTCCTCTGTAACGCAAAAAATGCAACCTGTAGAATTTTTTAAATGTCGCTTATGCAGATTTTTGAGGCTAAAAGTTTGACGCCATTCCACGAGCGGGCGCAATTTTGAAGCGTGACATGTTGGGTATCAATTTACTCGGCATACCATTATCTTTCACAGTATAAAAAAAAATTGGGCTAATTTTACTGTTGTCTTATTTTTTTATTCAAAAAAGTGAATTTTTTCAGAAAAAAGTGCGCTTCTAAGACCGCTGCGCAAATACGGTGTGAAAAAAAGTATTTCAATGACCGCCATTTTATTCTCTAGGGTGTTAGAAAAAAACCAATATAAAATGTTTGGGGGTTCTAAGTAATTTTCTAGCAAAAAAAAATGTTTTAAACATGGAAACACCAAGTCCGAAAAAGAGGCCTGGTCCTTAAGTGGTTAAGAGCTCCCCGCGCGCTCCCGGGAGCGCGCATCGGGGAAAATCTGAGGTAACAAATGTTTTTTATGTCATTTTGATTTTTGAAAATAAAAGAAAATGTTCACATTTGTGTTGTATATTATTTTGCGAATCTAAGATTAGTAATTCATTTAGGTACTCCTCCGTCGCTGGATGACGGCATTATGTGCCTAATGTTGAGAGCATGTGGCCTGGTATGGATTTGTGGGTGAACGAATGCTGTTGTTTAGGAAAATAATATTAGAATTCCTAAAAATGGACAACATAAAGAAACAACAGGACAGCAGCTACAGGTAGTGAAAGGAAAAAAAAACCAAAAACTTACATTTGTCAGCCTGAACTTGGGATGAGCACATGCTCCACTCTGGCAAGATGTTTCTGGCTATTTCCAAGGCAGACAATTTTTAAGAACGTTATCCTTAGATTTAAGATGCCGGGTGTCATAAATCATTGGTATCTCCCTCACAAGTCTGATCAGCTCCTCACAATCCAGATTCTTTCACATTTGATGCCACTTTTCATCCTCTTTTTGCCATGCTAGCTCTCCGGTCATCACCACAAAACAGACAGGGGAGGAACTGGAAGAGGGGGAGGTGTAGGAGGAGGGGAGATAATTTATGTTCACACCGCAACACAGCCGGAAATACCTCATGGGAAGAGCAAATGACTGAAGACCAATTGGTCTCTCAGTGATTCATTTAACAATAGGTTGAATTTTAGTCATATCCTCAACATGATCATCTTGCAACACAAGTAGGTCCTGTGGCCTATTTGTGATCTCCGATAGGCCTTTTTAACCACTTGAGATCCGCGCTATAGTCAAATGACGGCTACAGCGCGGATCTCAATTTCCGGGACTACGTCTATTGACGTCGTCCCCTTTAACCACTTGCCGACCGCCGCACGACGATGTACGTCCATTTTTTGAAGAGGGATATCTCGGTAACGGCAGCAGCTGCTGCCACAACCGAGGTGTCCATCTCTTCAGGCGGCGGTCGGCTGTACGATAACAGTGGTCTCCGCGGCGGATTCGCCGCGAGATCACCGCTATCGGCGGCGGGAGAGGTGCCACCCCCCCTCCCGCCGCCCTCCTGCACCTTCCGCCGCTTACCGGAGCCGTCGGTAGCGGCGGAGGCGATCGGGTCCTTCTGTCGGCTGGGCATAGAGACAAGTGAGGCTAAGATGGCCCCCACTCGTCTCTATACCATAGGAGGGCGGAAGCGACGTCAAAACGTCACTTCCGCCCATACCTCTTAAAGGTATATTTTTTTTTTTAAATGTCAGATTTTCTTTTTTTTTTTTTTTTTTTTGCATTTTAGCCCAAATATGAGATCTGAGGACCTTTTGACCCCAGATCTCATATTTAAGAGGACCTGTCATGCTTTTTTCTATTACAAGGAATGTTTACATTCCTTGTAATAGGAATAAAAGTGATCCATTTTTTTTTTTTTTTTTTAAAGTGTAAAAATAAATAAAATAAATTAAAATAAATAAGAAAAAAAAAAAAAAATTTAAAAACACCCCGTTACGACGAGCTTGCGCACAGAAGCGAGCGCATACGTGAGTAGCGCCCGCATATGAAAACGGTGGTCAAACCACATATGTGAGGTATCGCCGCGATCGGTAGAGCGAGAGCAATAATTCTAGCCCTAGACCTCCTCTGTAACGCAAAAAATGCAACCTGTAGAATTTTTTAAATGTCGCTTATGCAGATTTTTGAGGCTAAAAGTTTGACGCCATTCCACGAGCGGGCGCAATTTTGAAGCGTGACATGTTGGGTATCAATTTACTCGGCATACCATTATCTTTCACAGTATAAAACAAAATTGGGCTAATTTTACTGTTGTCTTATTTTTTTATTCAAAAAAGTGAATTTTTTCAGAAAAAAGTGCGCTTCTAAGACCGCTGCGCAAATACGGTGTGAAAAAAAGTATTTCAATGACCGCCATTTTATTCTCTAGGGTGTTAGAAAAAAACCAATATAAAATGTTTGGGGGTTCTAAGTAATTTTCTAGCAAAAAAAAATGTTTTAAACATGGAAACACCAAGTCCGAAAAAGAGGCCTGGTCCTTAAGTGGTTAAGAGCTCCCCGCGCGCTCCCGGGAGCGCGCATCGGGGAAAATCTGTGTTGCCCGTGTCCCCTGGACACAGCCAATCACAGATCGCTGTAAACGGCCAATCACAGCGGCCGTTTACAGCGCGATCGCCGCCTCCAATGGGTGATGATCTCAAATGTAAACAAATGAGATCATCACCCATTGCCGAACGTGTCTCCTCACACAGCGATAGCGTGTGAGGAGACCGAAAGAGCGAGTGAGTGTTCTCTAGTGTTCTCTAATGTGCCAGTGCCAGTATAAACTCAGTATAAACCCTGCCAGTGCCCAGATCTACCCTGCCAGTGCCCAGATCTACCCCACCTGTGCCCAGATCTACCCCACCTGTGTCCAGATCTACCCCACCTGTGCCCACCTGCGTCCACCTGTGCCCCGCCAGTGCCCACCTGTGCACCGCCAGTGCTCCATCTGTGCACCACCAGTGCCCATCTGTGCACCGCCAGTGCCAATCGGTGCCCATCTGTACCAATCGGTGCCCATCTGTGCCTCAGCAGTGCCCATCTGTGCCGCCTAAGCAGTGCCCATCTGTGCCGCCTCAGCAGTGCCCATCTGTGCCGCCTCAGCAGTGCCCATCTGTGCCCATCTGCTGCCTTATCAGTGCACATCCGTGCAATAAATCAGTGCACATCTGTGCCGACCTATCAGTGCCCATCTGCCGACTCAGCAGTGCCCATCTGTGCCGACTCAGCAGTGCCCATCTGTGCCGACTCAGCAGTGCCCATCTGCCGCCTCAGCAGTGCCCATCTGCCACCTCAGCAGTGCCCATCTGCTGCCTCATCAGTGCACATCCGTGCAATAAATCAGTGCACATCTGTGCCGACCCATCAGTGCCCATCTGCCGCCTCAGCAGTGCCCATCTGTGCCGCCTCAGCAGTGCCCATCTGTGCCGCCTCAGCAGTGCCCATCTGCCGCCTCAGCAGTGCCCATCTGCCGCCTCAGCAGTGCCCATCTGCCGCCTCAGCAGTGCCCATCCGTGCAATAAATCTGCACATCTGTGCAATAAATCAGTGCACATCTGTGCCGACCCATCAGTGCCCATTTGTGCCATCTCAAAAGCGCCCATCTGTGCCACCTCAAAAGCGCCCATCTGTGCCACCTCATCAGTGCCCATCAGTGCTACCATGGCTAAACGTGTCTTTTCCGCTGAGGAGGCGTACCAAATTATTTCCACGGCCGACGAGAGCAACGGGGAGCTCTCCTCTTCAGATTCCTTTTCGGATTCTGAAGCCGACGTAAATTATGAGCCAGTCCTCAGCAGTGAAACACTGACTGATGAATCCGAGGAGGAAGATATCCGGCCCATCAAGCGAAGGCGTTCTAGTGAGGCAGTGCCGTCCACCAGCACCGCAATGCCGTCCACCAGCAGCGCAGTGCCCCAGCAAGAAAGGCCAAGTACCAGTGGGGTGTCATCTCAGCCCCAAAGGGTTAGGAGCCATGCTGGCCTTCCCTATGCCCTTCAGAACCCCTTGTGGCTTCCTCCTAATTCAGGAGAGGCCAATGTTCCCCCTTTCACCGCCCAGCCAGGAGTCCAGGTGGACACGGAGAATTTTAGCCCTATAGATTTTTTTAATTAAATTTTTACGGAGGACATGTTGGCGTCAATTGTGGCCCAGTGCAACCTGTATGCACAACAATTTATTTTTCAAAATCCGACCTCCTATTATGCCCGTCCCTACGAATGGAGAGACCTAACGGTGGAGGAGTTCAAGCTTTTTTTTAGGCCTCACATTTAATATGGGACTCAACAAAAAAAATCAATTACGTACCTACTGGTCAACCCACCCCCTCCACCACTCACCGCTCTTCTCCGCGGTAATGCCCAGAACCAGGTATCAGATGATCCTGAGGTTCTTACATTTCAGTGACAATTCCCAGTGCCTTCCACGAAATGATCCAAATTATGACCGCCTTTACAAAATTCGACCAATACTAAATTATTTTTCAGAAATATTCCCCAAATTGTTTACCCCGGACCAACACATATGTGTGGATGAGTCCCTTATTAAATTTAGTGGCAGGCTTAGAATGAAGCAATTTATGCCCAGCAAAAGGGCCCTCTATGGGGTGAAGGTCTACAAATTATGTGACCGAGCCACAGGGTACACATATTCATTCAAGGTGTACGAAGGGAAGGACACCCAGCTACAGCCCCCTAATTGTCCGGACTACTTGGGATCCAGCGGAAAAATTGTTTGGGACCTCATATACCCCCTACTGGATAAAGGCTACCACCTCTATGTAGATAACTTCTACACATCTCTGCCCCTGTTCCACAACCTTCACCGGAAGAAGACGCCAGCATGTGGCACTGTAAAAAAGAATCGGAAGGGCTTTCCTCAAAGTCTGGTGAACAAGAAGCTGCAGAAAGGAGAAACCGCAAGTCTAAGAAACAAGGAGGTTCTGGCAGTGAAGTGGAGGGACAGAAGGGATGTATACATGTTATCTTCTATCCACAACGATACCTTCGTGGAAATCCCCAGAAGGAATGGCCCCGTAAAGAAACCCAAATGCATTTCCGAATATAATTTGTTCATGGGAGGAGTCGACTTCAACGACCAAATGATGGAACCATATCTGGTCACAAGACGGACATACCATTGGTACAAAAAAGTAGCAATTTATTTTTTTCAATTGGCCATTTATAATTCATATGTCATTTACCGCAACGCCACCCAAAACCCCAAACGTTTCTTTGGCTACCAGGAGGAAGTTTTCACTGCCCTTATTTTCCCAAACGGCCCACCAGAAAATATCAGATCAGACGTTGTTAGTCGACTCTCCGAGCGCCACTTTCCGGATAAAATCCCCCCCACACCAACAGGCAAAAGACGCCAAAAAAGATGTAAGGTGTGTACCAGAGCAGGAGTCAGAAGAGACACATCTTATTATTGTGCACAATGTCCTTCCCAACCAGGCCTCTGTATAGGCGACTGTTTTCAGCGTTACCATACTTCAATAAATTTTTAGTGAAGTATGGTAAACATAATCCTCAGTTCCTGCCTTCATACACCTTCACACCCCTTATGCCACTGCCTGCTCTGTAACTGACCCTGGCTTGTTATTTGACCACTCTTATGCCTGCCGATTCTGTACATACCGCTGCCTGATCTGGAACTGACCCTGGACTGTTATTCGACCATGCTTCTGCCTAACGATTCTGTACATACCTCTGCCTGATCTGGAACTGACCCTGGACTGTTATTCGACCATGCTTCTGCCTAACGATTCTGTACATATCTCTGCCTGATCTGGAACTGACCTTGGACTGTTTGACCACGATATTTGCCTGCCTCTTGGACTGATCTTGTATTCTGCAACTGGACTAGTGGGATTCAACACGGGGTCTCACATATGTGAGGGGCTCCAGTATAGTTTTTCTGGAAGAAGAAAACAATTTTCTTTGTTTTCTTATTCCTAGATTAGGGTCTGGAGACTCGGAGGCTTCAAAGAGATTTGGGAGGGAGAAGCCTCTACCCCTATCCCCATTCTGTCCTGAACGAGGCTCTACTTCTGTCTGCTGCCTGTAGGACTTACTGCCATCATGCCGCACTGACCACACCACAAGGACCTGCCTACTACCAGGACCAATATTTTTGGCACTGCTGACACCTCTGCACTGACCCTGGACTGTAATATGGACAGTATCCCTGCCTGCTGCCTAAAAAACTGTGTTCGCTGTTGCTGACCAAGTCCCTGCCTGCTGCCTGGACCAGTGATATCCTCCTGTGGACAACTGCGCTTCTAAAACCACAGGTAATCTTTTCTTTACCCTTTGCTTAGCATAATGTATTTGGGGGTGTAATTCTTGGTATGTGCAGGCTATGTGTCCCTGGAACGCCAATGGTGTTTCTTGCATGTTGCGCCTCTGTATGTGGTCAGGCTGTGTAAACGTCTCACACATGTGGTATTGCCATACTCAGGAGGAGTAGTAGAATGTATTTTGGGGTGTTATTTTTGCTATGTAAATGCTATGCGTTGGAAATATCTTATAAACGGACAACTTTGTGTAAAAAAAAAATGCGTTTTCATTTTTTTCCACATTTTCCAAAAACTTCTGGAAAAAAAATGAACCATTGAAAAGACTCATTATGCCTCATAGATTATACGTTGGGGTGTTAGCTTTCCAAAATGGGGTCATTTTCTGGACGTTTCCATTGCCCTGGTGTTCCAGGGCCTTCAAAACTGTAATAGGTGGTTGAGAAATGAAATGTGTAATTTATGCTCCTAGAATGCCTGAAGGTGCTACTTCAAAATTAGGCCTCTGTATGTGGTCAGGCTGTGCGAAAGTCTCACACATGTGGTATCGTTATACTCAGGAGGAGTAGGAGAATGTATTTTGGGGTGTTATTTGTGGTATGCACATTCCGTGTGGGAGAAATAAGCAATTACAATGAAAATTTTGTGGGAAAAAAAATAAATCGTAATTTTGCAAAGAATTGTGGGAAAAAATGACAACTTAAAATAACTAACCATGCCTCTTACTAAATACATTGGAATGTCTACTTTCCAAAAAGGGGTCATTTGGGGGTCATTTGTACTTTCCTGGCTTGTTAGGGTCTCAAGAATGGAGATAGGCCTTTGTACATCAGATGTGATCTTTTTTTGCAAATCTTTATGATTTGCACCATAGCTTGTAGACTCTATAAATTTCACACATATAATATGCAAAAATTTGGGTTATTTTTACCAAAGATGTGTAGTAGTATAAATTGTGGCCAAAATTTATGAAGAAAAATTGCTAATTTGCTAAATTTTGTCACAGAAACGAAGAAAAATTCATTTTTTTTCAAAATTTTCGGTCTTTTTTCATTTATAGCGCAGAAAATAAAAAACCGAGAGGTGATCAAATACCACCAAAAGAAAGCTCTATTGGTATGAAGAAAATGACAAAAAAAATCATTTGGTTACAGTGTTGCATGAGTAATTGTCATTCAAAATGTGAGAGCACTGAAAGCTGAAAATTGGTCTGGGACTGAGGGGGGTTTAAGTGCCCAGTAAGCAAGTGGTTAAAGGATTTTTTGCTATAACCCCATCGAAGATGGTTTCTTTTTGTATTTAATAAGTACATTTTATTAGTTCTTTTTGTACACCTAAACGTTTTGTTTTGAGATCGGTATTTTCTAGGTTTGAATAAGAGATATAATTTTCTCCTTTTCTTGATCAGTTAGGTTTATTAATTCTTTTGTCCATTTCATCAAGCCTCCCCACAGACCGGGGGAATCTTAGGTACTTGTGGGCTGTGCAGTGGGCATGTATGGTTTTTAAGTAAGAGTATGTTGTATGTGATGTGCTGCTTTTATGTGTAAAGGGATGTGTGCTTTTATTGTTAGATGGTGGTTTGATGACTGTGTATTACAAACAAATGGCAGTGAGATTGGAAAAGGAGAGGTTAAGGAGCTCACAGAGAATGTAAAAGAAGGCATAAAAAAGCACAGCAACCAACATTTAACCACTTGCCGACTGGCTCACGCCAATATACAGAGGCAAAGTGGTTTGTTCCTGGGTACGTCTGTATCTTTAAGGGCGATAGCAGGTGCGCACCCACTGCACGGTGGGAAACCCGATCTACGTGGCTGGCGGGAGCGATCGCTGCCGGCCACACGCGATCGCGTGCACAAGGGCAGGAACAGGGATTTGTGTGTGTAAACACACACATCCCTGTACGGTCAGGAGAAAAGAGACATACTACCAAGTAGGAACAATGATATGTCTCCTCCAGTCAAACCTATCCCCTTGCAGTTAGAACAAACCTAGGGAACATACATTTAATAAACAACTTAAGATACACTCTCAATGACCTCCCAATTAGTGTATCATCACAGCGCTCACACACCCCCTCCCTCCAGCTGCCACTTAAAAAATTAAATATATCTATCAGAAGGTGGAAAGAAAGCAATTCTATCACTCGAAATGCAAACAAAGGCACCTAGTGGCGCTAAACAAAATCCACACTGTTGATTAGCAGTGTGCTATAATAACTAAAAAATACCCAACATGAAAAAAAAAAAATGTGCATAAAAAATAATCAACAATACAATCAATATTGATGAAATAGCAACAAAAAATACAATCAAAAAAAAAAAAAAAAAATTTACAGTCAAAAAAAAATAATATATATTATATAAATCACACAAATAGTGATACTGTGAGTAAGTGACAAAGGTGAAAAATAAAAAATGACCACAAGAACAAATGGTGCTCTAATACAAATGTGTAGTTCCAAAGTATAACTATGCCATACAATAATGCAAAAAAAATAAAATATGAATAAAAATAAAAATAAAAACAAAATAGAAAAATAAAAATAAAAATAAAAACAAAAATAAAATGAAAATAAAAATAAAGTTACAAATAAAATAAAAATCAAAATAAGATAAATATAAAAATAAACATAAAAATAAAAATAAAAATAAATAAAAATAAAAATAAAAATAAAAATCAAAGTCAACATAAAATAAAAAGCAATACAAGTGATCGGTCAGAGGAGGAGAACATATCGAGAATTTGCAAAAAAATATATGTAAATTTAACCCCCCTACTTAAAATCAAAATGCTCAATGTCACCCTTATTTTTAAGCATCAAGCTTACACAACCAATGCCTAAGAGTTCATATAATGGTAGGAACAATAAAAAAAATATATATAATGTATATGTAAAATTAAACTTTCTCATCAAATATAACTCTTTACCGAAATATGCATGAGAAATGTGCATAAAAAAATCAATAAAAATGCTAACTACCATAAATAAGCTACATTATCCCCCAATAAGGATCATATCATCCCAGTTCAAACACAATCTAAAGGACATTTGATAAAACAACCACAGGACAGCGAGGCGGCCAACCCCCCAACAAACAAAAAATCTTGTCAGGAGTTATTGATGAAACTATTGACATCCAGCTCGATATTCATACCCGCTGGTGCCAAACTCCTCATCAAGAAAATCCACCTCGTTTCCCTTTGTGACAGGTCTCTAATATGGTTTGAACCCCTCCAAGAATGGTGGACATGGTCAATACCGCAAAACTGTAACAGGGCTGGATACTGCTGGTGGTGCTCTTTAAAGTGCATAGACACACTATGGTATTTGTACCCCTTTCGTATATTCGCAAGGTGCTCAGAAATTCGGACCTTCAATTGCCTTTTAGTGCGTCCCACATAATAGAGTTTACATGGGCACCACAGTAGATATACTACATAAGTCGTGTTACAGGTCATGAATTCCTCTATCTGGAAGGTAATTCTGAGATAATAAGTGACTATCCTCTGCTTGCGAAGTTCTCATAAGAAGTGGCTTGGAGAAAATAATCATCAGTTGTATACACTATAAGCGCTTTTGCCTGACACGAGAGTGCTGGGCAATACCTTTGGTGAGTTTTTTATACAAGGGGGGCACGAGCACCAAGGGTGCGGTGGAGGCTTTTCACTTGATGGACACTTGGCTACAGAATGTTTATTTGAATTAATCATTTTTTGAACTATTGCCACCATTAGGATTACTGCTTTCCATCAATTTTCCTTGATTGAAGATTAATCGAACTCACTTTGGAACTACACATTTGTATTAGAGCACCATTTGTTCTTGTGGTCATTTTTTATTTTTCACCTTTGTCACTTACTCACAGTATCACTATTTGTGTGATTTATATAATATATATTATTTTTTTTTGACTGTAAATTTTTTTTTTTTTTTTGTTTGATTGTATTTTTTGTTGCTATTTCATCAATATTGATTGTATTGTTGATTATTTTTTATGCACATTTTTTTTTTCATGTTGGGTATTTTTTAGTTATTATAGCACACTGCTAATCAACAGTGTGGATTTTGTTTAGCGCCACTAGGTGCCTTTGTTTGCATTTCGAGTGATAGAATTGCTTTCTTTCCACCTTCTGATAGAAACATACATTTAATCCCTTGATCTCCTCCTAGTGTTAAACCCTTTCCTGCCAGTGACAGTTACACAGTAATCAGAGCATTTTTTTGGCAGTGATCACTGTATAAAATGTCAGTGGTCCCAAAAATGTGTCAAAAGAGTCCGATCTGCCAGCCACAATGTCACAGTACCGCTAGTACTAGTAAAAAAGGGCCATGTTTCCCATAGTTTGGTTTACACGAAAGTTATAGCGTCTACAATAAATATATGCTTATTGCATTTTTTTTTTACCACAAAGATGTAGAATATATACTGACCTAAACTGAGGAAGAGATAAAAAAAACAAAAAAACAAAAAACATTTTTGTGGATATTTATTATAGCAAAAAGTAAAACTATTTTTTTTTTTTCAAAAATTGTTACCGTATATACTCGAGTATAAGCCGAGATTTTCAGCCTCTTTTTTGAGGCTGAAAGTGCCCCCCTCGGCTTATACTCGAGTCATCGCTGTCTGCCCGCTCGATCAGCGTGTCGAGCAGACAGACAGCGGCCATTCTATAATTCAAAAGCCGCGCCTCCGGCTCCGCCTTCGCCTGTGATAGGCGGAACACTGAATTTCCCAGCAGCCTGTGTTCCGCCTATCACGGACATCGTCTCATCCTCGTACTACGGACGAGGATGAGACGATGTCCGTGATAGGCGGAACACAGGCTGCTGGGAAATTCAGTGTTCCGCCTATCACAGGCGAAGGCGGAGGCGCGGCTTTTGAATTTTACAATGGCCGCCGAGGCGCCGACGAAGAGGGCACGGGACGGAGGCACGGCACGGCACGGGATGGGACGGAGGCAAGGCACGACACGGGACGGAGGCAAGGCAAGGCACGGCACGGGACGGAGGCAAGGAGGCAAGGCACGGGACGGAGGCTCGGGACAAAGGCTCGGGACACAGGTAGGCTGGACACACACACACACACACGGACACACACACACAGGGATGGATGGATGGAGACACACACACACAGGGATGGATGGATACACACACACACACACAGGGATGGATGGATGGATGGAGACACACACACACAGGGATGGATGGATGGATGGAGACACACACACACACAGGGATGGATGGATGGATGGACACACACACACACAGGGATGGATGGATGGATGGACACACACACACACAGGGATGGATGGATGGATGGATGGACACACACACACACACACAGGGATGGATGGACGGACACACAGGGATGGACGGACACACAGGGATGGACGGACACACACACAGGGATGGACGGACACACACACAGGGATGGACAGGCATGTCTCACCCTCGGCTTATACACGAGTCAATAAGTTTGCCAGTTTTTTTGGGGGTAAATTGGGGGCCTCGGCTTATATTCGGGTCGGCCTATACTCGAGTATATACGGTACTCTTTTTTTGTTTATAGCGCAAAAAATAAAAACTGCAGAGGTGATCAAATGCTACTAAACGAAATCTCTATTTGTGGGAAATAAAAAAAGGATGTCAATTTTGTTTGGGCACAGAGACACACGACCACGCAATTTTCAGTTAAAAGCACTGTATCGCAAAAAATGGCCTGGTCATTAAGCAGCCAAATCCTCCGGTCTGCAAGTGGTTAATGAAAAATAGATTACAGGGCCATTAAAGCAGAAGTAAAGCCGTAGATTTATGTATGTCCTGGAAATGAAACTGTCACAATGGATGTGCGCTCAACCAAACTGTCAAACCATCCAATGGCTGGTGTCATAACGGATCATATGTATGCATCATGGCAATCTAAGAGGCCAAGATGGCAGCTTCCTTGGCTGAGAATGATAGAAGGGTTTACTTTCACTTTAAGTAGTGAATGTGTGTGGATTATTTTCGGAGCATATGGATGTTCATGCACATGCCTTTTCATTGGCTATAATTGGTAAAATAATTTTTATAATTATACTCGAGTGCATAAAAATTTTACACACTGGGCTTACATGTGTGCTGTATACAGTATCTACTCAAGAAAGTTGAGAATCAATTTTTTGTCCACTTCCAAAATAAAATTCTGCTCCTATGATCATTTAGGGAACTGGTGCCCATCGTGTTGCCTGCTGACTTTGTGTGCGTGTGACCCACCATTTCCAGGTCACCAGAAAGGCTGCACCTGGAGCTGAAATAGACTGTACCCTGCAGCTCACGGGGAATTTAAACTTCACTGTCACAAACCACCAGTGAGGGGCAATGTTAAACACGGTCACTAACCACCATTGGGGGGCGGGGTTAACATCACTGCCACCAACAACCAGTACTACCAATGTGAAGGTGGGTTTTAAACAGCACTGCTAGCTAGTACCAATGCGGGGTCTATTATTACAGTCGTGACATCAATGTTGGGCATTACTATTGCGTTGTTCACTGCCACCACTGCTGGTGGTTATTGTTGCATCCACGGACACCAATGCTGGGGGGTATTATTAAATCCACTGACACTGGTTCTGGGGTTATTATTGTGTCCACGGACCCCAATGCTAGGGGGTCATTATTACATCCATTGGCACCAGTGCTGGAGATTTTAATAAGCAGCCACTGCTACCGGGCTTATTGTACTACAACTCTAATTTCAGTGTGCATTGCAGTTTGCAGCAAAAATAATTCAACAAGACCAAAATTCTTTGGTGTTGAGGTACATGAAAGCCTATTTTTTAAGCCCTTGTACACACGGTCGGACATTCCGACAACAAAATCCATCGGATTTTGTCCGAAACTGGTGCTGCACGGTCGGACAAAGTTGTCGAAAAATCCAATCGTTCGTAACGTGATGACGCTATTTCGTTATGACAGGACTATGTTCAGGATAGTAGCCAATAGCTTTGGTCTAGGAATTTGATCTGAGCATGCGTGGCACTTTGTCCAATCGGAATTCTCTACAAACGATTGGACAAAGTCCGATTGGATCATGTTGTCGAAAATTTTTATAGCCTAGCTCTAAAACTTTGTCGGTCATATATTCCGACGGAAACAGTCCGATGGAGCCCCCACATGGTCGGATTATCCGACACCACAGTACGATCGGACATTTTCACTCAGAATGTCTGACCGTGTGTACAAGGGCTAAAGTAGTAAGGTTGGTAAAAAGCAATGCCAGAATACATTTAGGACTGGTTCATATCTTAATGGCACAGGAATGCGTTCCATGTTTTTGTGTGGTGTGATTTTGCAGCCCACTCATATGAATGAGCTGCAAATGAAACGAATGTAGTAAAATTAGTAAATGCACTAATTTTCAAAAACATGCTGCACCAAAACACATGGCATGGTAGTACCATGTGATTTGGTGCCCCCAAAAATGTACTTCGTTTTGGGGTACCATTAATATATTGTCACTAGCAGCAGGCCACAAAGGCAGTAAGTTTTGAGCGCGGTGCCAACCGCCCCTTACATTTTACACCTTATCTACAATTTGTACATTTGCAAAGATTAGTTTTGCTCGTGGCGGGCTGTTGAGCTTTAAAAAAATAAATAAAAAAATAGTCCTCTGCAGTTGGTTTCAAAAGGAAGCACATGCTAAAGGAACATGGAATTTACCATTCTTTCATTTCCTGAAAGTGCAAGTTGCTGTCCTTCTCTTGCCATGGTTTAATCATGTTTTCTGCTACTGAAACCAGTAAGAGGATCCAAATTTGTCAGAGCATTATTTCTGTACTTTCTGTACAGCCATTTTTGGCCAGCAATTCAGAAAATACTGAAGTCAAAGAGCCAGACAAGAACATTTTCAGAAGCAGGTGTGTGGTTTTGGATAGAGCTGGAGGCGAGTTCAATCTAACAAGCTTTTATTTTTGTCAGTGACCCCCATTGGGGAGACTTTCTCCTCACTGTCCCCGTGACGCCTGTACAAGAAATTTCGGTTTCAGTAGTCATGGAGAGATAAAAACACTGTCAGACATTCTAGCCCTTCTCCACACTACTAAAAATGTGGTTTTGTTATTGTCTGTCTGTCGCTGTTGGAGATATTTCAAATCATTGACTGGAAGCTAGGGGAAATCTTCCTAAAGCCTCATGCACACGGGACATTTGGGCATCTCTCCTTGACGCCTTTCCTCCCAGCAACATTTTGGTAGGAAAAAATAAATAAAATAAAAAAAACACACTTGATGCTTGTAAACCCACTGCAATATAATAAATGTTTGCTTTAGGTAGAGGGCAACTTTTTTTTTTTTTAACTTATACAAGATTTTAGCAATTGGGTTTGAAATATATTTTAAGTTTCAGAGAAAGTTAAAATAAACAGTAGCTTCTTTAATACAGAAGCCTCACAACTGATATGACGGCTAAAAGGTCAAATAACCTTTTTAATTTTGCAACTTTTCACTTTCAATCCCACAGGATCACATACTTTCCAAATCGGTGAAGAAAACACAACAATTTGTGAATAAAAAAAAATACAAAACTTCTACAGTCAACTTTAGATATCAAATCCCTTGTATATTTGTTTGTAAAAACCACATTACAGGCATTTCGTTAGCACAATGTAGCATATATCATAAGCAATAATGACACATAAATAGCCACTATCAGGCCACATTTTTTTTTTTATTTAGTAGTGTTTATGTTCCCAAGTTACATTTTAGGTCTATTGATGTAAGACTACAAAATTACCATTTGATTTTTTTTCTGTGCTTATAAAATACCAACATTTGTTTTTTTACTGTCATACACTCTGTAACACAGTCTGCAACAATTTACATGGAATCATAGGCACTTCAAAGGCTTATAAAGACTTTTACAACTTAAATGCATGGAGGAAAAACAAAAATAAAAAATACTCTTTAAACTCCTACTCGTACCTTTGGAGAGAAAGAAAATAAAAACACATGGAAAAAAAGTTTGTATTGTGGCCACAGACTTTGTCAGAATACTGTTCTAATCTTTGGATTTGGTTCTACCTCACAATCCAGGCTTAGATAGCCATAGCTTTCTAGTCGACACAGAACTATTACAGGTCATAGCCGGTTGGCACAGTTTGCTGGGACCTATAGTTCTATGACAACAGGCGAGCCAAATGTTATGTAACAGGAATCTGCCAGAAAAGGGTAAGAGTAGCTGCCATTGCTGATTTATGTTAATGGGGTGTGCTCGGAACACCTTATAAGCTCAGGTACCAAATAGAGAAGCAAAGGTCAGGTTCCAGACCCTTCAGAAACAAAAGCAGCAACAGCAGCTCCCATATTTATACAGCGACAGATTCCCTTTAAATGACAACTCCTGACAAAACAGATTTCGGTTTTTGGTGTAGTGGTGCATGGCTCAATCCACTCTACTGCCCTCCAAGATCCAAATCGGGTGATCTTCCCTCCATTCCAAAATACAAGCCGGAGATTTGTACTGAGCGATTGTCACCAACCCATGAGTTCACCTATGAAGAATCCACTGAAGGCTACAAAGCAACACTGCATCACTTAGCCTCTGTTGCAGCCTTTCTCAACCTTTTTATCCCAAGAGAACCCTTGAAATAATTTTCAGGTTTCAGGGAATCCATGTTAAAATAAATTCATGGAGGATCAGTGGGAAGAACGTAGCTTACATTGGTGATCAGCATGAAGAATGCATGCTTTACAGAAAGCTAAAAAGATAATTGGTGTCATGCCAATGTCTTTGGCACGTGGCATCAGACCCAATACTATTCAGGCACCATCAGATGGGAGATCAATTGGCCACAACTCATGGAACCCCTTATCAACCTTTTAGAGGAAGCCTGGTTGAGAATGGCTGCCCTAGTGCAGCGTCTTTAGAGACTTGCGTAGAGCTTGCTTAGTATGCTGTTGACAGTAGTAGCTTGGCTGAACAATTGTGATCAGCCTGTCATGTGGAGGATGGACAGGGAAACTACCCTAGGGGGTCCGGGGGAGAAGTAATTAAAATGGGGGAACTAAGCCTGCCCCACCAAAGACAGAAAACCTTGTTTTGGCTGGAGTTGCTTATTAGGCCTGTCATAATCCATGCCAAGGTAAAGCAGCTTGCGGCTCACCAGCAGCTGATGTACAATTCCCAGTACACACTGGAAAGCCGCTCATTGGGCCTCATCTGTCAATGTCTAGTTGATACTAGCAACCATTCACCTTCCTGTTTTTATTTTAAACATTCCTAAAAACATGAATTGAAGAATCTGACTGATTGCTAGAACACAGAGTTTTTTGCAGACACTGATGAATGAGGCCCACAGTCTAAACGGTTTACATCACATATGTAATACATACATAGCCAGCGTCACCAGCACTTCGTTATAGGTAAGGTGTTACTGGCCTTCTCCTGATTGGAGGAATTAAAGGTGCATTCACTCTTAAAATTATATCAGCTTAGTAGTAATGTAAAAGATCTACAACTAGGGGAGGAAACCAGTCTCTGCACTGATTTTAGCAGTTTTTTCCCCCCAGTGCATGATAAAAGTAGAAAATCAGAAACCTGATTAACAAACATGGGCAATAAAAAGGTTTTCGCCTCTTACCCAAACTCAGGCTTAAAATCTGAAACAATAAATGGCAAGGATCAATATCTTAGATCAACCAGACTTTAGTATACTGCTTGTCAGTTCAGTGAAAGATAAATTCTGATTGGCTGCTATGAATTTGCTGTTGCCCTTTAATTTCTTGAGTAAAGCTGAATGCATGTTCTCCTATTGTACACCCTATTTTATATAATAACTCTGTTGCTCAAGTAGGTAAAAAAAAAAAAAAAAAAAAAAAAAAAAAAAAAAAAACCTGTAAAGCAAAAAGGTTAAGGCCTTATGCACAGGGCCACATGAGGCTACACAAGTAAAATTGACATATCGTACTGCCCAGGGGACAACTGCGGAATACAGCTGTCCCACAGTAATGATTGGCTAAACGTATGTATACACCGTACTTGCGTAGAAATACATACAAGTGTACATCCCTGGAGAAGGCTTGTGTGCATCCAGTGTGTGCCTACACAGGTACAGAGTATGCCCATGTACAACTATTCATTACTATAGGCAGCTGTGTGCTGCGTCTCCTGGGCATGTAAACGTGCCCACAATCTACATTGTACTGCCTCATGCAGCTATGTACACGAGGCCTTATACATGCCTTTCCCGGTGCCCATGTCACTGATCATTGTTCTATTGCAATGGCTGAAAAACTTCCTGCATCCAACCCACGTGAGGGTGTGTCGGATGCTTAGTCCTAGTGGCCCCTACATCATTACTATGTCCTGTAGTGGTGAAGGGAGTAGCGTATGAAGCCACAGCAAGCAAAGGGGAATCCGAAATCAGATCCTCCTGAAACTCAGATCAGAGTCAGATGCTGAAGATTCTTCAGCAAGCATAGTTCAACAGAAAAGTTCAGTAGCAAGGATGGTGGGACAGGTTAAAAAAAAAAAAATTCCATACAGGCTGGAGACAAGTTACTATGAGCACAGTAATGAATATTTTGATGCAAGCAAGAGGGGTGTTATTGATACAAAACATAGCCCCTCATCCACACTTCATCTGCTGATTACAGCAGAACTATATACAGGATTCTAGATCAACAAAAACATTCATATTGTATGATATACTCTAAAACCCCCACACCTCTGTTTTCCCTGGGCTCTGCTTCTTGTCAAATGCTGGTGCCATTTTGGTTGGGTGATGGCTGTCCTCTCCGGCAATCTGAGCATACCCATAGCTTATGCCTTGAGCTAAGCTGTCAGGATCGCCTGTGGAATCTTGCAAGATAAAGCATGTGATATACAGCCCAGGAGCACAAATCTTTCAGGACCATCCCCCGATACAGTCAAGTGACAATCTAGGTAATCCTGCCATGTCCATGCTGACAATCTGAAATGCAAGCATGCATGCACAGGGTAAACGAGTATGCTGCAGGTTTTATGAAGAAATTAAGACTCTGTAGTCTAATCACGGAGATAACTACATGAAAACATACAAAATGGACTTTATGTGGGTACCCCGATTAGGCACCAATTTATTGGCCTGCTGTTACTAAAAGCAAATAACCTTTTAAAGAGGCGTATGCACACTAAAGCTAGCTCTGTTTTTATATCTTTAGATTATGCAAAAAGAAGCCATGTCAGCACAGCCATGTTTAAAAAAACTTAATGTAAAAAGGTAATGGCTGCCAACACTCCACATTGTGTCTATGTTTTAGTTATTCTAGCACTGTGCATGAGAGCTGCAGCTCTCCTGGCTTTGTTCCTCCTCCCTGGGCAGACCAATATGGATCCATTGGTTTCCACTCCCGTTAATCATCTCCAGGCTGAGCCCGCACAAGTGCTCCCATGGGAATTCATCTCTTGCCGGTTCCCCCAGTAGGGGGTGAAGAGCCGGGAGCGCCAGCGGGGGACCCGAGAAGAGAAGGAATGGGGCTGTTTTGTGCAATTCTATTGCATAGAGCAGGCAAGTATAGATATGTTTATTTTTTTTATTTTTCTATTACAACCACTTTAAAAAAAATGATATAAGATTGATCTTAAAGGGTCGTCTCTTTTCTTTTTTTGTTTCCCCCCCCTTCAGTTTCACCATTTCTTGTGCACCTGCATCACAATAGCAGGTGCATGTATCTTTTTTTTTTAGCCAATTATGGAAGAGGTGGGTAGTATAGAGGTTGGTGCAGGCGCAGTAATAAATGGCGGACGCAAGTGGAAGTGCATCTTTGGGTGACACCACTGTATGCGAGGCATAGAAAGGTAGTGTTGGCATCCTTATGTAGGAAGTGCTGATGACCTAATTATTTTCTTGGACTCTCAAAATAGAAAAACAAACCTTATTACAAAAACTAATGCCGGATATAATAAAATATACTTGTTTGGGGGAAGGGCTTAGATATACTTTAAAATGTTTGATAATACAAAAATGATAAGAGTGAATGCACCTTTAAAATAAGTAGCTCTTACTAACAGCTTGTAAGTAGATATTTCTTTTTTCATTTTGCACGTCAGACTAAATTTGCTAGAAAGTACACTGAAAATTAGAGCGGTATTGTATAAAAAAAAAAAATAAACCAAAAAACAAAAAAAAAAAAAGCAAAAAAATAAACAAAAAAAACAAAAAAAAAAAAAAACAAATATCATTAGACAGATTTATACAAATTTTAAGTTTACATAGGAAGAAAAAAAGTACATTTACACTAATATACTGTATATCTGAATTACCCTAGGACGATTGCACCATGACAACTACTAAAAAAAGGCATTTGTTTGGAAACAGATAAATTAATGAAACAAAAAACTAAAACTTTGAGCGATCTGAGACATGCTAAAAATATTAAACAACCTTTTATAGACCCAAAGATTGAAAGCTACTGTTTGTCATTTTTCCATCTTGTATGTTTATGCATAAAGATATTAAACATCTTGGTGAATACCAATGGTCATATAAAATAATACTTTGCCACTGTTACCCACTCAACAATGCCAAGAATTTTTTTTTTTTTATACTTTTTGTTTTTAAGGAATACATGAAAAGTTTTTTTTTTTTCTTAAATACAATGGGATTTTTTTCATTATAATTTGCCTCCGAGGCTCTTTAGAGAACAAGGAAAAAAAAAAAATAAGAAAAAAAAAAAAAAAAAGAAATCTTCTTTATTCTATGCAAAAGCTTTATTTTAAAAGAAAAACAAAAAAAGTTCAGTGATCTCAAAAAAAGAGACACTAGGTGGGAGTTTTACGCGTAAAACTCTTTAGTAGGTGCCTTTTGGTAGACGGCGCTGGATGGTTTTCGTTCTCCCAGGTCGTAGCTGCCTTCATCCTTCTTCCTCATGCGATAAACAAGCAGCAGGATGAGGAAAACAGCAAAAAGGAAGCCGATGCCTCCACCAGCAATAACCGCTGAAAGGGAAGATTAGATAGATACTTTGTTAGATATGACATTTTAGTGAAAGCTAAATTTCAGTTATTGATGTGCTATATTAAAGTGGAACTAAAGAAACTACCACTGTGGGTATCTCTCGCCTTCCTGCTTACTTCTAACCCAAAGCTAGCACTAAGCCTGCTGAAAAATATGTACTTGGAGGTCTTTTTCTGCTTTTCAGAATTTGATCTGTGGCTGGGATCCATCTGCAGACAAGGACAGGCAAGCTTGGTGTCAGTAGGGTAGTGGACAGCATCCGTGGGGCAGAGGCTGGTGTCATTGAGGCAGTGGATGGTATCAGTAGGGCAGAGGACAGGATTAGTAACTTTATTTTTTACAATTCAATTTATTGATTTTTTACAATTTTTAGCAGCCCTGCTGGGGGGCTTTGGTGAAATATCACCAGTCTAAACAGACCCCCGTCGTCTCACTTTTGAGACAGAGAAAGGATATTGAGGACAAAGTCCTCTATCTCTGCAGAGTCTCACTGTTCATTACCAAACTCAAGCATAGTAAAATGTTTACTCTGCTTCAGTTATGAATGAACACATTGATTAATTGGTACCACTCACTGTGTTCATTTAGAAAAGGAAAGATCCAGTAAACTACATTTGCCAGCCCCCCTTCCTGCTCTCCATCCTGAAGATCCCCGCAGCTTTTGGCGGGAGATGAGGTGAGCGTAAGGCGTAAGTGCGCTAGAACTGCCAACACACCAGAAACAAGGGGCAACTGCACAGTAGGAGTGCTGCCATTCACCAGAACCATATCTGTTTTTCTCTTCTGTGGCAGCTGAAAGCTAACAGGAGTGAGGAGGAGGAGGAGAAATCCACTTTAGTTATACTTCAAAGGGTTACCAAATCCTTGTTTTTTAAAAACATATCATACCATGCCATTGTGCAGTTAGTTTTGCACAAAGTGGCCCAGATTCTCCTCTTCTGGGGTCCCCCGGCGACACTAGTAGCCCCTCCCCGCATCGGGAAACCACCTAGGAGAAGTGCTCTCCCTGGGGGCACCTTGCGGGCACGTTCCTAAGTAAAGCTTTTGCGTCCATAGACACAGCAAGCCGGACTCAGCCCTTCCCCCCAGCACCCTGTTACTGGATTTGACTGACGGCAGCAGGAGCCAATGGCTGCGCTGCTATCAATCTATCCAATCAAGAGCAGAGACCCCGACCAGAGAGGGTGTGTGCGTGTCTCCGGCATGGGAATGAATGGGCTCAGGTGAGTAAAACGTGAGGGGGGGGGGGTGTGAGAGAGATGGTGGGTGGAGCTGCTCAGTGATAGGATGCATTAAGGTGAAAAAACAGGAGGGGTTACAACCCCTTTAATAAAAGAACCAAAAACTTCCAATCATTTTCAGTCAAGGAAGCAGCCTTCTTAGCCTCATTTTGATCAGCAGTTGCCATGTGCTGTATATGTGTTCAGCTAGGACACCAGTCATTTCATGGCTTCACAGTTTGGTTTTAAGCTAACATATGCACACTGGCAACTGATAATTATCATTCATGGCATGCCTTTAAGGTAATGGATTTGGGAAACCGATAAATTGGTGGGTGTAGTTCTGCTTTAAGTGACTAAAATGCTGCATAATGGTGTAGCATGCATCAGAACTTAAAACACCATCCTGTATAACAATGTTTGGAAGAAGCACTATTGACAGTGTGAAACGCGTCACCTCTCCTGGTTCCTGTGTCTTTGTCTTGGTGGCTGTCATATGACTGTTTGAACAATAAAAACCGCATTGAAACGACATTGTGTGCAGCAATTTTCCTTTTTTCCCCCCATAGTTTTCGGTGGAGAGCCGTGGCTTACACCCAGCACATCCGGATCATATTGATTTGCTCACCCGGAGCGCCGTTACCCCTTCTTCATAATTTTCTGTATAAAAGTGTTTCTCAACCTTTTTTCAGTCTAGGCACCCTTTAAACATCATAGACAGTCTAGAGAAGGGGTCTCAAACTGGTGGCCCTCTAGCTGTTACAAAACTACAAGACCCATGAGGCATTGCAAGGCTGGCAGTTACAAGTATGACTCCCTCAGTCAGAAGCATGATGGGAGTTTCGCAACAGCTGGAGGGCCACCAGTTTGAGATCCCTGGTCTAAAAGGCACCCCATTCTAAAATGTAAAAGCTATTCTAATAGTTTTACATAATGCAGCAACAGCCACAAGTCCAAGTAGGGCACCCAACATTAAAGGGGATTTATTCTTCCAAAGCAAATATACTTTTGCAAACTGGTACTATTATTCCAAGGTTTCTCTTCTCCCATATTGATGGAGAGGGGCGGGTTGCTATGCAGGCAACCGACACCCTCCTTATCAACTGATGATGACATTGGTTGTTAGGATGCCGGCAGCTAGAAGGTTGTGCACAATGAAAACTTGTGACATTTTGCCAAGGCACCCCTGAAGAAACCTCAAGCCACTCTGGTTAAAAAAGGCTGCTGTATAATACAGTGAGGGAAAAAAGTATTTGATCCCCTGCCGATTCTGTATGTTTGCCCACTGAAAGAAATGATCAGTCTAGATTTCTAATGGTAGGTTTATTTTAACAGTGAGAGACCGAACAAGAACAAATAAATCCAGAAAAACACATTTCAAAAACGTTCTCAATTAATTTGCATTTTAATGCGTGAAATATTTGACACCTTTGCAAAACATGACTTAATACATGTTGGCAAAACCCTTGTTGACAATCAGAGGTCAGATGCTTCTTGTAGTTGGTCACTGGGTTTGCACACATCTCAGGAGGGACTTTGTCCCACTCCTCTTTGCAGATCCTCTCCAAGTCATTAAGGTTTCGAGGCTGACGTTTGGTAACTTGAACCTTCAGTTCCCTCCACATATTTTCTATGGGATTAAGGTCTGGAGACTGGCTAGGTCACTCCAGGACCTTAATGTGCTTCTTCTTGAGCCACTTGTTTGTTGCCTTGGCCATGTGTTTTGCGTCACTGCCATGCTGGAATTGCCATCCATGAGCCATTTTCAATGCCCTGGCTGAGGAAAGGAGGTTCTGAACCCAATATCTGACAGTACATGGCCCTGTCCATCGTCCTGTTGATACAGTGAATTTGTCCTGCCCCCTTAGCAGAGAAACACCCCCATAGCATAATGTTTCCACCTCCATGTTTGATGGTGGGGGTGGTGTTCTTGAGGTCATAGGCAGCATTCCTCGACCTACATACACGGCGAGTTGAGTTGATGCCAAAGAGTTCAATTTTGGTCTCATCTGACCACAACACCTTCACCCAGGTTCTCCGCTGAAAAATACAGATGTTTATTAGCAAACTACAGATGTGCCTGTGCTTTCTTGAGCAGGAGGACCTTGCAGACCCTGCAGGATTTCAGTCCTTTACGATGTAGTGTGTTAGTAATTGTTTTCTTGGTGACTATGGTCCCAGCTGCCTTGAGATTATTGACAAGATTCTCCCATGTAGTTCTCATGATCACTGAAACTCCACGAGGTGAGATCCTGCATGGAGCCCCAGACCAAGGGAGATTGACAGTTATTTTGTGTTTCCTCTATTTGCGAATAATCGCACCAACTGTTGTCACCCTCTCACCAGGCTGCTTGGTGATGGTCTTGTAGCCAATTTCAGCCTTGTGTAGGTCTACAATCTTATCCCTGACATACTTGGAAAGCTCTTTGGTCTTTGCCATGGTGGAGAGATTGGAATCTGATTGTTTTTGTGGACAGGTGCCTTTTATACAGGTAACAAGCGGAGATTAGGCGCATTAGGTGTTCCTAATCTCAGCTCATTACCTGTATAGAATACACCTGGGAGCCAGAAATCTTGCTGATTGATAAGGGATCAAATACTTACTGCACTCATTAAAATCCAAATCAATTTATAAACTTTTTTGAAATGCCCATTTCAGGATATTTTTGTTATTCTCTCACTGTTAAAATAAAACTACCATTAAAATTATGGACTGATCATTTGTCAGTGGGCAAACTTTCAAAACCAGCAGGGGATCAAATACCCTTTCCGTCACTGTATACTGTACATGAATAATTACGATAATTACTGACAGCACCCTATGAGGCAAGGAAGGGGTTATGTAAAGTTGGAATTATGCAAGCCAAGGTTTAAGTAACCCAGGAACGTGTAAATAAAAATGAAAGGAAATAGTGTTTGCAATGGTACGTTGCACGGAAAATTATTATTAAATGCATGTAAAGGGCATACACACAAAAACAAATCTAAACATAATAATACTAATCATACAAATAGATTGCTTTTGATCAGGTTATAGTGAAAGCATTAGTACTAATCATATATACGATTTTACCTCAATTAACAATGCCAGCCTAGAACTTCTACCTCTAACCGGATTTACAGTTGTGCTACCAGCCAGAAAGTTAAGGGAAGTTCTAAATTTGATAGCGGTCAGGGAACATAAGGGGACCTGTAGAAGCCATGAAAGATGGTAATGCCCTCCATTCCTGTAGTTTCCATAGGACAGGATACAAATAAATCTCCACAATGGAGACACAAACAATAGGGCTAGCGTCAAGGGGCAGATGCAAGTGTGCCTTCAGGTGCATTCAGATTGCACTTAAAACAGAACTAAAGACACAAATACTTAAAGTAGAACTATAGGCAAAGTTTTTTTTCCCCATTTTGGATAGAGTAAGGGGGGGTTATAACCCCTGTCCCATGGCTAAAACTGGAAGTGAGAGGCAATCCTTGCTAATTAAGGAAATTTCTTGGGGACCCCCAGGCCACCAGAACTGGTGTCCCTATTGGAAGATTTCCCTTCTATTACTTTTCTCTGGACAACCAAAAGTCTGATTTTTCTTTACCATTATTATTAAAACAGGAAAAATAGAGAGGTTGAATCTCCCCAACGCGTGCACAGACCGCAATAAAAACCGACAGGAGTTCTAATCCTTCTCCGCTCTATCCAAAAAAAGGTTCTGCCTTTAGTTACACTTTAACTTTGTTCCAATGGTCCGACACCCACAAGGTGGATTTAGTTACACTGTAATATTCGTTTGGGATGTTTCCAAGATCCTTCAGAGTTCACTGACAGGAACTAATGACCTATAGTTGGCCTCCTACTGACCTGCAGTATTCCTCTTAAGCTGCATCAACCTTAAGCTGCATTTGCAATCCTTGTGACTAGGGAGGACAATAGGTTTGGCTTAAGGCTGGGTTCACACCGCTGCGGGTGGGAGACCCGGATGTGATTCGCACCGCACTGCAGTGCAAATCACATCCGATCTCTGTAGCGATGCGAGTTCAGCCATACAGATAGTATGGCTGAATTCGCATCGCACCCGCCGCAAACTCGCACGGGACCCTTTTTTTGGTCCGCAGCAGAATCGGATCGCATGGGTGTTCACACCATGCGATCCGATTCCTGTCCGAGTTTGCAGATCGCACTGCGATATGCGGACTGATCTGGGGGTGTCATTAAGATTTCATTGACACTCCCAGCAGTCCGCATAGGGCAGTGTGAACTGCCGGCGGGAAGCATGCGATGCGGGAAAACGCCGCGGATTTGCGGCGTTCCCGCATCGCTACAGTGTGAACCTAGCCTAAACCTGGAAGTCAGCTGCCAATGACAGTGATTTTCTGCCCCACAGCTGCATGTACACATTGGGACAAGGGCGCTCATGATATCATTGCATTAATATCGCCATGTAGTCATATTAGGCCAATGATGTCTCAAGCATCCCCACCCTTTTGTGGAAGCATAGCCGCTCACTGGCCTAAAAATGACAGCTTACTTCCAGGATGGCCAAACCAAATCTCATCACTACAGTGACCTCTAAGCAAAAAGAAGTAGTTCTGACAAACAAAAGCCCTTTGACACAAGCCAGATAAACCTAATAGACCTTGCAAAAGGAGCCACAAGTAACCAATCATCAGCAAAATATACAAATGATCGCTGAAAAACTCTCCTGCGGGTGTTGTGCTCATCCCCCCCCCCCCCTTGTGTCTTTCTTGTTATGTTGGTACTGTGCAAATGGAGCGTGGATTCTGTGTTGCATAGAAAGACCAAGCAGAAAAGGGGAGGCCACCCTCTTATGCTTATTATGTACAGTATCTCACAAAATTGAGAACACCCCTCACATTTTTGTAAATATTTTATTATATCTTTTCATGTGACAACACTGATACACAAAAAATAATACTTTGCTACAATGTAAAGTAGTGAGTGTACAGCTTGTATAACAGTGTAAATTTGCTGTCCCCTCAAAATAACTCAACACACAGCCATTAATAATGTCTAAACTGCTGGCAACAAAAGTGAGTACACCCCTAAGTGAAAATGCCCACATTGGTCGCAAAGTGTAACATCACGGAGCTGGTGGATGTTATAGACCTTGCGCTCCTCCACCTTCCATTTGAGGATTTCCCACAGATGCTCAATAGGGTTTACGTCTGGAGACACGCTTGGCCAGTCCATCACCTTTACCCCCAGCTTCTTTAGCAAGGCATTGGTTGTCTTGGAGGTGTGTTTGGGGTCTTTATGTTGGAATACTGGCCTGAGGCCCAGTCTCCAAAGGGAGGGGGATCATGTTCTGCTTCAGTATGCCAAAGTACATGTTGGCATTCATAGTTCCCTCAATAAACCAGCCCCAGACCATGACACTCCCACCACCATGCTTGACTGTAGGCAAGACACACTTGTCTTTGTACTCGTCACCTAGTTGCCGCCAGACACGCTTGACACCATCTGAACTAAATAAGTTGATCTTTGTCTCATCAGACTACAGGACATGGTTCAAGTAATCCATGTCCTTAATCTGCTTGTCTTCAGCAAACTGTTTGCAGGCTTTCTTGAGCAGATGCTTCTTTAGTTCCTTCTGGGACGACAGTCATGCAGACCAATTTGATGCAGTGTACAGCGTTTGGTCTAAGCACTGACAGGCTGACCTCCCACCCCTTCAACCTCTGCAGCACTCATACATCTATTTCCCAAAGACAACCTCTGGATATGACACTGAGCACATGCATGCAACTTCTTTGGTCGACCATGGCAAGGCCTGTTTGAGTCACATGACACCGGGGAGGGAAAATGGCCAATTGGGCCCAATTTGGACATTTACACTTAGGGGCGTACTCACGTTTGTTGACAGTGGTTTAGACATGAATGGCTGTGTGCTGAGTTATTTTGAGGGGGCGGCAAACAGTTTTTACACTGTTATACAAGCTGTACACTCACTACTTTACATTGTAGCAAAGTGTCATTTCTTCAGTGTTGTCACATGAAAAGATATAATAAAATATTTACAAAAATGTGAGGGGTGTACTCACTTTTGTGAGATACTGTAAGTTACTGGTGTGCAAGTATAATTTCCATGTCTAAACAGCACAATTTTATAACAGAGACAGGCTAACTGCATAGATAACAGAACTATTACCAATGTCTATGCACAAATTCTCACCTGCAAGTACTTCTGTTCTGTGAAAGAGGTTCTCTGACTGCTTCTCTGTGTACACATCTGTATCAGCGTTGGGGTTGCTTCCTGCGTAATCTTCAGTCTTCCTTATCTGAGGCCCCTACGATGCCAAAATAGAAAGAAAGTTTATAGAAAATCAGACATAAAAGTTTCCTGACATTAAGAAAGGTTTACTTTTCCTCTGCGTTTAATAAACACACATAGCGTTACAGAAGTCTAAAACTTTGCAAGAGCGGCAGCCTGGTACAATGCAGAACTCCTAATGTTTCCCCAAGACTGCTACAAAATATTGCTGCTGTTCCTAAGCAATTCTAATAAATCCATTATGAAATCAATTTTTTTTATATTTTATATATAGTTTGTCTTGAATGTTTGTAAAGCATTTGGTGAGTATTCACAATTGTGTTGTGGGTAACAGGTGTTTTACTGTACATTTACTGCAATACATGGCAATGTGTGTACCTTACTGTGGTTCCATTTCAATGCACTAATACCATAGTGGGCAATGCCCCAAGGGGTCATTTCCAAGGTTTTCTTTTGTGGTTTTCCGATTCAAAATTAAAGGGCTTCTTCAAAGAGAAGTTTGGAATAAAAAATAAAATAAAAAAAATCTACATGTACAACTAGTCGGATGCAGCATCAGTCCCCAGTTGCTTCCAAGACAGAGAACCGAGCAGTCAAAGACCGCTGATCACTCAGTTCTTTGTCATTAATGAGCAGAGAGCCTGTGACCGTCAGTCACCAGCCAGGTTGGATAAAAAAAAAAAAAAAAAAAAAAAAAAAAATCGGATTTTTTGATTTCTCAAATTTATGACAGTTGTGCCTTAAAAATTCTAATTCAAATGGAGCGGATTTAAAGCAAGTATTTTTACTAGTGATTTAAATGATTTAAAGCGTGAATTAAATCAAATCCACCCTTGTAGTGGGAGGGAGCGGCATTAAAGTAGGGATCCCTCCAGATTCTGGGCGAGGGAGTGACGTCAGCTGAATACGGGCCACAGGAGTGCAGAACTAAGTGGCTCACATGAGAAGCAGTGTCAAAAGAGCTTTGACCAAACTTCTCCTTTGATGTAATGCAGCTTCACCCCTCCCTGCCCAGGCTAATTTTCAGCTTCCGCACTTTGAATGACAATTACGCAGTCATGCAACACTGTACCCAAATTACATTTTTATAATTTTTTTCACACAAATAGAGCTTTTTGGTGGTATTCAACTGCTTTCTGACCGTATACTGTACATTTACAGGGGTAAGACGGCTCTCCTGTGCAGGATCATTTACCTACGTGATCCTGCACTTCCGGGTCTGGGGGGGAGGGGGGGGAGGCATGCCGCTTCACTGGGTCTTTTATTTTTTGCTAACCAAACAAAAAAACTGAACATTTTGAAAAAACAAAAAAAAAAACAAACAAACAAAGAAACGCTTTCTTCTTTGTATCTGTTATGCTGCGTACACACGATCGGAATTTCGGCCAGCAAAAGACAGATGAGAGCTTTTCATTGCAAAATGTGACCGTGTGTATGCTCCATCAGAATTTAGCTGGCCGAATTCCTGCCAGCAAAAATTTGAGAGCATGTTCTCAATTTTTCAGATGGAAAAACTTTCTATCGGAAATTCCGATCGTGTGTATGCAATTCCAATGCGCAAAAACTCACGCTCAGATTCAACTACGAGATGGATGCTACTGGCTACTGGGTATTGAACTTCCTTTTTCTAGTCCCGTTGTACGTCACCGCGTTCTTGATGGTTGGAATTTGGTGCGACTGTGTATGCAAGACAGCTTGAGCGAAATCCCGTCGGGAAAACCATCAGAGCTTTTTCCGACCAAAATTCCGATCGTGAGTATGCGTTATTATACAATTTAGCAAGTAATCGACTTCATATTTAGGCCAAAATGTATTCTGCTACATTTCTTTGGTGAAAATAACCCAAATCAGTGTATATGCTTTAGTCTGTAGAAAATAAAATAGAGTCCACAAACTATAGTATATATCTGACTTATTTGTTGAGGCCTGAAAATGCCAGGATGGTAAAAGTATCCTCCAAATTACCCCCTTTTGGAAACTTGACAGTCCAGGGTATTTAATAAGAGGCATGGAAAAGTTAGAATTTTGTAATTTATTTGTAATTTTTTGTCACAATTTTTTATTATTTTTTTTTACACATACTGTCAGTAGAGCAGTACAGAGTGATCATATAACAGGTGTGGCAGTAGCCAGGGACGCTGACTGGTGACTTTTTTATTACACGTTTTCCCCTTTTTAACACACTGTGACCACAGTAACACTGTAGTAGTCCGTGGAAGACATCAGGATTTCTTTTTTTACATATTATGATGGTTTATACCAGTGAATTTCACTGGTATAAGCAACCATTTTTTACTGAATGAAACGGATGCGTTCAGTGTGTTTTGTTGTGATTAGATGTGATTGACCCTGTCTGTACCATGTGATCACTGTGACCAATCACAGCTAGCAACACAATTGTACACAATGGATGGCATGAAACGATTGTCATGTGATCTGCTGTGACTGGTCACAGCAATCACATGGTACCAGCAGCAGGCCCATACACTGATCGGTCATCGGCTGTATCCGATGGATACAGCCAGTGACAGATTGCGCTGTGATCATATGACATCCACCTGGATCGACCAAAGTCCTGCCCGGCAGTCATTTTAGTATAGGCCGGGCTGGAAGTGGTTAACATTCTTTCATTAATGTAATGCAGTGCTAAAGTATGAGTGGGCCCTTAGATATT
The DNA here is from genome assembly GCF_037356315.1 of Lithobates pipiens. Lineage (NCBI taxonomy): Eukaryota > Metazoa > Chordata > Amphibia > Anura > Ranidae > Lithobates > Lithobates pipiens. The sequence goes on along the minus strand of NW_027507764.1, from coordinate 501,442,343 downwards.
GTAAGCTGCTGGTGTTTTATAAATATTCTATTACAACAGTAATTAGTGAGGTTATGAACATACCCCTGCTCCCAGTACAACTTTTGTTTGCATCTTCAGTGTAGTCATCTCTATAACTGGCACGTCACTAGTGGGGGGACTCTCTGGAAGTAATCGGAGGGTCGTCAGCTGTACTGGATCTTCTTCAGCATCATTGTCTGCCACCCCTGGTTATTGAGACAGCAAAACAAGTTTATCAGCCTCTGCAAGTTCAAGTTTTGATATATAATGATAATTAAAGCACCTTCAAGATTACGAGAACCCACAAATTCTGTGGCTTCTTACATGTTCTTGGCATAAAGCCTCATACATTTTTATCACCATACAACTCATACAGCCTGAGCCTTGAAGGCCATATCCCAGGTACATGTGGCTTTTCAAATTGGGGCTCAAACATGCCTTGAAGTCCTCCCTAAATACAGATTGGGCTTTCAGTTCTGATAGCATAAACACCTTCATAGGAAACCTACTAACCGGTCCTGGCTACATCACAGCAGGGACACAGTCCTATTTGACAATTTGTAAAAAGTTAAAGTATAAACTAAACCAAAGGCAAAACTTGGTTTTCGTTTTGAATAGAGGGAAGGTGGATTAGAACACCTGTCAGTTTTTATTGATCTTCTCCATTTGTCTCGTTTAACATTATCATTGAAATGAAAAGAAAATACCACATTTTAGGTTGTCCCTAGAAAAGTAATAGAGGCGAAATCTTCCAATTGAAACATCGATTCTGGTTACCTGGAGGACCCCAAGATGTTTCCTTAAATTGTGGGGATTTCCTTTTATGTCCTGTTTTTTGGCTATGGGACAGTAATTGAAGATAAAGCTCCTCATTAGGACAAAGATGGCAAAAAATAAACATTACAGGGGTTATAACCCTCCCTTACGCGATTTATGATTATAAAAAGTTTAAAAAAACTTTAAAGTTTATTTAAGAAACTGGGGCTAATGGATGCACTGGAACTCTGTGCTGAGGAGCCAGCACTACTTGTCTGTCTATCAGATGACCCCTAGGATCCACTTTTAATGCCGGTCTATTACCTTTAGATTAAAATGGGTTCAACAGACAAAAAAATTTAAAATATTCCTTCTTGGTCTTTAACCTGACCTGTCCTTAGGACTCAATAAGCCACTTACAGTATAGATGGGTTCTACTAATGCAATATCCCAGACATATTGCATATCTCCAAAACACTCTGACATACTGTAGGGATTACAACATTGGTTTCAACATCTTATGTAATACAGGGCAAAGACTGAATTACTAAATTGTGTTTTATCGAATAAAAAAAAAACTAATTATTTGACATTATAAAAAAGGCAACTTTTATATGATATAGTTATATTTAGCATACAGGACGAGGGTGGCACAGAACAATGCAGGCACTGTTTTTGGCATGGATGGGCCAAGTTCATATGTTAACTGTTCTATTTTTTTTTTTATCAAGCATTTGCCATATCAAATGAATAGTTGAAGTGTTATCAAATCAGTCAGTCATTTTTTTTTAATTTTTTTTTTATAAACAGGAGTGCTTTATTTCAAAGATATCACATCAGGATACAAAACAGAATGAGGCAGAGGAACAACTCAATTGTACAGCCAAGTAGTTACAGACTAACATTGTAGTTCAGAGTACCACATAACAGAAAAGGGATAAACGAATACCCCGACAGTGAGGCCAAGAACAGATCATCTATCACCGAGCACAATACAGGAGATATACCCATATAAGTAAGCTTAGGTCTTCATAGTAAGCATCGGCGGATGGGAGATGGGGAGGGAAGGGGGGGGGGGGAAGGGCAGAGGAGGGGGGGCATGAGGGGGGGGGGGGAGGGAGGGGGACCCACCGAGGGGGAGGAGGGGAGAAAAGGGGGGGGGAGCAGACCCAAACAAACTGGAGGGCAGGCCAGCCATGATCCCAACTCAATCCTCAAGTGGCTGACCCGTAGGTCCATGGGAGCCAGATCTTGTCAAACTTCCACGGACAACCCCGATTATGGTATGTTAGCTTGTATAATGGGAGGGCAGCATCGACTGCTCGTTCCCACCGGGCTACACTTGGGGGGCGCTCCGAAAGCCATTTACACAAAATCACCTTCTTCGCATAGAAGAGGAGATAGGAGGTCAATAGCTTCGAGTAGTAAGGCGTGAGCTCATCTGGATGGATGCCCAATAAGGCTAGTGCAGGGGACCGAGGGACCCCTAACCCCAGCCGGGTATTTAAGTGATCAAAAACGCCTAACCAGAAATCCTCCAGCCGTCGACACTCCCAGAACATATGCAGGTATGTTCCAACCTCAGTTCGACACCTGGGGCAGTGGGGGTCTCTAGTGGGATATATCCTGGACAGACGCACTGGAGTGAGGTACACCCGATGAAGAAATTTCGTCTGGATGAGTTTATCACTTGCTGATATAACCAGTTTAGTACCCCTCTCCAGGCATTCCTCCCAATCCTCCCTCTCCAGAGCAGGGATATCAGCCTGCCACTTACTCCAAAGCAGATTCAGCCAGTCATTTTGTTTACCGACTAGCAGGCCCCACTTATTCTAAGTTACCCACTTACAAAACAAAGACGAATGAACAGTTGGATTAAAAACACAATCTTTAGATTTCAGTGCTTTGCATGTGCATTGGATTTTTTTGTCTTGTCTTGTGTAGAGACTAATGCATCTTTCACATCATGTTATAGCTGTAGCCTATACCAAGCATATTTTCTATCACAGGGACAATGGTATAAAACATTAACAGAAACCTGTGATGATGTGAATAGGTGGCCATAGGTACCCACTGCTGACCTCCACCTAAAAATACCAGTGGCTTGGGTATTTCCAGCTACCATACTTTTGCAACTAACATTATAAAACATTCATATGGGGCGGCACAGGAGGTGCAGTGGATGACACTTTTGCCTAGCAGCAAGGGTTGCTGGTTTGAATCCCAACCACAATATCACCTGCCTGGAGTTGGTATGTTCTCCCTGTGTCTGCGTGGGTTTCTACCAGGTGCTCCGCTTTCCTCCCACACTCCAAAGGCATGCTGGCTGGTAGGATCTTGTCTAAATTGTCCCTAGTATGTATGAATATGAGTTAGGGACCTTAGAATGTAAGCTCCTTGAGGGTAGGGACTTATGTGAATGTACAATGTATATGTAAAGCGCTGCGTAAATTGAAGGCGCTAGATAAGTACGTGAAATAAATAACTAAATATCATCAATAATAAAGATGCTTGAGTAATATGGCCCTAGGTAGCTAATACTCTTAATCACACCCAACTATGAAAGATAGATATAAATAGACAGACAGGCAGTTGTGGTTTGGATCTGAGAACAGAATTAGTCAGCTGTCTTGTATATTTGCAGGTGTACATATTTGACAGCAACGTCCAAACGTTTCTATATTGAAGAAAGATCACATCACAGAGACAAGTGAAAACGTTTCAGAGACGCGCAGGACTCCTTTGTGGCTCCGAAACATTGCACTTGTCTCTGTGATGTGTTCTTTCTACTATAAAGAAACCTTTGGACGTTGATTGTTGATACATGGTGTGCTGGCGAATATGTACACTTGCTTGATGTTGCCAGAATCCAGCTGGTAATCGCTGCAGCACCTACCACTTTATGAGCCTTTTTGCCAGGAACGCGTACAATAGGAATATAGAATAAGAGAATATATGCATTTGGTATTTTTTTTTTACTGGTAAAGTTGGCACTGGCCAAACGTAGATAACATGGACACAAGTTTGCCAGGTTGAACACATACTGCAATTTGGGTTGTTCACATCTGTGTAATACGATTTGTCCATCAATGCTAGACCTTTGTACCCGAAGGTGGCAGCAAAATCCTGCAAGAGATGTTGGCATACATTGTACAAAATAATAGGCTTTTTATAACAGCTTACCTGTAAAATCCTTTTCTTGGAGTACATCATGGGACACAGTGCCTAAGTAATAACTTAATGGGTTATGGGCCACCTTCAGGTGATGGATATTGGCATACCCAATACAGGAAATTTACTCCCCTATATAACCCCTCCTCCTTCCAGGAGTTTTTGTAGCAAAGCAATATGCTTAAACCCCATAAAAGAGGGGAGGGACCTATATGACCCACTATGTACTCCAAGAAAAGGATTTTACAGGTAAGCCGTTATAAAAATCCTATTTTCTTTATCGTACATCATGGGACACAGAGCTTAAGTAATAACTTAATGGGATGTCCCATAGCAATGCTTTTTGAGGAGAGGGAAAAAGACTAGCCGTAGGGCACTCCCAGACTTGAGGACTTATACTGCTGCCTGCAGTACACTTCGCCCGAAGGCAATATCCTCATACCTCCTTACATCCACCTGATAAAACTTTGTGAATGTATGTACTGAAGACCAAGTTGCGGCCTTGCAGATCTGAGCCATGAAGGCCTGGTGACGCACTGCCCAAGAAGCACTAACCAACCTGGTAGAGTGCGCCTTGACTTGAAAAGGAGGAATCTTTCCCTTTAAAGCATAAGACTGAATAAATTTTTGCTGAATCCACTTAGCGACAGTAGATTTCAATGCTGCATGTCCTTTCTTAGGACCCTCTGGCAGAATAAATAAGACAGTCTTTCTAATCTGAGCAGTTGTCTTTAAATAGATTTTCACTGCTCTCAACACATCAAGACAATGTAGTGACTTCTCTTCCCTGGAACATGGTTTTTGAAAAAACAATGGCAGGACAATAGCTTGGTTCAGGTGTAAACCTGAAACTACTTTTGGTAAAAAGTCTGGACAAGGGCGTAACACCTCTGTCCTCATGAATAATCAAATATTGCTCTTTACATGAAAGAGCAGCCAATTTCCGAAACCCTTCTTGCTGAGGATATAGCAACCAAGAACACCAGCTTCCTTGTCAGAAGGACTAAGTGAATATGCTGATCAGTTCAAATGGCTTTTGTTTGGTTTTTGTAACGCTGACAAAACAAAGTTCAAGTCCCAAGGGTGATTTAAAGGTAATTTAACTGGCGGATTAATATGCATCACCCCTTGCATAATACCCCGGACTAAAGAATGCGTAGCAAGCGTTTTTTGAATTAAGATCAATAAGGCTGAGACTTGGCCCTTAATAATACTCAAGGCTAATTTCATCTCCACGCCTAATTGTAGAAAGGCAAGAATTCTGCAAGGAAGCTGGCTTCCTTGCATTAATCAAAGTAGAGATAACGGACCTGGAAAGCCCACGTCTCTTCAGAATGTGGGTTTCAATAGCCAGGCTGTTAAATTTAGCGTTCCTAAAGTAGGATGGAATATTGGTCCCTGTGAGAGCAGGTCTGGCCTTAGTGGACAATGTAGTGACTTTTCTTCCCTGGGAACATGGTTTTGGATCATGGCAGGACAATATCTTTGGCAAAAAGCCTGGACGAGAGCGTAACACCACTCTGTCCTCATAAAAAATCAAATATGGCTCTTTACAAGAAAGAGCAGCCAATTCTGAAACCCTCCTTGCTGAGGAAATAGCAACCAAAAATACCAGCTTCCTTGTCAGAAGGACTAAGGAAATATGCTGTATTGGTTGAAATGGCTGTTTTTGTAACACAGACAAAACTAGATTGAAGTCGCAAGGGCTCAAGGGTGCTTTAGCTGGCAGAGTAATCTGCATCACCCCTTGCATAAAACCCCGGACTAAAGAATGAGTAGCAAGCGGTCTTTGAAATAAAATTGATAAGGCTGAGACTTGGCCCTTAATAGTACTCAGGGCCAACCTTACCTCTATGCCTAAGTGTAGAAAGGCAAGAATTCTGCCTATGCTATATCTCCGAGGGTGCCATCCCTTGGATTCACACCAGGAAACAAAAGCCTTCCAAATTCTTTAATATATAGTTCTGGAAGTTGGCTTCCTTGCATTAATCAAAGTTGAAATAACGGACTTGGAAAGCCCACATTTCTTAAGAATGTCTGTTTCAATAGCCAGGCCGTTAAATTTAGCTTTCGTAAAGTAGGATGGAATATCAGCCCTTGTGAAAGCAGGTCTGGCCTTAGTGGGAGGGGTCATGGATTCTCCACTGCCATCTTTATGATCTCTGTGTACCATGACTGTTTGGGCCATGCTGGTGCTACCAGAATTACTGGCTTTCTTTCCAGTTTGATCCTGCAAAGACGTCATGGTAGCAACTGAATAGGTGGTAACGCATAGATCAGTGAGAACTGATCGCACGGGGACACCAACGCATCATGAAGAGACCATTCCCCTGGGAATAACTGCTGGTGACTTAAGTAGTCCGCCTGCCAATTCTTTACTCCCGGGATGAAACCTGCCGATAGGCATGGGACATTCTTTTCTGCCCAAGTTAGAATATGGTTCACCTCTCTCTGAGCTGAGAGACTCTTGCTGCCCCCTTGGTGATTGAAATAGGCCACAGCCGTGGCATTGTCGGATTGGGTCCTGACAGGACTAATCTTTAACCTGGAGGTCCAGGTTTTCAAAACCAGACACGCTGCCCGAATCTCTAGGATGTTGATGGACAGGGTTCTTTCGTATCTGGACCACTGTTCCTGGACAGTTGTTTTCTCTGGTAATGCTCCCCAGCCTGAGAGGCTGGCATCTGTCGTTACTGCTTTCCAGATAATTGGTCTGAAGGATTTTCCTTTCAGCAGATTCTGTGTTAGTAACCACCAACTGAGGCTTTGGGACACCCTTGGGGACAGCCGGCATTGGCAAGTCCAAAGCTTGTGTTATTTTGTTCCAAGCAGACAGGATACTGTTTTGCAACAGTCTCAAATGGAACTATACACAGGGAACTGCTTTTAATGAACCAGTTCGAAGGAAGCTACCATCTTTCATAACAACCTCATGCAAAGGCGGATTGAGGGATTTCTTTTTGACCTGACCATCCGTACCAGCTCTTGTATGGAGCTGATCTTTGCCGGAGGCAAAAACACCCTTTTCTGGGCTCTATGATCAGGTCCAAATACTCCAGCTTTCTTAGCGGTTTTAAGGAAGATTTCTCTAGGTTGAGAATCCAACTCAGACTTTCCAGGTAACTGGTTGTAATGCGTATACTCTGCTACAAGTGAGCCAGTGACTAGTCTATTAACAATAGATCTTCTAGGAACGCCAAGACTGTTATGTCCTGTGCTCTCAGCCTGGCTAGAGGTGGGGTCAGTACTTTTGTGAATACCCGTGGTGCTGGGGCTAGCCCAAACGGGCAAGGCTACAAACTGAAAGTGTTGTTCTACTTCAAATCGCAGACATTTCTGGTGAGCAGGAAATATAGGGACATGCAGATATGCATCTCTGATGTCGATGGATGCCACAAGTTCTTTTTCTTGTAGGATGGAAACTACTGACTTGATTGACTCCATGCAAAAGGAGCAGATCTTCTGACACCCCCATTTGGTTTTGGTGCCTTAAACAGGTTTGAATAAAACCCCAAACCTTGCTCTTCTGTGAAAATCTGTACGATTACCCCCTGAGCCAATAAAATCAGTCTAATGTTTGAAATAGGGATTGCTTTTTCCCTGGATCTTTGGGAAAGCTTGATCTCCGGATACAAGACGGTGGGAACCCCCGAAATTCTACTTTGTATCCCAGAGACACCGTGGAGATTACCCATCTGTCCTGAATTTCCCTTTGCCAGACTTCTGAGTACTTCAGAAATCTTCCCCCACTCTGGTGAGGGGGGATGCCTCTTCATGATGAGGCTTTAGTATTCTGCTTTGCAGATTTGCAGCTCCGGGTCTTTTGTGCCTGGGCCGGTCCCTGAGGTTTTCCTCTAGAGTCTGATGGTGGAGGCTGTCACAATTGCCTGGAAGCGGACGCCCCTGATGCAGGAGAAAAAAAAAATCTGTTTAAATGAAGGACGTTATACTTTCTTTTGACTGGCAAGAGTACTCTTTCCACTAGAAATTGTCTAGATGTATTTATCCAAATTATCGCCAAATAGTCGCTCCCCAAGAAAAGGGAAACTGGTTAAAAGATTGATCTGCCAAAGAACCTTGTAAAAAGCTTCTGACTAAAGGGTCCTACGCATGTGTACTAGCAAAAGCGCAAGGCGGGACGCCTGGTGAATAGAAACTTTCATAGCATCTATGGCAAAACAAAGCTTTTGGTAATTCAGCCAATTGATGGGCCCGTTGTGCAGGGAGCTCCTTAAAGTGGTTGTATACTCAAATTTTTAACTTTTACCTACAGGAAAGCCTATAATAAAGGCTTACCTGTAGGTAAAAAAAATCTCCTAAACCTGCACGGTTTAGGAGATATTCCCCTCGGTATGCGCCGCTGACTGCAGCGGCGCATGTGCACAAGGGGATTCTTGGCCTGAAAATCCGGCAGTGGCCGGCCGGCCGGAATGAAATCTCCCGCGCGCATGCGCGGGAGTGACGATATCGCGGCTCCGGCCACTCACAGCGCCGGAGCCGCGATACCCGGAAGAAACGCAGAGGGAGCATGTCAGCTCCCTCGGCGTGGATCGGGCCAGATGTCGGGGCCTCGTTCTAAGGTAAGTATTTCATAATGAGCTAGTATGCGGTGCATACTAGCTCATTATGCCTTTTGCTTTGCAGGTTTAAAAAAAAATAAAAATAAAAAATTTGCGGGTTTACTACCGCTTTAAGAGCATCTGTGAACTGGTCCCTTAAGGACTGACAGATACCAATTGCTGCAACTGCAGGCTGAGTAACAGTCCCTGCTAAAGAAAAAGATCATCTTAACAGGAATTCCAACTTTTTATCTGTTGGATCTTTAAGCATTTGTGCTTTGTCTACTAGATAAGTTAAACTTTTATTCACACTGGAAAATTGCAGCATCAACTGCTGGTACAGTCCATCTTTTGGTGAAATACTCCTCCGTGGGATAGAGAACTGAGAATCTCTTTAGCGGGAGAAAATGCTTATTTGGGTGATCCCATTCAGCATAAATAAGCTTTTCTAGTAATGCATGGACCGGAAACGCATGAAAAGGCCGTAAAGGTTTTAAAGGAACCCAAGGAAGAAACCAAACTTTTAGCTGACTCTGTTAGTGGTAGCATGAAAGTGGAACGAACCATCGCCGTAAGAGTTTGTACCAGAAATCTCTAACATTGTGAATTTGAAAAAGGTTCATCAAATGTTTCCTCCGCAGAGGAATAATTGGCTCGTTTTTCCTCATGATCGCCTGAGGGTAATACCTCATCCTGTACCCACTATTCCCTTGGTAAAGGGTTTGAGGTAAGGGAGGGGGATCTTGCGCGCTAGCCATTTGAATGGAGGATGCGATTAAAGGCGCTAATCTTCCTTCTAGGCCATGCAGGACAGAGGAAAATGCATCTTCAGTCACGTATACAGGGGCTAAATTGTGAGAAGCAATTGCACCACCAACTGGTTCCAGTGACTCGCCCTAGCTTGCCATATCTGGCATCTCTGTAGAGTTTGACAGTGTGGAGGCATGACTGGAGTTTCCAGCGCCTGGAGATGGAACTTTTGGTACCTTTGTGGTAACTCTGGAAGCCATAGTGCTAAGCACAAAAGCAGAGGCATTCTAGTAACATGTACTACTTGCTGAGCAATAGTCTTAGCAAAACAATGCCACCATAAAGATCAGCTTGATGCTGAGTAACAACGCATTTCCTCTAGTGGAAATGCCTGTATACACCCCTTACGTGCACGGCGCTCCTGTGTGACAGAGCGTCTGATTTCTAACACAACTTCAGGCATGAACCTGATTGGCATCCTCCGCTGTGCGCCGTGTGCTCCAAGTGGACACTGAGTCCTGCACGCGGCACCGCCTGCCTTAAAGCCATGCCTCTTCCAGTACCCACCCTCCTCCTAGTTCAAAAAAATGGAACCCTTAGTCCGCCATCTGGCACCTGCCAGACTCAGAGGAAGTTTGTAACACTGACCATGTACAAGGTTTGGGCGTCTGTCGTTACCCAACAAGGCTTTTCTAAAAGGCAGTCTGAAATGCTAAAATGTGAGTCGGGGGTGAGGGGTGATTTTCTCCGCAGTATGAGGCTAATGGTAACACTTTAGTTTTAAACAGGAGTTTGTTATATAACAATCTGCTTACCCTCAGCCTCCTTCCCCCACGGGGGGGGGGGGGGGGGGAAAGAAACATCTTTGTTCAATTAAGAACTCCCTCCTGCTGCTGGGACACACACACGCTGATTATAGCTGGACACAGAGCTGCTGAGAAGCAACATACCAAGGTATGTGTATTTTTACTCCCTCTAGTGGAGATTTTAAGGCATTATTATGTTTTTCATATGGAAGGAGGCAGCATAGGTGGACTTTTTACAGTTTCTATGCTTCTTCCCTTACCTTTTCCTCGCTGCAGGATACTGCTGAAAACAGACAAATCCAAACTTCACCCATCACGAAGGGCTGCATTAGTAAACCTTCAAAGACCGGGTCCCTATTATAGGGGTTCTACTTCTTTGGACCTGTATAGCACCCCTCAGGATCAACTTTAGGTAATGTAGCATGACCAAAAATAATCCTGGGGTCCAGCCCTCAAAAGAGAGGCTTACAGGCAAAACCTTGTTCTTCTATGCGAGGCCAGGAAAATTCTTGTATACACTGCGTTAGATGCTTTTGTTGTCTTTATTATCTACTTTAATTATTTTGGAGTTGGATGGGCTGTTTTTCCCTCCTCTCCAAAATGTCACCATATTTTTGGTGGCCAAACATTTTTATTTTATTTTGTTGTTCTTCCCTCTTACCCACTTTTAACATTCCCCACCCTAGCCATGTAATCTTGTGTTCCCTGCATTGTCTTCCGCTATAGATTTGATGGTGTTATACTCACAACATGTTTGCAGAACCCTTTTGAAATCCTATAGGACTGTTTTTGTCTTTATAATTTGAATATCTGCATCTTGGTCCAAAAGTCTTCGAGTATTGTTTTAAGGCATGTTAAAACTGAGGGCATGATTTTGTGGCCAAGTAGGGTGTTTTTTTGGGGTATAGTTTAAAATTTGGCAGTAGTAGTAAAAAAAATAATAAATAATAAATATATATATATATATATATATATATATATACACATACACACACACTTTATTACGCATCTGAATTTTCTCTTTCTGGGTATCTTCTCTTGCTCATTCAGCTAGGTGCTATATCACATTAACATTACCGACATTAAAATCACATGTACACAAGTATTCACAACCTTTGCTCAATACTTTGTTGAAGCACCATTGGCACCAATTACAGCCTCAAGTTTTTTTTGGAGTATGCTGCTAAAAGCTTGGCACACCTAAATTTGGGCAGTTTCTTCCATTCTTATTTGCAGGACCTCCTAAGCTCCATCAGGTTGGATGGGGATCGTCGGTGCACAGCCATTTTCAGATCTGTCCAGATGTTCAATCGAGTTCAAGTCTGAGTTTTGGCTGGGCTACTCAAGGACATTCACAGAGTCACATAGCCATTCCTTTGTTATCTTGGCTGTGTGCTTAGAGTCATTGTCTTGTTGGAAGATGAACCTTCGCCCTGGTCTGAGGTCGAGAGCTCTCTGGAGCAGGTTTTCATCAGGAATGTATCTGTACATTGATGCATTAATCTTTCCCTCAATCCTGACTAGTCCCCCCCAGTTCCTGCAGGTGAAAAACATCCCCACAGCATGATGCTGCTACCACCATGCTTCACTGTAGGGATTGGTATTGGGCAGGTGATGAGCGGTGCCTGGTTTCCTCCAGATCAGGTGCTTGCCATTCAGGCCAAAGAGTTCAATCTTTGTTTCATCAGACCAGAGAATTTTGTTTCTCATGACCTGAGGGTCCTTCAGGTGGGAGGAGGGGGAGAGTGCTCCAAGTGAGCTGTTATGTGCATTTTACTGAGGAGTGGCTTCCGTATGGCCACTCTAGCATACAGACCATCGGATTCTTGGCCAACTCCCTAATTAATGCCCTTCTCCCCCAATCGCTCAGTTTGGCCGGGTGGCCTGCTTTAGGAAGAGTCCTGGTGGTTCCAAACTTCTTCCATTTACGAATGATGGAGGCCACTGTGCTCATTGGGACCTTCAATGCTGCAGACATTTTTCTGTACCCTTCTACATATTTGTGCCTTGATACAATCCTGTCTTTGAGGTCTACAGACAATTTCTTAGACTTGGTTTGTGGTCTGACATGCACTGTTAACTGTGGGACATAATACAGACATGTGTGTGCGCGCATTTCCAAATCATGCTTAATCAACTGAATTTACCACAGGTGGACTCCAATCAAGTTGTAGAAACACCTCAAGGATGATCAGCGCTAACAGGACACACCTGAGCTCAAATTTTGAGTGTCATGGCAAAGGCTGTGAATACTTCTGTACATGTGATTTTTTATTTATTTTTTGTCTTTTTATTTTTAATAAATATTCAAAGATTTCCAAACTTTTCGTGTTATCATGGGGTATGGTTTGCAGAATTTTGAAAATAAAAAAATAATATAGTTTATAGAATAAGGCTGCAACATTACAAAATGTAGAATAAGTGAAGCGCTGTGAATACTTTCAGGATGCACTGTAAACACTGACTGATGCAATATTTTGTTTTTCACGGATGTCTATTTACAGGAGGTCTCGCACCCCGGCTGATTTTTTTCGGGGGCCTGTTACGAGGCTCTCGGCGAGAGAATTCACTTTTCTGGTTCTTAATCTCTTTATGTGGCTTTTTCTCGTTCCTTTCATTTTTTTTCTCCCGCCCCTATTTTTCTAATGAGTGTGCTTCCCTTCTCCTTTCTCCATCCATTCTCTCCCATTCCCCCTTCCCTCTTCTGTTCTCCCTTTATGTATTTTCACATTTACCTTGGAAACTTCTCCTTTGCAATATCTTTGGCATTATGTACCCGATCATGTCTATTAGACTTTGTTCCCTTTAGGTTATACTGACCACCGTGGGATCTCTCCTAACCCTGGTATTTCTCACTTTATATCCCACAAGGTTGCATTACTATGGGCTTTTCTATATAGGCTGGGGAATTTAAAGATGTCTACCACTGTGCCCTCTCAGTTACGTTTAAACCTGCCCAGCCTGGCACTCATATTATGTATGCTCCAATTTGTTGAGCTGCCTTTGTAGTTCTGATGATGTCTATGGTTTGTAGAATACAACTTTTGACTAAATAAAGGAATTCTACAAAAAAAAAAAAAATGACACCCACTGACCAAGTGAGACGTTCTTGGAAATTTGACTGCAGTAAATGACAAAGACCCAAAAAGAAGGCAAATGGAGTGGATTTACAGATTTTAGCATAGTCTGCACTCCTTGCTGGACTGCATTAGCAGCACACTGATTGATTGGTTTCATTTGCTGCCTATGACTGTTCTTAAACTTAAACCTAACTTTTAATCTTAAGCCCCAGCATCCTAATCCTCAAGCAAAATGTGTACCAACATGTTTAAAACATGATGTATTAAAAGCTTTAGCACCCAAAATTAGACAAAACCACTGGCATCAAAAACCTTGACCAAAATCTGTGCTCCAATAGAGAATGCTCAGAATTGGTTCAGTATGCATTTAGAAAGCTCTACGAGGCAATATGGCTGAAGCTTGTCCACTTTGTGCTTAACCGGATCCTTTTCAAAATACTATTGCTTCTCAGGCCAACTACTACTTAGCATAAATAAGAAACTAAACAAAAAAAAAAAACAACAGCTGTCGAAGACTAAAGGGTATATTATTACCTGAACCAGACCCAGAGGAGTAGTCATCATCATCGATTGGGTATACTCCTGAAGACTCTTCAATTGAAGTGTTATCAATATATAAGTCTTTGTCTGATGTAGTAGCCACCCGCTGTAAAATATAAATTGAGAAACATAAGTTGGGTTTTTATATAAAAACGCAATAAAATATTTTTTATAATACAATTTACAAAATTATGCATTTGTTTTACATTCAGTTACCACATTTCTCAGTGCTTGCAGTGCACAAACCATGCACAAGCAGATTCCTCTGGAAGCCTCATTGGGCTACTAGCCATGGGGGAAATCCTTCACAGGCAGGTCTTACAGAGAATCAGCTGGGCAGTGAGAGATCAATGACCAGATTTCCAGGACCATGCAATCAAAGGTTTCTTTCCATTAGGAAAACAAAGTGATAGCTACATGATTGTTCCCATTTTCCACTAAGTAAGCATTCTCAATTGGTTGCAAGAGGTGCTTATAGATAAATACCCATAGAGGCTTAATGTTGCCAACACGGCTTACATTTCAAGTAGGGTTGCAACAAAACTACTTTAAGAGGACAAGTATCGATCCTTTTTTTTTTTTTTTTTTTAAAGTCTGTAGTTTTATTTTACAATTTTACCATTTTTATTATTTTACAATGCTTTCTTTTTTTTGGGGGGGGGGGGGGTGGGTGTCTGTTAGTTTTTTTTTTTTTTACAATTTACATATATATTACAATTCTCTTTTTATCAGCCCTGTTGGGGGGGGGGGGGGGTTGTGAGATATCAGGGGTCTAAATCCCTGACATCTCCCCTTTGAGACAGGGAAAGGGACTGAGGGCAGATTCCCCAGTCCCTTTCTCTGCAGCCTCAGCTGCACTGAAGATGAATGGACAGGAGACAGCGGCTCCTCTAAATTCATAAACTGAAGCATTGTAAACACAAATTTACAATGCTCAGTTATAAAATGGACAGAGTCAGCGTTCAATTAGAAAAGGAAGGAGCTGATAAACAACATTTACCGGCTCCTTCCTCACTCTCCATCCTGACAGATCTGGGACATGGGGGGGGGGGGGGGGGGGGACCAGAGGAGGACATCAGTGCGGCAGTAGCAAGCTTTACAAACACCAATCTCCCTGTATAGAGCATCTGTCAGCTGCTTTATTGAAAGCTATACAGGGAGATCGGTGCTTGTAACTCCCCCCCACCGATCATCTGTGAAGCTACCCAGGTATCGGATTAAGCATCAGAGCATTTGCACAAGTATTCGTGCAAATGCTCAGTATTGGGACAGATACTAGTATTGGTATAACCCTAATTTCAAGTATATAGACATATACACCAACCAGCCAAAACATTATGACCACTGACAGATAAAAACGAATAACAACATTGATTATCTCATGACAACGGCACTTGAAAGTGGGATATATTAGGGAGCAAATGAACATGTTGTCCCTAAAGTATTGAAAACATAAAAAATGGGCAAGCGTAAGGATTTAAGTGACTTTGAGAAGATTCAAATTGTAATGGCTAGATGACTGGCTCAGAGCAACTCCAAAACTGCAGCTCTTGTAGGATGATCAAAAAAGGGGTCCAAGGTAGGAAAACTGGCGACGGGGTCATGGGCGGCCAAAGCTCAGCGATGCAATGTGATGTGGGGAGCGTAGATTGGCCTGTGTAATCTGATCAAATAGAAGAGATACTGTACCTCAAAATTTCTGAAAAATCTAACGCTGGTTATAGAAAGGTGTCTACAATCATGGGCATCAGAACTGGACCACTGAGCAATGAAAGAAGGTGGCTTGATCTGATTCATTTGACAATGGTTTGAGGAACACAAAAAGCTTGAGGTGTTGACTTGGACTCCAAATTCTCTAGATCTTAATCCAATTGAGCATCTGTAAGATGTACTTGAAAAACAAGTCCAATCCATGGATGCCCCACCTCACAACTTACAGGACTTAAAGGATCTGCTTGATGCCAGATACAACAGCATACCTTCAGAGGTCCAGTGGAGTCCACGTCTCGATAAGTTATGGTGGGTGGTCATAATGGTATAGATGATTGGTGTAAGACCAATCACAGAAAGGACCTTTGACTGCAGGTTCTGAGCAAGCTTGAAATTACACGCCTAAATAAATAGTGGCAGGTAATTCCGTGTCAGTCCCAAAATTAGAAAACTGTAATTGTAAAGCTCTCATTCGGTCTTGAGGAGAGCTGTCCAATGAGATTAGAAGAGTACCATCACATGCATAAAGATTCTTGTTCATGCTAGTTATAGAATGAAGCACCAAGTCTGAATTCATCAACACCTGCTGCTTCAAAACACAAATCTGTAGCTCCAGTTAGGGAGGACATAAATTGAGCACAAATCTAGGACAAAAAGTATTATTCCAAATGAAGGTCGTTCACAGAATACATCCAACCCCCACCGTTTTAAACACTCTATGAAAATGGGTCACTTAAAACAGGTACACCTAAAACTGTAAAATTGGATGGAAACATGAAGGCGTCAATAGTTCGGCCCCAGGGATACAAGTCAGAACCATTCTTCTACAGGAATAGGTCTGGGAACTTGCTGAAGTTGAACAATACTTTATTCACCTTTCTGTGCACTTCTACAAGTGCCAATTGCCTTGGTATGGGCACAAATCAAAGAAATTAATCTATAACGGTCATGTCATGAGAACGTATAGAATATGGATTAAAAATAGACAAGCCCCAGCACCTATGCACATTTATAAAAAGCAAAACCTGTATAAAAAGTAGGATACATTTTATTTCGAGTCAGTCAAGCAGCCGCTTAATGTCTGGTCTGACTGCTACAACCAGCTATAAACAAAGGCTGTACTGTGCCACAGGGAATAAATTAAAGGGTGACTGCAGCCCAAACGCAGGCTACTCCTCTGTACCAGAGCTCATCAAGCCTGTAAACACTTGCACACTTCACAATGCTGTAATAAGACACTATTGTTCATCCCTTTTGACCTACTAATATATCCAATTAAAATCCATGGTTTATGTAACACAAGTGGATCCACAGACATTAATCCGGACAAAAAAATGATGACTTCCTTTAAAGGGATTGGGACAAGCTCAAGACACAAATTTGTGATTTTATCTTACAAAAAGTGTAAGTGTAATGCCAGGAGTAAATAGGAGGTATACAAGATTCCTTGTAGGAATAGTTTTGTATGAATTTCTGAACAGTATTTGCCGCTGTATACTGAATTAAATGATAAACTAAGAACAAACAGACTGCATGGAGTAGCCCTAGAACAAAAATGTGTTGCTTCTCCCCATAAATTGCAATGTCTTTCTGCAATGTTCCCTTTCCCTACCATCACAAGGCCAATGTCTACCATGTAAAACTGTAAACCATAGGAGCTCAACTCATAAAACATATCCGACCATTAAATCAGCCCTTATCCCTCTCCTTAAGGAGAAGTTTAGTGTTTTCTCACAAAACATTTAAAGAGGTTCTCTGCTCATGCTCTTCAGTTATTGGCAGACGCTGTTGGGCTGAACATCAACTGGCTTTGTATTTATGTAGGTCAACATCGGTGAGGTTTTCAAAGTGATGTTCCTGGTTTGGCCCTATCCCTAAAAATCTGGATTGCATTACATTAACCTTTAAAGTTGCCGAGCTCTAAAAAAATCCAAATGATTGATATTTCAGAAGCTAATCAAATATCTCCCCAATCTTATCAAAAATAAATAAATTATATATATAAAAAAAAAAAATATATATATATATATATATATATATATATATATATATATATATATATATAAAAAAAATATATATATATATATATATATATTTTAGGGCTGAAACAACTAATCGATTAATCGACAACTAATCGATTATGAAATTAATCAATCGATTACCATTTTCATAATCGATTAATCGGCCAGTAACATAATGGGGTTAAAAAAAACTAAATTGAGCCCTTTATAGTACAAAAAGAGCAAATAATCGCTACTGTAAATATTTCACAGTTCTACAGTAAAAAATTAACCCCTTAAAGTAGTGATTATCTGTTTTTTCTTTTACTATAAAGGGCTCATTTTAGTATTTTTAACCCCATTATGTTACTAAATGTCTTAGACCTGGTTCACATCTATGTGTTTATTGGTGCTTTTTGCAGAAACGCACTATAGTTCATTTACATGGTTTCCTATGGGATACGTTCACATGTGTGCTTTTTTTCAGGCGTTGCATATTTGGAAAGGGTCAGGGACTTTAAAACGCAAAACAGTGCTTCTTTGGTTCAATATACTTCAATGGAGAAGCTACAGAAAAGCATGTAATGGAAGCAATTTGTGTTTTTTAATCTGCCCAAAAAAAAAAATCAAAAACGCAAATTGCAGTAAAATCACGTGCACAGAAATCAAAAACGCACAGCAAAAAGCACTGCAGAAACAGATCACACGCAAACTGCATAGCTGTGTACCGAGCCTTATGCTGGCCACACGGATCAATTTTACGATGAGAATATTCAGACGAAAAATCTTTGTACATTCGCTGAATGAAAGAATTTTGATGGAAATTTTCACTTGGTTTTAACATTCTGTTTTTAAAATGAATGTCATTTCTGAATGAAAACCACATACACTGTCTGAAAATTCCTTTGACCTAGAAGTTTTCTATTTCCAAATTTTCCCATCACTGTAGTTGAAAATGAACGTCAATTTGACCCACTTTTTTTTTTAAGGTTGTTAACCGATTAATCGAAACAATAAATCGGCCAACTAATCGATTATGAAAATAATCGTTAGTTGCAGCCCTAATATATATATATATTATATATATATATATATATATATATATATATATATATATATATATATATAAAATAAATATAAATATAATGGCCATAATTGGGCTTTAACCAGGTTTGTTTGGACTTAAGTAGTTTCAAGTAAACCTATGAATACAATAAGCTTTTAAATGTAAGACTTTAACAAGCACATATTTTCCTAGGCTTTCACAAGTTCCAATCCTTCACAGAGCAGCTGGCCATCTCAAATGCTACATACTTCTCCATTGACCTATTGCGATAGGCTCTTAAAATGTCTGATGCCCCCCAGAAATTAGGGGTTTAGGGTCCCTTCAAGAGAAGTGCTTTAAACCATACGAAGTCCACATGTATTAAAGTGGTCCTTCACTCCCAAAAAGCACTTTGCAACCCTCCACCCTCTGCAAGCTTAAAAGCTAGATTGCAGCAGGACATAACCCAGCTAAGAGGCGGTAAAAACCTGAATTAACCCCAACGGAGATGTTCCTCTTGAGTCTGTGGTCACTTTAG